>NW_006921809.1:1988948-1990484 GCF_000298275.1 Orycteropus afer afer
TGTGTATATATATATATGTACGTATACATATTTATGTCTTTTAGTTTATTTACTAACCCTTTGGTGTCTGTCTCAGGCAGAGACAGACACCAAAGAAGCAAAAATGGTGAAGATTATATAGAGAGAAAGATAGCAATTTATCTCAAGGAAATCGCTCACACAGCTGTAGAAGCTGACAAGTCCCAAATCCATAAGTCAGACATGGAGCTGAAGGCTTCTCCTGACTCATGTAGCTGCGGGGGCTAATAAACCCAAGATTACCAGGCAATACAACACACTGTTGGCTTTGGAGGCTGATGAATCCAAGATCAACAGGTAAGATGGCAGGCTCCTGGCTCCTGGACTGTGATAAGCCCGAGTGTCAGCACAGTAGAACTGTGCTCCATTAGGGTTTAAGGCTGTGTGACCTTTTGGAAGCAGATTGCCAGACATGTCTTCTGAGGCACCTCTGGGTGCATTCAATCCACCACACTTTTGGCTAGTGGTGGAATACTTAACTGTTTGTGTAACCCAGGGACCTTATCAGTAAAACTGGGGATATTGTAATGTTTATCGCATACTAACTGATCTCTGGTCTTGCTCCATTAGTCTATTTTCTAGATGATTTCTTCTAACCATTCAATGAGATTCTCTCTTCTCTCAAATGCCTCCACCAGCTTCTAATCTCACTCAGAATAATAGCCAAACTCTTAAAAATAGTCTCAAAGGCCCTGGTAGATTTGCACCCTTCTCCGCCCTTCTCCACCCTTCTCTGCCCTACCTCATCTTCTGGTGCTCTCCTTCTGGCCAATTCACCTCTGCCACACTAGCTCTCTCCCCTTCTTTGAACATATCAAGAAAATTTTTGCTTCAAAACCTTTGCACTGGGTACTTGCTCACCAAAAATGCTCTTCCCCTAGAAATATGCCTCTTTAAGGTCTTTGAGTATCTGCTCTACTGTTAGTGTCTCAAAGAGCCTTTCCATTACTGCTTTATATAACTCAGCATATCCTACTTGGCCCCAGCTTGCCTATATGCCTTACCCTGAATTATTTTTTTAGCTGTTATCAGCACCTGATATCATATATGTTTGCTTTTATGTTTCTTGTCTCCCTGTATCCCACACTTCACCTCTCTACCCCCATAGAAAGTGAACTTCAATGAGCGCAAGTACTTCACTTTGTTTATTCTAGCTCTTTCAATAGTATCTGCAGTATAGTAAGCACACAATACATATTGAATTTATGTGCTATTGAGAGATTAAACAAGAGAATACACTTAGAGAATAGAAAATATGGTAGATATTACTTTATTTATATCATATTAACAGCTTGCTTTTCTCAATTCTCCCTCACAACACTATTAAAATGGCTTTTAATTAACATTATTTATAACTCAACTTCTCCTATATATTTTAATTAGTAGAAAATATAATGTTGTTGTTGTTGATAGGTGCTGTTGAGGTAGCTCAGACTCGTGGTGACCTTATGTACAACAGAACAAAATACTGCCCAGTCCTGTGCCAGCCTCACAATCCTTGCTATACTTGAGCCCACC
>NW_006921809.1:1991979-2008953 GCF_000298275.1 Orycteropus afer afer
ATGATATCCCTTGTTCCACGTCCTCTTCTGAATCCGGCTTGAACCTCTGGAAGTTCTCTGTCAATATACTGCTGCAAACGTTTCTGAATTATCTTCAATAAGATCTTACTTGCGTGTGATATTAATGATATTGTTAGATAATTTCCACATTCTGTGAGATCGCCTTTCTTTGGAATGGGCACAAATATGGATCTCTTCCAGTCACATGTATATGAGGTGATTGCAAATACCATGGCTTGGGTTAAGTGCACCTTATTCTTCAAAGAAACATCTTTGCTCTTTGTCAACTGATTTCTTAACTGCTGCTTCCACAGGTGTTGATTGTGGAAACAAGTAATATGAAATCTTTGATAATTTCAATCTTTTCTGTATTTATCACAATGCTGTTTATTGATCCATTTGTGAGGATTTTCATTTTCTTTATGTTGAGATGTAATCTACACTGCAGATTCGTGTCTTCAATCTTCATCAGTAAATGCTTCAAGTCATCTTCACTTTCAGCAAGCAAAGTTGTGTCATCTGCATATCGTAGGTTGTTAATGAGGCTTCCTCCAGTACTGATGTCATGTTCTTCTTCATATAGTACAGCTTCTTGGATTATTTGCTCTGCATACAAGTCAAATAAGTATGGCAAAAAGATACAACCTTGACTCACTCTTTCCTGATTTTAAACCATGCAGCATCCCCTTGTTCTGTTCAAGCAACAGCCTCTTGGTCTATGTACAGGTTTCTCCTGAGCCCTTGGAATTCTCATTCTTCTCAATGTTATACATAATTTGTCATCCACACAGTCAAATGCCTTTGTATAGTCAATAAAACACAAGTAAAAATCTTTCTGGTATTCTTTGTTTTCAGCCAAGTTCCATCTGACATCAGCAGTGATATCCCTTATTCCATGTCCTCTTTTGAATCCAGCTTGCATTTCTGGAGTTCTCCATCAATACACCACTGAAACCATTTTTGAATTATCTCTAGCAAGATTTTACTTGCATGTGATATTAATGATATTGTTCAATAATTTCACAATATGTTGGATCACTTTTCTTTGGAGTGAGTACAAATATGGATCTCTTCCAGTCAGTTGGTCAGGTAGCTGTCTTCCAAATCTCTTGACATAGATAAGTGAGCACCTTCAGCACTGCATCAGTTTGTTGGAACACCTCAGTGGGTATTCCATCAATTCCAGGAGCCTTGTTCTTCTCCAATTCCTTCAGTGCCACTTCAAATTCTTCCTTCAAAACCGTTGGTTCTTGATCACATGCCACCTCCTAAAATGGATGAATACTGACCAATTCTTTTTGGTACAGTGCTCTGTGTATTCCTTCCATCTTATTTTGATGTTTTCTGAATCATTCAATATTCTGCCCATAGACTCCTTCATTATTGCAACTCGAGGCTTGAATTTTTCCTTCAGTTCCTTCACCTTGAGAAATGCTGAGCATGTTCTTCCCTTTTGGTTTTCCAACTCCAGGTCTTTGCACATTTCATTATAATAATTGACTTCATCTTCTCAAGCTCCTCTTTAAAATCTTCTGTTCACCTCTTTTATCTTGTCATTTCTTCCATTTGCTTTAGCTACTCTGCATTCAAGGACAAGTTTCAGCATCTCTTCTGACATATATTTAAGACTTTTCCTCCTTCCCTGTCTTTTTAATGACCTTTTGCTTTCTTCATGGGTAATGTTCTAGATGTCATTCCACACTTCCTCTGGTTTTCAGTCATTGGTGTTCAATGCATCAAACCTATCCTTTAGATGGTCTCTAAATTCAGGAGAGATATAATCAAGGTAATATTTTGGCTGCTGTGGAATTCTTTTAATTGTCTTCAGCTTCATCTTGAACTTGCAAGGGGCCATGCAAATAAGGTGTATGGAACTCTAATGTGAGGATTGGTTAGTTTTGCTATGCTGCTGGGCTTAAAATGAGCCATCCTAGAGGCAGAAGAAGGAGTTCTGTTGACATAGTGGATAAGGCATTTGGCTGCTAACCAGAAGGTCAGTGGTTCAAACCCACCAGCCACTCTGTGAAAGGAAGATGGGGCAATCTACTTCTGTAAACATTTACAGCCTTAGAAACCCAATGGGGTTGCTATCAATCAGAATTGACTTCATGGCAATGAGTTTTGTTTAGAGGCAGAAGAGGGCATTTAGCTGCCATCAAGAGAGTATAGCCTGAGGTGGAGTGGAACAGAGCAGAGTGTGTCCTCGGAACAGAGATCCCTGCACTGGACCTCCTTGGCAGAGATGCTCAGCAGAAATGCCTGGCTGAGAGACACCCAGCTGAGAGATGGCAGCAGTGGAACCAAGAGGTAGGAGACAGAGCGGCACATTTGTTGGCCCATGGAGCAAGAAAGCTGAATGCTTTGGGGCAGAAGCCTTGCTGGCAGAGTGGGGTGCACCTAGGTGTATCTATCAACAAAGCTAAAAGAGCTTCGTAGCACTTGCCTAAGCAGAGCAGAGGCCAGCCTGAGAGGCCAAGGCCCAGAGGGGCATGCCTGAGGGCATAGCAGAGGGGAGACTGTCCTGATCAAGGTATTATATCCTGAGAGCATTCCTGAACCTCAGTTGTAGCCTGTTACTTCCCTAATAAACTCCATAATCATGAGTATTGTCTGTGAAGTCTGTGTGGCCATTGCAACAAATTGCTGTGGTGGTTATGTTGTGTGTCAACTTGGCTGGGCCTGGTTGAATGGCTGGGCAGCTGGTGGTAGTTATTCCCCATGATGAGACTGGCAATTAACTCCATGGTGGATTCTACCACAAGCAGCTGAGTAACTGCCTTTGGGATGTGGTTTGCTTCCTGTATATAAGGAGAAGCCTTGGGAATGGTTTCTAGCTTAAGGCACGCTTGGACCCTGCATGTAGCCGTGTGGTTGCTCAGCAGCCTGCTATGCTCTGCCGACCTTGGGACTTAAAATGGATTTAAGTTAATGGCCCGCTGTGTGGTTTGGTAACATTGGGACTGTGCCTTTTTATTTGTCAACCTTGGGACTTCTCAGCCTCAGCAGCCAGCAGCTGTCTGAATGAAGAAACGCCTCTAGCTCCAGTGGGCCGGGAGCAGGAGGCAGAGCTGGACCCCAAGGTTGAGGGGCTTTCACCCAGCCCCTAGAGCCTGGCACTTTGAACTTGGATTTAAAGCCTCCAATTTATAAGAATAAGCTCCTGTTTGTTTAAGCCATCCCATTTGTAGTATATTTCTGTCAGAGCAGCACTAGGTAACCAGAACAATTACTCAACCCGGTGGAAAAGTAGTGAGTGCTGTGGGAGGGATGGTTGGTGTCAGAGTTAGTAAAAGAGGTTGGAGGGTGGTGGCATATCTGGCCTCATAGGAATAAGCCTTGGGCTATATGAGTCAGGTCTGATTCCACCCTAGTAACAACAACAATTGATGGTGATTCTGTCTCCCTCTTGTGAAATTAGAGGAGGTCAGAAGTTGCCACTCCCATACCCCTTTTGCAAATCTGATATTCTGCTCATGAGATCAAGTAAACATATGCAGTATTTTAATGTCCTGATTAAGAACTAAATACTCAAGCTATAATAGCAACTCAAACTTTCATATAGTTATTCATGTAGCTATTCATATAGCTTCTATACAGCTATTCTAATAAATAGAAATATTATACAAAGTCCTAATTACCGAAACCTAGCATTAAAAAAAGGAGCTCTGGTGGCATAGTGCCTAAGGCATTTGACTGCTAACTGGAAGGCTGAAAGTTCAAACCCACCAGGTACTCCTCAGAAAGAAGGTTGGGCAATCTACTTCCATAGTGATACTGCCTCAGAAACCCAAGAAGGAGTCACTATGAGTCGGATCTGACTCCACAGCAGTAAGTTTGGAGTTTTGGTTTAGCATTAAAAATAGAGTATGGGATTTTCAGTAAAAAAATTTAAATCAGTTTCTTTATAAATTCATGCAAGTAAATGACAATTAATTTTGTTTGGTTGGGTTTTCCTTTTTTAAGTATAACCTACTTTAAAGTTGGAGACAGTTACTCAGATTAAAGTGAATGGAGAAGAATGACACGTGAAAGGAAAGTAAAAGAGGAGATACTTAATGAGCCAATTCATTGAATAAATGAATCTAATCCAGTGATTTCTAAATGGGAGAAGCCCTCATCTTGGGGAATAATATCTGGTAACATAACAAGGTGATAGGGGCTTTGCTACTGGCATATGGTAGGTGGAGGCCAGATATAAGAGATGCTTCTAAACACCTTACAATGCACAGGATAGCCCTCACAACAAAGAAGCATCTCGCCTAAAATGTCAATATTGCCAAGGTTGAGAAATCCTGATAACCCCACCCCTTCTAGTCCCCTAAGCAGATCTGCTATTATTCATTCTATTCACACTATTATAGTACAGTAGCCAGCATCTCTTCTGATTAGCAGAGCCCTACCAATTGTTAAATATTTTGAATACCACTCCTGATTATATGGGTTGAGTCAAGGTCACCCACTAATTTAATGGGAAAAAGAAGATCTATGTCTTCAGCATTTAATCAGTGCTTTTACAATGAGGCTGGTTCATGCATCTTGTCTGGAGCTCAATGGTATTTATCATGTTTCTTTTGTAGGAAAATAATAGCTTACCACTGGTCTTATATGAGGTGCTTTAGTGGTCTAATGGTTAAGATATTTGGCTACTAACCAAAAGGTCTATGGTTCAAGCTCACCAGCCACTCCATGGAAGAAATATGAGGCAGTTTGCTTCCTTAAAGATTTACAACCTTGGAAACCCAAGAGTATTGCTATGAGTTGGAATTGTCTCAATGCCAGTGAGTTTGGTTGTTTTTTGCTGGTCTTATATGAAGAAGGAAAAAGTCTTGGGAAAGAAATTCATTTTGCTTGTGATGATTTGTTCTCTAGTGTTCTGCTGTACTGTTGTGTGCTACACAGAGCAGAAGGAAAAGATATGAGTATTCTTTACCTCTTTGAGTTTCAGCAAAGTCAGAAGTAAGTCAGTTCCTTGAGCTTTCCCACTACCCTGCTTATATGGCTTTTTTGTTGTAATTGTGCAAAGTAGATTGCAATGTTGCAATGTGTCCTCTTTTCTTGATTTTGGCAAGCTGTGGAAATGGGATTTTATGTCTCTGTATCTTGCAATTTACTAGGTAATTCCTAAGCATAGATTTTATTTCATAAAAATTTAAAAGTAAGTAAAAATCCTCTTGCTGATAAGATTATCAACTCTGTAAATAACTTTGGTTCCATCAACAGACATTCCTTAGGTTTGAGTGAGAGCACCACTGTTGCCAATTTCTAAGAATCAACTTCTACTCAAACCTAAAAAAAATTAACATCCATCTCATCCTCACCTGCTGCTCAGAGCACTTGGAAATTTGTTGTGATCAGTATCCTTGCCCCAAAGTGTCACTGATAATGGAAAAATACTAAAACATTTCCAAAAATATATGTCAGAAGAAAATCTGGGATGTAGGTAATCAGGGAGAAAACTACAGGGAAGCATCTGTTTCTAACCATCTTTTTAAAATGAATTCATTAGATTAATTTACTATAACTTTTTTTTTTCTTCCCAGTGAGGTTTCAATCGGCAGTTCTACATCTGAGAATTAAACCCAGTTTAATTCTCAACAAAAATCAGACTACATGTACCCCTTATAATTGCATATATCTCTTCTTTTCAATTTCTGCTGTCACTGACTAGTCTGGCCCCATTATTCAACTCCAATGTCTTCATATTTCTCTAGTATGGCATTCAAATTCTCCAACTGTATGCCTCATCTAACTTCTAAAATTTCTATTATATTTGTAAAACTAACCTCTGAGAAGACATAGTCTTGGTTTTAACACTTGTCTTATTCCCACTGGGTACATCTAGAAGGCCCTGCCATCCATCAGTGAACACATATTTTTCCAGTCTCATCTCTTTATGGCCCATGTAAAAACAGTAATGTTTCACAGACAATTAAAAATACTCCAGTGTTTCAGTGCTTCTGGGTGGCTTTAAAGCACAGAAATTTATTTTCTTACAATTTAGGAGGCTAAGGAGTTCTGGTGGTGCAGAGCTTAAGGCATTTGGTTGCTAACTAGAAGACTGGCAGTTCAAACCCATCAGCCACTCCACAGAAGGAGTGGCTTTACTTCCATAAAGATTTATCTCCTCAGAAAACCAATTGTTGTTGTTGTTGTTACCTGCTGACGAGTCGACCCTGACTCATAGCAAACCCTCCTTAGGTTTCCGAGGCAATATCACTACAGAAGTAGATTGCCCCATCTTCCTTCCAAGAAGTGGCTGGTGGGTTTGAACTGCCAGCCTTCTGGTTAGCAGTCAAGTGCCTTAGGCTCTGAGCTACCAGAGCGCCAGTAGGGGTTGCTATGTGTTGAGACGGAATCCACTTGATAGCAGTGGTTTGCTTTGGCTTTTGGTTCTAGGAGGCTAGAAACCCAAATTCAAGGTGTGGCTCTAGGGCAAAGTCCTTGTCTTGTAGCTGCTAGTAGCCAGCAATTCTTGGAGTTACTGGGCTTATAAATTTATCTGTTTCTGTCTTCATTAGAAGCATCTGTCTTCCCCTAATGTGTTTCCATTTGTGTCTAATCTGCTCTTTTGATTACTTAGAAGTTATCAGATCTAGGGCACACCCTATAATGATAGGGCCTCATTCTATTTAAAAAAAAAAAAAAAAAAAAAACTAAACTAACTGCCATCGAGTTGGATCTGACTCATAGAGACCCCTCTTTGGGTTTCCCAGGCAATAGGACTATGGAAGTAGATTGCCCAACCTTCCTTCAAGGAACGGCTGGTGACAACAACAAAAAGAAAACAATTTCCAAATGAGATTACATTCACAGTAAACCCATGCACTGTCGCTGAGTCTTCCTCAGACCCGACTCATAGTGACCCCTCCTTGAGTTTCTGAGGCAGTATCACTACAGAAGTAGATTGTCCAAACTTCCTTGTGAGGAGTGGCTGGTGGGTTTGAACTGCCAGCCTTCTCGTTAGCAGTCAAGTGCCTTAGGCACTATGCTACCAGAGCTCTCTATTTTAAGTGTGTATGGGGCACAATTCAATCTATAGCACCCAGGAAAGTGCAGAATTTCCCAAGCAAAGGAATACTTGATCCTCTAGTTAGCCAGTTATCCTGGTTTGAAGGTCATTACCTTCTTCAGTTGTGACCTCTCCAACTGTGACAAATCTTTGCTTTTTGGTGTTTGACCAAGTACAATGATGCCTTTTACGCCTTCCTTATAGTATCACACTGAACAGGTACAAATTCTGAATACAATTCATCCTCATTCTTTAAATTCTAGAACTTAACAAGGTTAACATAATCATCACAATGCAAAAAATTGGATAGCAAAATTCTTCACAACAATTATTTGCATAATACTGTTACATATTTCTAAATGGTTTGGTTTGATAATAGATGCTTACTCTTAAGTATTTTATTTTTTATCATTAGAAAAAAATCAACAGATATGGTAAAAATACACTTATATGAAAGTCTAGAAGGGACATATTTATTTCTTACTGACATTCTCTCTTACATATTAAAACTAAACATTCCTATATTTTCAAATAGATTGGTTTGATGGGAGCCCTTCTGCCCCTTTTCTTAGCCTTGGATGTCCTGTGATTACTCTTATTCATCCCTGGAAGGCCTACCCCTCCACTGCGATTTCTTACAGTCATCTCAAAAACTGCATTGGCTCTCTCCACCTGTTCTATTAATACTAAGGGTTTCCAATATTACTTCAAGGAAGTGACTCCAATTATTACACATGAAAAGGAAAAATATAAAAATTTAAGATAGACTCTAATGAGACCAGTAGATTTTCTTTAAAATATTTTCATTCCTGGAGGATAGAAAATTAAGAGAAAGCTGACTATAAGATGACAACTAAGAAAAATGCATTCTCTGCCTTTCTTTTAAAAGATTTATCCATTAAAAAAAATTAGAATTGATACAGAAAATTGGTTTTCTTTTCCTTCAGAGGGTACATTTCCTCCTAAAATATAGAAGTAACCAAGCCTTAAATTTGAATCAACAAAATGGATATATCCTCATAAGTGTTTGGAATGGTATTCCTGAATAGAAGGGAAAGGAATAAAGAGAAAGGGAAATTAGTTTATAGCGCATGTGCATTAACATGAGGAAACTTTAATTGACTATATAAGGAAGTTGGAAGCATCAAAAGAGATGGAAGGAATGCACAGAGTCACTATACCCAAAAGAACTGATGGACATTCAACCATTTTCAGGGGTTAGCGTATGATCAAGAACCGATACTACTAAAAGAAGGAGTCAAAGCTGCATTAGAGGGACCAGTCTCTGGAGAGGAACCTCATGCTCAGTAAAGTAGAGAGTTTGTGAAAAGGAGGAAAACCTTCAATAAGATAGACTGACACAGTGGTTGCCACATGGCCTCAAACATGGCAATGGACGATCGTGGGAATGACTCAGGACCAGGCAGTGTTTAGTTCTGTCGTTGATAGGGTCACTATGAGTCAGAGCCAACTCAATGGTGCCTATCAACACAAGAAAGTATATAGAGGACTCAAATGATTTGGGGCAAAAGTCAGGGTATGTGTGTTTGTGCGTATTTGGGTACTTAACATCTGACATCTTACAATCACAGATATTACTAAAGTGGCAGCTGGCACAGTTCTTTCTGAATCAGTTCAGCACACACATCTAAAACAACCTGGCTGTAGTCTGCTGGCTGGCTCCTGGGTCTGCTTTACTGTATAGCCAGTTGAGTTTTCTTGGAGCCCATTTTCCCTCGCTTATTTCAGACTCTTTTCCTTCTAGGTCCTCCAATTAGATAGAAAGAAAGTACGCTTTCACATATTATTGCCAAAATAAATAAATAAATAGTCTTTAGTAATAGCTTCCATTTCTGAATTTTGATGAAACATAAATTGGTAAATTCAGTGTAGGAGGTATTTTTTAAAAGACAGATTTGGAAAAAGTAACATAAGCAATGACATGAATATTTAAACACAGGCTGTTTTTGTTGGATAGTTGCGGCATTTTCTTAAAGTAAAATATTCCAAGATGTTCCAAGAAATAATCATGTCAAATTTTCAGTCAACAATATTTCTGGTCTATTAACATTTTTACCTAGTTCCAAACTCATTTCAAATATTTTCAGGAATAATACTTATTTCAATATTATTTACAGTATCTTTTCAACCTATTCTCATCTAGATACCTTTTTAAACCTTCCCATAAGCCCTCAGTTTTCCTTGTTAATTAATTAAACATTTATTCAGTCCCTTCCTAAGTGGCTCTAGTGAAAATAGCTTATATCTGTTCTCTGATCTTAGAAGAGATTCATATCTTTCTCCTTCATACCAGCATTGTCTGCAAGTGCAGAAAAGTCAGCCCCATTTTTCCATCATTGTATTTCATGGAAATATCTATTTCATTGAATAAAATGACCATGGCAACATGCAATCGCAAAAGCAATGCCCAGGAGGTGGCAGCAATTTTCAGCATTTCACTATATTTCCTATATGCTCTTTCTATTGTTTTACCAGTTTATCATTTAATATTCCTTTAATATACCTCTTACCACCTGCCACTTCCTCCCTTTGTCATTGGATGCAAAGAAATCCAGGTAGCAACACCTTACAAGGTACATACCTTCCTGTCATCCTGTCAGTAGCTCCTTGGTAGGGACTTGGCAGAACTTTCAGCCATTTGTATTCTCTTTTACTTACATGAACTCTCTCCAGTCCTGAGAAAAGGATTTCAAGTCTTACTCTATTGAGTGGTTATCCTTCTTTCTGTTGTTGTTTGTTTTTGTTGTTATTTGCTGTCGAATCAGCCCCAACTCATAGCAACCCCTCCTTGGGGAATTTAAACAACTGCTCCATAGACTGTCCAAGGCTGTAAATCTTTACAGAACCAGTCTGCCTCATCTTTCTCCCATGGAGTGGCTGGAAGATTTGAACCACCAGCCTTCTGGTTAGCAGTCAAATGCTTTAACCACTGTGACACTAGAGCACCTTAGATGGATAGATAGATATGCTATATATGACTTTTAATATTTTCTGATATCTACCTATCTCAACTGATAATTGCTAGGACATGCTAATAGCCACTTCTCTAACAAAGAACATGTTTTGAGGGTTGTTTAAACCATGGTGGCATCACTGTGCAAAGGAAGTGTCTTTTCCTCCTCTTTCTGTCTACCAGTAGCTCAACAATTAGTGGGTTAAATATTTGTCTTTAAAGAGAGGAGTAAATGCCATTTATTTTAGAGCATAATTTTACCAACTCAATGTAAGTATTTTAAAGCCATGCTTTTCAAATAACTTCTCAGGCTGCAAAGCACTCTTTTTTTTCCCAAGGGAAAGTATATCACACAAACACACATGCATAGCACACATCAGAGAAGAGACCAGGTATGTTGGTTGAAGGGAACAGACCACCCATCCTGCTAACCCCTAAATTGGTCCCTGAAGCACCACCAGGAATTCCAGGATTCTACAGAACACAGTTTGAAAACCAGCATGCTAGAGTCATTCTTAAGAACCCTACAGTAAATTTAAATTCAAAAAATATATATACAGAGGTCCCATCATTGAACAATTTAATCAGACTCTGAGGACTAGAAGGGGACAGACCTGTTCTTAGTACCCATTTGTCTTAGTTCTGCAGTGCTGCTGTAACAGAAATACCGGAAGTGAGTAACTAACAAAAATTTATTTTCTCACAATTTAGAAGGCTGAAAATCTGTATTCAGGATGCTGGTTCTAGGGGAAGTTTTTCTCAAACTGTGGGTTCTGTGAGCAGGTCCTTATATCTTTTCTTCTGTTCCTTGGCTCCTTGGTGATCTTCATGTGGTCTGGTGTCTATCTTCCCCTATCTCTATGCCTAATCTGCTCTTTTTATATCTTAAATGTGATTGGTTTTAAACACACTCTACACTGATACAGTCTCTTAACACAACAGAGAAAACCCACTCCAAATTGGATCATAACCCAGATAGAAGGGTTAGGATTTACAACACATTTTTTTTTTTTGTGGGGGGTGTACAATTCAATTTCTAACACCATCTTCATGGGATATTTATATAGAGCCAGAGCACAGAGCCACTGCAAAGAATGCCTGATTTTCTTTTTTCTGCTTTTGAAAGGTCAAAGTTTTGACATTTCAACTCCCTAAATTGAGTTGTTTTCTTCTAACCATGCACATCAGCAAAAAGACCCACAGCGTATCAGACATTATATCACACTCAAAGCAAATTAAGTCCTATAAAGTAAAAAATATGTATGTCAAACGTGGAAATTATGAGCCAAAGCCACATACACTACACTTCTTGGAACTATGGAAAGTAGTTGCCTCCAAAAATACAGGTTTAGTGCTAGATGAGAGGAGAAAAAAATATTCTAGGTACTTAAGCATCTTCTGTAATGTATTTGATTATTGAACATATAAAAGGGGTCACAGTGAATTGTGAATCTAGACTCTAATCCTATATTGGATTTGTGTGGTTTTTAAAAGTTTACTTTTAAAACAGTTGCTAAGATTTACAGAGTTTATTTTAGATAAACTAAACTCACTGCTGTCAAGTCAGTTCTGACTCATAATGACTCCTCCTTGGGATTCTGAGGCAGTATCTCTACAGAAATAGATTGCCCAGTTTTCCTTCCAAGGAGTGGCTGGTGGGTTTGAACCTCCAGCCTTCTGGTTGGGTACTACGGCACCCAGAGTACCCTTATTTTTGATAGATCTTCCTTTTTTGTCTGAAGACAATTCAAAAAACAGTTGTAGCAATATATTGATAGGAAACTTCCAAAAATGCCAACTGGATTCAGAATAGGACCTGGGATGAGGGAAATCATTGCTGATGTCAGATGGACCTTGGCTGAAAACTTAGAATATGAGAAAGATGTTTTACTTGTGTTTTATTGACTATGCAAAGGCATTCAATTGTGTGGATCATAACAAATTATGCATAACATTGAGAAGGATGGGAATTCCAGAACACTTAATTATGTTCATGAGGAATCTGTACATAGACCAGGAGGCTGTTGTTTGAACAGAATAAGGGGATACTGCATGGTTTAAAATCAGGAAGGGCATGCATCAGGGTTATATCCTTTCACCATACTTATTCAATCTGTATGCTGAGCAAATATTCTGAAAACCTGGACTATACGAAGAAAAATACGGTATCAGGATTGGAGGAAGACTCATTAACAACTTGCAATATGCAGATGACACAATCTTTCTTGCTGAAAGTGAGATGACTTGAAGCACTTACTAATAAAGATTAAAGACTATAGTCTGCAGTATGGATTATACCTCAACATAAAGAAAATGGAAATCCTCACAACTGGACCAATAAGCAGCATCATGATAAATAGAGAAAAGAATGAAGTTGTCCAAGATTTCATATTACTTGGTTCCACAATCAACACCAATGGAAGCAGCAGTCAAGACATCAGACAATGTGTTTACACTGGGAAAATCTGCTGCAAAAGACCCCTTTGGAGTGCTGAAGTTTAAAGATGTTTCTTTGAAAACTAAAGTGCGCCTGACCCAAGCCTTGGTGTTTTCAATTGCCTCATATGCATGTGAAAGCTGGACAATGAAGAAAGGAGACCAAAGAAGAGGTGATGCTTTTGAGTTGTGGTGTTGGAGAAGAATACTGAAAGTACCATGGACTGCCAGAAAAACTAACAAATCTGACCTGGAAGAAGTCCAGCCGGAATGCCCCTTGGAAGTGAGAATGGCCAGACTTTGTCTCACCTACTTTGGTCATGTTGTCAGAAGGGACCATTCCCTGGAGAAGGATATCATGCTTGGTAAAGTGGAGGGTCAGTGAGAAAGGGGAAGGCCGTCAACAAAATGGATTGATACAGTGGCTGCAACAATGGGCTCAGGTATAGCAAAGATTGTGAGGCTGGCGCAGGACTGGGCAGTGTTTCGTTCTGTTGTACATATGTTCACATGAGTAGAGCTGACTCTATAGCACCTAACAACAACAACAACTCTTTCTCTGAAAGCCCTAAAATCGTAAAGGAATATTAGGGACAAGAAGGATAGTAGGGCATCCATCTCTCAATTAGACTTTTCATGACCAGTGGGACATGTATGACACACTTACATTTTTCTTGTCTTTTGTCTTGGGATGCTAGTGTTCCACTTATACTACATGCTGGTGTCCAGCGGGAACATGTATAACTGTGAATAACTAAAGAAAGGTTCAGCGGTGCCAAATCACAGTGTGCAGAGGGTATTGAATAAGGGGGTATATCCTGGATGTATGAATATGTAAAACATTTGTCTTTTTTTGCTTTTGAACAGTGAGGTAGTCCTTGTAAGTATGTGTATTATTTCCTGTGTGTCATATGTAACTTGTGGCTTTGATGATGATGTTTCAAGTGAATAATTTATATTCAGGAAATTCTATGTCTTTACGCAAATCACACTGGCCTTCTATATTTGTTTGCCAGCTGGTCCCTCACACACCCCAGGTGTTTTCCTAAATACATTATGCTAATTTTTGTTTACAACACCAAGAAACAACTGGAGCAGATGTGAACAGCTTTCCTTCATGTTGCTCTCATTAAGCTGCTTACTGTCCGTGGGGAAATCAAAAAAATAAGAAAAACCTCCTTTCTTGTGAAGAACTGGCCAGGAGTAAGTGGGAGAGGAGGGACAAATGATGTAGGGCTCCCACAGGTTGGAGGGCAGTTACCTGTTAAGGGATCTATAAGGTGATGCAGGGAACCCAGCCCTAAGAAGAAGGATACTAGAACAATTATGTGTTGCCACAGCAAGGTTATGTGTTACCCCATGTCTCCGTAAGTTTCACACAATAAATTTGCTAAGAAAAAATGATTGTTCTCAAGTTGTATCCCACCTATCCTACCTCCAGAGTTCAGTTCACAGTCTCCTACATAGTATTTATCAAAATCCATTTTACCTAGCAAAAGTTTAACATGATTCAATTATTTGCCATGCATTGCATTAGTGGAAAACCTTATAGCAACCAAATCTAACATAATTTAATTTGGTCATGGAAGGGTTAGAGTCTGCACATATTTTCCACATTCAGATAATTGAAAGACAAATACTCCACAAAGCATATTCACCTAGGACTTTTATTTAAAGGCAAAAGATACAATGCATCGAGAGAACACAGGCTCCAGCACTTTGGGGGTTTGAGAGACAACCCCCGAACAAACACCCCAGGGGTGTTATTCATGCAGGACTGCCCACACTCTGTCCCAGATTTGAACCACCAAGATAAGAGCAAGGAATCCTGGTGTCAGACGCATTCAAAGCAGAAGTTTCCAGTGATTCCTCCCCTCCCTCGAATAGCCATATAATTAAGGTAGATTATGCCATTGGTAAACCATCAGTAAGCAAACTGACCATGAAGGTCACTAGGGAAGTTTAGAATTTTAAACAGCACATCTCTTAAATGGAATTGCTATTATTTTGCCCAAACCCAAAAAAAAACAAACTCATTGCCATCAAGTCGATTCTGACTCACAGCAAGCCCCTTTGGGTTTCTGAGGCAGTAAATCTTTACGGAAGTAGATTGCCCAGTCTTCCTTCCAAGGAGTGGCTGGGGGATTCGAACTGCCAACCTTCTGGTTAGCAGTCAAATGCTTAGGCACTACACCACCAAAGCTCCTTGTTTTGGCCATGAGTCAAAAATCAGATATCCAGGCATTCTGGGCTGAAGACTGAGTTTTTCCAGTCCAGCTGTCAATCACCTCTATCCTACACAGGGTCATAATTTATCATAAAAAGTAAAAAAATTCAATTTAATACATCTTCAGATAATACGTCTTCAGTGAGGTAGGGAGCTATAGTAGTGCTGTGGTTAAAGCATTGGGTTGTTAACCAAAAGGCCAATGGTTCAAACTCACCAGCCTGCTCCATGGGAGAAAGTTTGTTTCCATATTTACGGCCCTGGAAACCCTATGGGGTAGTTCTACTTTGTCCTATAAAGTCACTATGAGTCAGAATCAACTTGATGGCAATGGGTTTGGTTTTGGGTTTCAGTGAGATAGATTTAGCACATTCCCCTCTATACAAAATCTAAGCATCTTGTATTACTGCATTCTATTTTAACTATTTAGTAACATGTTTGTCTTTCTTTCTCTAATTTAGATTTTAGATTTCCCATATCTGGCTTATATAATGTTCCTTTTTATGAATTTTATTTATAAATAAAAATAAATAACTCTTTCTGAAACTTCTTTGTGAAAATTCTTCATTGGAGTTCCACTGCTTTTGCGTAAAGCCCCTATTTTTTATCATGACCCTGAACTGTGCACTTGACCTGCCCCTGCCTATCCAGCACCTTCTGTCCCAGCCTCCCTGAACAAACTGCAGTTTCTCCAGTACTGGAGTAGTTTGTTTTATGTGACTTTGCTTATATCTCAGCAATTACAAATGCCTCACAGTTTCCTAAACATAACAGGATATATAAAACCCTAAGCCTCTGCACATGCTGCTTTCTTTCTGTGACAAACCTATTTCCCCAAATCTGGAAGTTTCAGCTTAGCCCAAACAATTCTTGTAGCTCAGGCTATACCTCCTCTATATGGCTTTCTGAGAATGTTGTTGCTTAAATTCAGGTAAAATTGCACAAACTGTCTTATCACAGTGCTTTAATGATATGTTTGTAAATTTGTTGGTTGGATGTCTCTTTATCTTACTGGATTGCAAGCTCCCCATAGATTCATTTATTGAACAGAACAGAAATGAAGAAATTTGTTTATTCATTCATGAATCAATGACTTTGAGTATATAGTTTGTGTCAGGCATTGTTCTAGGCACTGATGACTTGAAAGTGAGCAAAACTGACAAAATCTCTGCCTTTATGAATCTACATTCTAGTGGAAGAAAGAA
The DNA here is from genome assembly GCF_000298275.1 of Orycteropus afer afer. NCBI lineage: Eukaryota > Metazoa > Chordata > Mammalia > Tubulidentata > Orycteropodidae > Orycteropus > Orycteropus afer. The sequence continues at coordinate 2,007,831 of NW_006921809.1, forward strand.
ATTAAAAGTAGAAAGCACATGTATATCAGATGGTGTTAAATGATAATTAATAAACACTTGTTGAATGAATGAATGGTCACTCTCTTGAGTATTCCCACTGCTACTGTTTTGCTTAGACTGTAAGCTCCTTGAGGGCAGATCTAACATTATGGACTTGCTCTGGCCCTAACAGAGAGCTTTATTAAAAAAAAAAAAAAAATTATTACAGAAGTGTGTTTTAACAACACCAATAAGAGCTGTTCTGATAATAACTTTTTGTAAGAAGAAATCAACTACCATGTTTGGAAATGTAATTGACAGACAGCTAAAAGTTAATAGGTATTCTTGACATGTTTTCATTTAAGACAATAGTATCACTTTCCTTCTAAATAACATTTGACAGTTTACATTGTCGTTGATGTTGTTGTTAGTTATCGTTGAGTCAGACCCGGCTCATAGTGACCCCTCCTTGGGTTGCCGAGGCAGTATCACTATGGAAGTAGATTGCCCAACCTTCCTTCTGAGGAGTGGCTGGTGGATTTGAACCACCAGCCTTCTGGTTAGCAGTCAAGTGCCTCAGGCACTATGCTACCAGAGCTCCTACAGTTTACAATAGACTTTTATATTTTCTGCTTCAATTTTTAGCATTCAAGGATGATGCCTTTGAGGGTGTCTCTATAGACGCCCCCCCCTTATAGATTGATTTTTCCTGTTGTCACCCACCAAGACCTTGGGGATTGTTCTTTGGCAGCTGTGTATGTACTGGGTGATTTTGCCTCTCTGCCAGTAATGATGAGAAGGACCAGTCATGGAATCCTGTCTAAAGTTGGGACAATCAGATTCTCTGTCCATGAATTTAGACCTCGGACTGAAAGAGAGCTCGACGCTTTCTGTGTGTGAATGCAACTATAGTAAGTAAACCTGGAAACTGTGGGTTGAAAAGGGAGAATTGAAAAGGTTGGAGTGATTCAAAAGATTTATTTACATGGGAAAGAGAACATAGAAACGACAGGAAGAAAAGCAATTAGATCTTTGAGGTGAATGAGGAGAAGTGGGCAGGACAATGCCAGCACCAGCTGCTTTTAGAGGATTGGACAGAAGAGAGACTTGAGCAGCAGATGCCCTGTAAGAAAAAGAGACAGGA
>NW_006921809.1:2009443-2011391 GCF_000298275.1 Orycteropus afer afer
CACCTCAGAAAACCAAGGAGGGGTCGTTATGAGTCTGTCCAACTCAATGGCACATAACAACAACACTCCTTTGAAAGAATACGAGAGAAGTTTTAGTTTTTGACTCTTTTTTTTTCCTGTTTCTTTTCTTGCTTCTAGACATTCCCTACTCTGGATGTCAGCCCACTTAAGAACCACTGGTCTAAATGAATGTATCTTAGTTTATTGCAGAACATCTGAGAGACCTTAGGATATTTCCCTTCAATAGTCTGGCACTGTAATTTTTCTCTAGAAGAATAAGTTTATCTGGGACTTATATGTAACAATAGTAGACAGAGATGAAGGAAAAAGTTAAATAAATGTGTTCATTAAAATTTTGGAAATGGATTTGTTATTCCTTTTCCATTGTTTTCCTGGTATGAGAATTGAGATAGTCACCTTTTCTTCATTTATTTTCATACATTGTTTTTTTGGGGTGTTTTTCCAAAAAGCAGGAACTTCTCATTTCAAAATTTGTTTTACCACTTAATTTATCTCCTTGCATGGATTATTTTACAATGTGGGAACTCAAATTCCTCATTTTAAAAATGAGGAAGTTAATAACTAGTTCCTTGCACTGTTCATTAATTTAACAAACATTAGTGAGTTCCCATGTGTGCCAGATACTATACTAGTAGCTGGAAATGAGGTAGGGTGAAAAAAGGCAAAGTCTGTGATACCGTGGTGTTTCCTTTCTGGTGGGGAGAGATAATAGAGAAAGGAACAAATATATAGCAAGGTAATTTTAGATAGTGATAATTACTAGAAAGGAAATATGATACATCCTGGATCATCTTACTTTAGATGAAATGATCCCAAAAAGCCTCCTCGAGGAAATATTTGAGATGAAAATGTAAAGGAGAGCAGTTACAAGAAATCTGGGGAAGAGAGTTGCAGCAGAGGAAATAGAAAGTGTAAACGGGTTACATGTAAAACATTTAACATGGTGTCAGTGCTCTCTCCCATCCATTGAGGGAGTTCAGTAAATATTTGTATAGGTTTTCAAATTATTTTTCTATTTGAATGTATCTACTCCTTTGAAAGGAGCTCTGGTAGCATAGCGTCTAAGGCACTTGACTATTAACCAGAAGGCTGGCGGTTCAAACCCACCAGTCGCTCCTGGGAAGGAAGAATGAGCAATCTACTTCCGTAATGATACCGTCTCAGAAACTCAAGGAGGGGTTTGCATGAGGCAGTTAATCCTCTCAGCCCCAATTTCTTAGACAGAAAAATGAAGATCCCTGTGCAATTTAATGATTTATGATTGTATGATTTCAGGAGTTTGGGGTAGAAGTAAGGCTGTAGAATCTAAAGACATCATTTGTAGGGACTTTGTTTTCTCTAGGCTGGTTTCCCAAGGTTTCTGGATGTGTTGAGTGCTTCTATTATTGGGCTGTATTTGGGTTAATAGAAAGATAAACAAAATATTAACTTTTTTCTTTCTTTTGTTCGTACCTTCTCTAATTACTCCCCCCCCCCATCTAATTAAAGGATAATTTTCTTTTATTCTTTTGGTCCAGACAGTCTCAGCAAATTGAATGGAATTTTAAATTAGTTTTGTCATTGTGAAGAACTATCAAATATTATTGTGTGAGGCAATTTCTTTGTCATTCTGAGAACAATATAGGCCAGGTCTACCTGTCAAGGTTAATTGCATTTAAAAAATGTGTTTATAATTTTCCCAGAAGAAGTGCTTGTAAACTTGGGTAACTATCTAGAAATAGGATTGTAATTCTGAATTGTATTAACAAGTACTGTGATTTTACACAAATAATGTGCACCTTGTATGGTTTTTGTCAACTGTGGCTTACCCTCAAGGTATTTTCAAAGCATGCTATGCTATTATATTTTTACATATTGTGATAAAAATTAGCATATCTTTCTTATAAAAATACCTAGAGGGGAGTTGTTGTTGTTGTTATATGCTGTC
>NW_006921809.1:2011736-2021306 GCF_000298275.1 Orycteropus afer afer
ATGTGCACATTAGGAGCTCTGGTAGCATAGTGCCTAAGGCACTTGAGTGCTAACCAGAAGGCTGGGGGTTCAAACTGACCAGCCACTCCTCGGAAGGAAGGTTGGGCAATCCTACTTCTGTAGTGATACTGCCTTGAAAACCCAAGGAAGGGTCACTAAGAGTTGGGGCTGACTCGACGGCACATAACAACAACAATAAATGTGCACATTATTTTTGTAAAAGTGTGACGTGTATTATTTACAAAGTGACTGTTACTTGAAGCTGTTAAAACACATTAATTCCTATCAACTCATTTGTAATCTGAATATGCAAAGTTACTGGATAGGAAGAATTGTAATAAAAATAACCCAACATAAGATATAAAAATGAAAGAGGTTCATATTTGTCAAGTCTCTGTAACACATTTATTATTTTGTTTTTATATTAACCTTCTGAGACAGGAAATCCATTCTTATTTCATAGGTGGAAATGATTCATTGATATTTATTAATATTCATGGTAAATGTTTTCACACTTCTCATTAATTGGAATCTTGGAATTATAGAGAATTGAAGAAATTAGTCTGGGTCCCTAATTTTCTAGATGATAAAATTAAAATCTAGAGAATTTAAATGGAATATCTATGTCACATATTTACTTTTCTTTGTAGTTTGCTTGTTTAATTATTTATTTTAACTTCTTCCCGAAAGCATTTTAATATGCCAACATAAAACAACATTGGGAGTGAAACTCCAACTTCATCAATTTTAGTCAAGGCCTTTATACATGGACTCCTGTCTCTTTTCGTATCTACTTTCATTTTCCAAGATAAGATGTTATTACAAAGGTTACCTCATTTATTTTGTACGAAAACATCATCCTTCATACCAGTCCACAGATTTATCTCTCTCTAATCTCAAACCCAATCTTTTCGTTTCTGACCTTAATTCTTTTATTTCCCATATTTCCAAAGATTTTGCTCTGTCTTTCTTAAATCTCTCAGTTCACATGGCTACCTTTATTCCTGCCACAGTTAGGCTTTTCTTATCCCAGAGGAGTGGAAAGGGCCACTTTATTCACTTAAATGTGAAGGCGTGGCAAGAAAGATAAACAGAGACCCAGGAGAAAGAGCTTCTCATAATTTTCAAACCTTAATAATAGGAACAAAGGGAAAATATATATCTTCCAAATTTGGAAACATAGTCCTAAAAGTTTCCACCTAAATTCTGAAATGTCTTTATAGCCTAATGCTTCTAAAAAATTTATGAACTTTTGACTTTCTATTTCATGTTCTATGCAAGGTAGTTTTAATATAAAATATGCTTTAGAAAGGTGGGTTGCTTTTATAGATTTCTAAGCCTCCTGGCAGAGGTAAGTACATCTACCCTGAGAGTAAGTTTACCCTGGTTTAATTGTATCCTGGGAACATCACTGTGGTGGATTTTTCTTTCATTTTAACTTTATCCCATTGGATGATTCCCTGTAGGCCTGAAAGTGTTCTAGAAGCAAAATATTCATGTGTTGTAGCTAACTTGATAGATTTATTGCAACATGTTGTTGTTGTTGTTGTTATGTGCCGTCAAGTCAAACCCGACTCATAGCAACCCCTCCTTGGGTTTCCGAGGCAGTATCACTACGGAAGTAGGATTGCCCAACCTTCCTTCCGAGGAGTGGCTGGTGGGTTTGAACCGCCAGCCGTCTGGTTAGCAGGCAAGTGTCAACATAGGAAGTGTTTATCTATCTGATATAACAGAGTATAGCTTAGGAAGTTCTCTAACTTTTCATATTCTATTAAAATTTCAAAACTATTCCATGAGACTATATTAACAGTCTACTTTAATCTCTTCTATTCCATGGTAAGGCTTGATACTTCCTCCTAAAGTATATGGAGATTGATGATAAAGATGGAATTCATTTTATTGCTATTGTTGTTTCAATCTAAAACAAAAGAGGAGGTACAGTGTATTTGGTAATTGATGCCATATCTTTTTCTCTTGAACTCATTTCTCTCTTTAAAAATTTTCCTAACTCAGGGAGAGTTGGGCCCATTTTTTAACTTTCTGATGGACATCATTTTATGAATATCTTCCAGATATGTCAAACTCAATTCATCTATGAATATGCCAAACATAATTCATCATCGTATCTTCTATAACTGATCCACCTTCTATGCTCCTGGTTAATAACAATACCAGCTGCCTAATTGTTCTTAGGCAGAGATGGTCTGGACACTGAGGGGAATGCAACTGGCATCTGTTGAGTAAACAGCAAAAGAAACTAAACTCAATGTCATCGAGTATATTCCCAATTCATAGCACCCATTGAATTTCAGAGGTGGTAAATCTTCATAGAAGTAGATTGCCCCATCTTCTGGTAGGCTTGAACTGCCAACCTTCTAGTTAGCAGTCAAATGTTTTTCACACTACACCACAGAGATCCTTATTTGAGCTTCTAATAATGGGCCTGCTCACTACTGTAGATGCTGTGGGCATAACTGAGGAAATAATTTAACAGAACCAATGTTAACATTCTTTAATTTTAAAACAAATAGCCTAAAGAAACAGCATCAATTTTAACCTAATATTAATGTCAATGTTCTTGTAATAGCAGAGTCTATGTAATGTGAAAACCCTAGGGATTCATTACTTTTAGTGTAAAATAGAAGTTTTTTTTAAAAAACATATATTTTTCTTTTCCTAAATTAATTTAAAATGCAAAATATTATATATATTTCATGAATTCTAGTCTTTAATTGTCAGGTATTTGCTGAGAATCAAACATGTTAGCAAATAACACCTGTGCTTCAAAGAAATGAAGTTGAGACAAGAATTGTTGCTTTCTCCTGGTCCTTCCCTTCTGTGTGTGTGTGTGTATGTGTATAATTTTGACAACTATCCTATGACTAGAAATGTTTTTAATTCAACTCTTCTTGTTCTCGTTATGTTTTTAGTCAAATACCGAAAATAATAAGGACCAATTTTATGTTAGAGATAGATATATTTTTATCTGACATCATTTCAAAGTTCTGCAAACTCAGCATCACAAGGCTATCAGAACAAGAAATGTTAGAAGTAATTCATCTAATTTCACTCTTTCAGTGTGTAAATCCACTTTCTCTGGGAAGATAGTCACTTTGCACTGGATAAAATAAACGTTTATGTTTTTCAATCACTTTGACTTCTAGGTCATTGTGGCTATTTATTCTATTTCTCAGTAATAACTTTATTGTGAAGACAATTATCTACCCCTCTTAAATAAAGTCTCCTTGAAGATGAAGGGGCATCTAACCCAAGCCATGGTATTTCCAATCACCTCTTATGCATGTGAGAGCTAGACAATGGATAAGGAAGACTGAAGAATTGATGTTTTTGAGTTGTCATGTTAGAGAAGAATACTAAGAGTACTGTGGAAGCTAAAAGAACTAACAGATCTGTCCTGGAAGAAGTGCAGCCAGAATGCTCCTTGGAAGCGAGAATGGCCAGACTTCGTTTCACCTATTTTGGTCCTGTTGTCAGGAAGAACCATTCCCTGGAGAAGGATATCATGCTTGGTAAAGTGGAGGGTCAATGAAGGAGGGGAAGGCCCTCAATGAGATGGATTCACACAGTGGCTGCAACGATGAGCTCAGGTATAGCAAAGATTGTGAGGCTAGTACAGGTCCGGACAGCGTTTCATTCTACTGTGTTTAGGGTCACTATGAGTCAGAGATGACTCAATGGCATCTAACAACAACAATGTTTAAATGAATAGCTTTAAAACTAAGTACCACCACGTATCAGTGACTTATAGCCAATAATGAAGCATTGAAATGTTCTTCTAATAAGAGTAGTACTGAATTTGCAAATGAGTTCCTTAAAACTTAATCATAGTAATTTCATGGCTACCCCTCTAATACTTTTACTGCCATTCACTTGCTATCTAATATCTTTGTATCTATCCATTTCCCATGCCTCCCCATAGGAGAGAAAGCAGTACAGTTACAGGCAGCAGAACAGGAATCATAAAAAAACAACCTTGATATATCCAACCTGTACATAAACCAAGAGGCTATCATTGGAACAGAACAAGGGAGACAGTGCATGGTTTAATATCAGGAAAGGTATGCATCAGAGTTGTATTTTTTCATCATCCTTATTCAATTTGTATGCTGAACAAATAATATGAGAAGCTAGACTATATGAAGAAGAATATAGCATTAGGATTGGAAAAAGAATCATTAACAACCTGCAATATGCAGATGACACAACCTAGGTTGCTGAAAGTGAAGATGACTTGTAGCACTTACTGATGAATATCAAAGACTACAGCCTTCAGTATGCATTACACTTCAACATAAAGAAAACAAAAACCCTCACAACTGGACCAATAAGCAACATCATGATAAACAGTGAAAAGATTGATGTTGTCAGGGATTTCATTTTACTTGTATCCACAGTCAACACTCATGGAAGCAGCAATCAGGAAATCAGGTGTGGTATTGCCCTGGGCAAATCTGCTGCAAAACATCTCTTTAAAATGTTAAAGATGTCACTTTGAAGACTAAAGTTCCCCTGACCCAAGCTATGGTATTTTCAGTTGCTTCATATGCATGTAAGAGCTTGACATTGAATAAAGAAGACCAAAGAAGAGTTGATGCCTTTGAATTATGGTGTTGGCAAAGAATACTGAAAATACTGTGGACTGCCAGCAGAATGAACAAATCTGTCCTGGAGGAAGTGCAGCTGAAATGCTCCTTGGAAGAGTGAATGGCCAGACTTTGTCTCACCTGCTTTGGTCATGGTGTCAGAAGGGACCATCCTCTGGAGAAGGATATCATGCTTGGTAAAGTAGAGGGTCATGAAGAAGGAGAAGGCCCTCAACAAGATGGATTGACACAGTGGCTGCAATGATAGAATCCAACATAGCAAGGATTGTGAAGATAGCTCAGGGCAGGGTAGCATTTCCTTCTGTTGTGCATAGTGTGGCTATTGACACTATGTTGACTTGACAATGCCTAACAACAACAGCAACATATATCCAAGAGAAGGTTTTGGGCACATGACTTCTTCACACATTAGATGCTATAGTACCTGTCCACTGCCATCGAGTGGATTCCAACTCATAGTGACCCCCCATTGGGTTTCTAAGGCAATAAATATTTACAGAAATAGATTGCCTCATTTTCCTTCCATGGAGCAGAGCTTTAAACCATCAGCCTTCTGGTTACCAGACAATTGACACACATTGTGTCATCAGAGCTTCTAACAATAACTGCTTCTCTAACAGGAGTGAGTTTGCCTCCCAAGGAATATTTGGCAATGTCTGGAGACATTTTCGATTGTCATAATGCTACTGAGACACTACTGGCATCTAGTGAGTAGAAGCCAGGGATCCTGTTAAACATACTACAAGAACAGCATAGCCCCCACGGCTCCAAATATCAATACTGCTGAGAAACTCTGCTCTCAACCATCTTTTCCATAGACTGACCAATTTATTTCACTTCATGTTTTTCTTTGAAAGCGTCATTGAAGAAAATTGGATGTCACCCTTAGCCTCTCACATATGAGACTTCATGGCTGGTCGGCTGCTAGTTGGGCAGTTATTGAAGATACAGTAGAGACAGAGTATCAGGCAACAGTATTTTGTTTGTTTCTTAGTGAAAAGTAATTATCCAAATTGATCTCTATCCATATTTAAAAGCAAAGCTCTATCTATACCTTCAGCTAGTTGGGTCTGTTTATGTATGTCTAAAAAGATTGGTAACAGTGGCTTCTTTTAGAGAGTAGAAATGGAATAGAGAGGTATATAAAATTTTACTTTTACTTAATACTTTTCTGCATATCTGAAAATACTCTTCTGTATATCTGAATATTTAATGATAGGATCATTACAATTTTGTAACAAAAAAATATACATGCTATATACAACCATTTTTTAAAAGTTGAAATTTCTTAACAGAACCTAGAAATTAACACTTGTAGTGTTTAACCAAAAAATCAAGCTCACTGCCTTTGAGTCAGATCCGACTCAGCTGTGATCCAACTCACAGCAACCAACCCCTCCTTGGGTTTCCGAGGTGGTATCTATGAAAGTAGATTGCCCAACCTTCCTTCTGAGGAGTAGCTGGTGGGTTTGAACCACCAGCCTTCTGGTTAGCAGTCAAATGCCTTAGACACTACACCACCAGAGCTCCCTTTGTAGAGTTTTAGGTGTACGATTTTTATTAAGACAAAATATTTCAACATTAAACCATATAGAAACAATACTATTTATTTAGCAAACCAATGTTCATTGAGTGCTCATTCATATGTTCATTCATTCACTCAAAGGTACAGAACTGATGACTGTAGTTACTGACTTTAAGTTGTTCACAGTCTAGTACAGGAGAGAGACAAGCAAAGCAGCAATGAAAATATATTACAATAATCATTATGTGAACACAGAAAGGGGAACCTAACTCAAATTAAAGTACCACAGAAGACTTCTTGAAAGATATGTCTTAATCTGAGTCTACAGGAGTAAATAGTAATTAATTAGAGATCAGTAGGAAAGGACTTTCAGAGGAAAATGACCAAAAGACGAAACATGTTCTATTTAGAAACTGAAGGGTCTTCTGGTTAGCAAATCCTGAGGAGTGGAGATAGCCTTCTCCTTCCCCTCCTTATTCTCCCCTTGTTTTAAAGGAGGGACTTGAGTCTTTACATATCAATAAACCAATAAAGGTAGAATAAGAATACAAAGAGGGTAGTCTGTGGTTCAATTAGTGGTAGAATTCTCCCCTTCAATTATTCAATTATAACTACTCTCAAAAGATCAGTGTTCAAACCCACCAACTGCTCTGTGGGAGAAAGAAAGGCAGTCTGCTTCCATAAAGATTTACAGCCGAGAAAACCCTATAGGGCAGTTCTACTCTGTCATATGGGGTGGCTATGAGTCGGAATTGACTCATGGCAGCAGATGGTCACCTCATGCACAGCCACCACTCATCTGTCAGTGAAAGCTTACATGTTGCTATGATGCTGACAAGGAGCTCTGGTAGTGTAGTGCCTAAGACACTTGACTGCTAATCAGAAGGCTGGCGGTTCAGACCCACCAGCCACTCCTCAGAAGGAGGGTTGGGCAATCTACCTCCATAGTGATACTGCCTCGGAAACCCAAGGAGGGGTCGCTATGAGTTGGGTCCGACTCAACGGCACATAACAACAACACAACAACAACATGATGCTGACTAGGTGTTAGTAGAGCTTCTGGACTAAGATGTACTAGGAAGAAATGCCTCGTGATCTACTTCAAAAATCAACCAATGAAAACCCTATGCACCACAAGGATCTGTTGTGCAACTAATCATGAGGATAGCACAGGACCAGGTAGCACTTCATTCCATCGTTCACGGGGTCACCATGAGTCAAGATTTGGCTAGATGGCAACTGATAACAACAACACAAAAGAAAGAGGGGGGTTACTCCATGGAGATATGTCTATTGAGAGATGGGAGAGGTTAGGAAGAAGTCCAAGCAGAAGAAGTTCAATTAGCCTTGGCTAGGAGGAGGGCCGGGGAGCTCTGGTAGCAAAGTGCCTAAGGCACTGGACTGCTAACCAGAGGGCTGGCGCTTCAAACCCACCAGCCACTCCTCGGAAGGAAGATGGGGCAATCTACTTCTGTAGTGATACTGCCTCGGCAACCCAAGGAGGGGTCGCTATGAGTCGGTCCGACTCAACTGCACATAACAACAACAGGAGGAGGGCCAACATCTCACTGAGATCAGAAGGAAGCTAAGGAGGGGTTTGGATGAAAATACGTTCAGTAGGATGGTGTAGGTCAGGAAATAGAAGAAGTTCCTGCCTGGTGCTAGTCTATTTTTCTCTGACAATATACTGAACGAGATAGAAGCTGTGGGCTTTATAAAGATATGTACAATAAAGTCCCTGTCTTTATATAATCTAATAGAAGAGTTAAGATGTATATTCTCATAACTTTTACAAAAGAAAGTGAGTGGTAAATATAATAATTAGAGAATTAAAACTAAAGTGCTAGGCAGCCCAAGATGGGGATATTATTGCAGACAAGAATGTTATTGCTCATTAGTTTATAATTGTCAGATAATAAAGGTAATTGTGCATTGGTAATAATTAAGGACTTGAACTAAACATTAGATATCTGAATAAATGAGTCAATCCAAATTAATCACTACAGTGAGAAATAAAGATGGGCCTCCAACATTGTCTCCTGATACGAAGGATAATTTTCCTTCTCAATTATTTATAACAATAAGCTAAATTATCTACAATAAATAATGTCTTCTCTCCTACTCTCCCTTCTACTCCCCATCCTCTCTTCCTTCTCCTCTTACTCTCCTCATCTCTGGAAATCTGTTAGTCTTTTGCCATTCACTGAGCTGATCTTACACTAGCGACAAGCTTCAGCTGTCTCACGATAAGAAGCCTGATGGGAAAATTTGAGGGACTGAATGGAAAAGGAAGATGAGATAACAAAAAGTGATGAGTAGAGAAGAGAGAAAAAGGTGTTGAAATAGAGTTAAGAAGGGGGCAGAGAGAGAATGAACCATGTCCTGGTTCTTCCAGGTGACTAAGGACATTGGTATATAAGATTATTGTGAATCATAAGAACCTGGAAGTAATCTTTTTATTAATTAAAAAAGATAATAGAATAGTCAATTATTTTTTCTTCCCCAGATGATGATGGAGAAATTGGAAGAGGCTCAGAAGAGAATCAGTCAACAGATATTTATTAAGAGCCTAAAGTGTGCCAGGCACTGGGATCAGCCATAAACATGTGCAAATGAAAGAATAAAACCAATGATGATTGAGATGCAGGAGTAGTTGCAGCTTAGCACCTTTGCTCTAGCTCAGTGGTTCTCAGCTGGGGGCTATTTTGCTCCCCAGGGGACATTTGGTAATGTGGAGCTATTTTTGGTTGTCACAAGTGGGGAAGGAGGGCTAGTGGGGATGCTGTTAAATATCCTGAAACGCACAGGGCACTCTCTATGACAAAGAATTCTCTAGCTCAAATGTAAAACTCTGCTTAGCTCTTCCCTTTGCTGTAATGCTTTTCCTCCTTCTTTCTTCTTGTTTTCATGTGCTAAGGAGTTGCTTTCTACTCCTAGCAACCTTATATGACAGAGTAGAACTGCACCATACAGCTTCCTAGCCACAATCTTCATAGAAGCAGATCTCAAGGTCTTTTCTCCCTCAGAGCAGTTAGTGGGTTTGAACTCATGACATGTCAGTTAGCAGCTGAGTACTTTAACATTGTGCCACCAAGGTGCCTTCCATCTATCTTACATATCCTTTAAGTCCTTATTCAAATATCCTATTATGAGGTCTGGCCCGATTGCCTTCTACTTAAAATTGTTACACGCTCTCTTTCCTTCCTCACTATTTTCCCTGAGTTAGTTTTAATAAAGCACTTTCCATTTTCTCATTATTTTATTGCCTATGTCTGTCTCTCCACTAAAAAGTAAGTTCTGTGAGGGTAGAACATTTTTGTTTGGTTGTTTCTGTTTTGTTCATTGCTGTTGTTGTTGTTGTTGTTGTTTTGCCGTCGAGTCGGCCCCGACTCATAGCGACCCCTCCTTGGGTTTCCGAGG
>NW_006921809.1:2021406-2063237 GCF_000298275.1 Orycteropus afer afer
TGGTTACATTTAGAGTTCAACTAGCCTGTTAAGTTGAGATCATATAGTTTGTATTAATAGTTTTGAAAATATACAAAATCTTTTCTCTAATACAGCACTGTTACTCTCTCCCTCTTTGTGCAATTATTGTCATACAAGATTATATCTTTACACATTATAATCTCATTAACACATTAACACAGTTTTTAAAAAAAAAATATTGTTTTTCAGTTGTCCTTTAAAAACATGGAAGAAAGAGATACAAAAATATATATTTATATACTACATTTTATAATTATGTAATTACTTTCAATGTTGTTGTTGTTTGCCGTCGAGTCGGCCCCGACTCATAGCGACCCCTCCTTGGGTTTCCGAGGATTGCCCAACCTTCCTTCCGAGGAGTGGCTGGTGGGTTTGAACCGCCGGCCGTCTGGTTAGCAGGCAAGTGCCTTAGGCACTATGCTACCAGAGCTCTGTTCATTGCTGTAAATATTGTTAATTCTCAATAAATATTTGATATTTTGGGCACCAAGGGAATGAGTTCTGGATTAAGAACATCCTTTGAGGGTGGAGGATGTGACTGTCTAAAAGGCCAGTGAGAATTCACAGGGTAGAGGTTGGAACAAAGCAGTTTTTCCAGAATGAGTGCCAACTTTGGACAAAGGAGTCTGCTTAAAAGCTGAGGTAGGCAGAATTTAACCTCTTGGATGTGAGGTAGCATGACATCTCACAGTATTTTCTGGCTGCATGTGATGTTTCTCTCCCTTTTCCTCTCTTCCTGGTGCTGAGAGGATCTTTTCCCCTCTCTGCAGCTAATTCGACAATTAGCATAGATTCAAAGAAATGACTGACCTAAACTCAGTACAAAGATTCTCTTCCTTAAGATGTTTTTAAGGGTCATTTAAAAAAAAAAAAAAAAAAACACTTTTGAGATATTAAATAAGACTAGCCTAAGGGGAAGGAGAGAGAGATGGTGAAATGAAAATAAATGGAAGGAAAAGGAATTCGTGGGATGTGAGGTGAGATGATACAGCCACACAGACCCTGGAGCAGAGTAAAAAGGCCTCAGGAGATAAATATTTGAACCATCACTTGAGAACAACTGACATTTAACAGTTTTGGTCACTGCAAGACCCCAAGTAGAAGGTAGGGAACTTGAGCTCTGGGAAGGAGTGAGGCCTAAAGGGGGAACCTGTGTACTCCATGTACACCCTGAACCCGTTGGCCCAGGTCCTGGCAGGAAACAGAGAGCCTATTCAGAGAGGATAGAAGAAGATAGGGATTATTTAAAAAGTGTGGGAAGTTATATTTATCAAGATTCAATCAGGGAAGTAGAATTACAAAAAAAAAAAAAAAGGGAACAAGGTATTTGTTATAAGAATAAGATCTTGCACAATTGTGAGAGAAGCTGAAGAAGTAAGGATCCGAAAGGAGGGATTTGGGGAGTCAGAGAAAGTCACTAAACAGCCCTTCTGGGGCTAGGCATATTCAGTTGCTGTAGTGGGACTTTAAAGGAGAACTAGGGCCAAGTCTCTGGGTGGCTGTGGCCTTGGTGTCTGGTGGTGAGAATGGAGTTGCTGGTTATCAGCAGAGGCCGCAATCAAGAGCAAGACACAGAGGGGGTGACAGGAAGGACAGGCTGGCAGGTCCACTTCTGGCTCTCACTACTTTGCATCACAACCACCTTTGAAGAATAATACAGACCGTTTCACTTCTGCCTTCCATGCCCCTCACAAATTACTCTTTGGCCAATGTTAATCTGGAACCACATAGCAAAGAGATTTTTTTTGGAACATGCCATTTTACTTTAGCCAATTTGACATAGGACAAACCATTACAGAGTGAGGATTTACACGACACCATAGAGAGAGGAGCTGTAGGAAGTTTCCCAACAGAGGCTATAGGCTTTGTAGAGGACACCAGACAACCTGCATCACAGCAGGGAGACAGCTGGGAGTACTAGCAAATCAACCTCACCCTCCTCCCACACTCAGTCTCCTGCCTCTGCCTCCTATGGAGTGAAGCCAGCTGAAAACCAGCAAGCGATGAAAAGAGAACACAAAAATCAGCCTCCGGGAGCACACCTGGGTGGAGGCTCGAGAGTAGACCAGGAAGGGCAAACGGCAAATACCCTTCAGGGGCCACCCATATTGCCCATCAGTAGTTGTTCAAATGCAAAAATTGTGTCCACAACACAGGAAACACAAAATCTCAACAGCTACTGTATTGCTGTGGGATAATGTCAATTCATTAATACTCGGTACCTCTAAGCCTAAGACATTTGTTTGCCACTACCATGAGACAGTGATGAGAAAGGCAGAAAACAGTAACGTACAAAGACACAATTGCTGCAACCTCCTCTTATGCAGCTGGTCAAGAGGCCAAAGAGGATAAGCGTAGTTTCATTCTTCCTCCACCTACTCCACATCTTCTATTTCATGTTCCCCTTACTTTGCCTGGGCAGAGTTCCTTACCAGATAATTTATGCATAATGTAAATCCTTGGTGTCCTGCCTTTTGAGGTTATCACTATGTTTTATTGACCAGGATTATTGGCATAGAGGATACAGAAAGGAACTCCAATGAGTACTCCAGGTTGTGAATATAGTTAGTCTTCCTGTCCTCATTGTAATAGTAGCAACCCTACTACCCCTTGAGAATCAGGATCAGTCACCCAGGCCATTATAGTGACCACTTTCTCTGACTTTAAGGAGCTCTGGTGCTGCGGTACTTAAGGCATTTGGCTGCTAACCAAAAGGTCAATGGTTTGAACCCACCAGCCACTCCACAGGGCAAAGATAAGACAGTCTGCTTCTGTAAAGGTTTACAGCCTTGGAAACCCTATGGGGTCTCTATGAGTCAGAATCAACTCAATGGCAGTCGGTTTGGTTTTGGTTTTTGCCTGTTAGTTCACTGACATAAAGAACCCAGAATGAGCTAGTGATATCTTGTAAATCAAAGGAATCATAACTGAACTTCTTGTTGGGTGTGCCTCTTCCTTGGGCACTAAGACATCCATCTACTAAGCCCAGGGTTGCTGAGGTGGAAGCAACAATTCTCTCAGTGCATCATTTAGTGTCATAGTGGGAGAAAACACTTTCACTTCCACCTGTGGTTTCTAAAACTGTGAATTCTGGTCACAGGAAAATGAATACTATCTATTAGCATCTGGTTTAAAGAATGTAATAAATTCTATAGGACAAAACTTCAGCCTGGCAAAGGATTGATTGTCACTGGTGCTGTGACTGAGGTTACAGTAAGCATTCCACCATTCTGGCAGGCCAAATGCTTCTCATGGATGAAGAACTCCTATAGAAGTAATGCCACAGATTGACTTTGTTTTAGTACTTCCAGGCAAGCCAGGTTGTGTCATTCATATATCACAGGTTGTTAATGAGTCTTTCCCCAATCTTGATGTTATATTCCTCTTCATATAGCCCAACTTCTGGTATAATTTGCTCAGCATACAAATTGAACAAGTATGGTAAAAAGATACAACTCTGATGCACACCCTTCCTTATTTTAAACCATGCAATATCCCTTTATTCTGTTCAAAGAGAGCCTCTTGGTCTTCTTGGTCTATGTACAAGTTCTTCACGAGCACAATTAAGTGTTCTGGAATTCCCACTCTTCACAATGTTATCCATGATTTGTTATGATCCACACAGTTGAATACCTTTGCATAGTCAATAAAATACAGGTAAACATCTTTCTGGTATTCTTTGCTTTCAGCCAAGATGCATCTGACATCAGCAATGATATCCCTCATTCCATGTCCTCTTCCAAATCCAGTTTGAATTCTGGAAGTTCTCTGTCAATATACTGCTGCAACCATTTTTAAATTATCTTCAGCAAAACTTCATTTGCGTGTGATATTAATGATACTGTTTGATAATTTCCACATTCTGTTGGATCACCTTTCTTTGGAATGGGCACAAATATTGAACTCTTCCAGTCAGTTGGCCAGGTAACTGTCTTCCAAATTCCTTGGCATAAGAGAGTAAGCCCCTCCGGCACCTTATCTATTTGTTGTAACATTTTAATGGGTATTCCATCAATTCCTGGAGCCTTATTTTTTGACAATTCCTTCAGTGCAACTTGGACTTCTTCCTTCAATAACATTGGTTCTTGATCATATGCTACCTCCTGAAACAGCTAAACCTCAGGCAATTTTTCTTAAGGTACAGTGACTCTGTGTATTCTTTCCATCTTCTTTTGATGGTTCCTGCATCATTCGATATTTTGCCTGTAGAATTCTTCAGCATTGCAGCACAAGACTTGAATATTTTCTTCATTCTTCCAGATTCATTTGCTTATGGGACATGACTCAAAATAGGAAGAAACACCAGAAAACATTCATTAATAATCATAACATGGAATATAGGAAGCATCAAAAAAAAAAAAAAAAAAAAAACTCACTGCCATCAAGTCAGATCCAACTCATAGTGACCCTTTCTTGGGTTTTCAAGGCAGTATCACTACAGAAGTAGATTGCCCAATCTTCCTTCTGAGGAGTGGCTGGTGGGTTTGAACCACCAACCTTCTGGTTAGCAGTCAAATGTCTTAGGCACTATGCTACCAGAGGCCCTCATAGGAAGCATGAATGTAGGAAAATTGGAATTTGTCAAAAATGAAATAGAATGTATAAAGATTGATCTCTTAGGCATTTTGAGATAAAATGGGCCAGTATTGGCCATTTTGAAACAGATAATCATATGATCTACTATGTTTTTAATGACAAATTGAAGAGGAATGGCATTACATTCATTGTCAAAAAGAACATTTCAAGATCTATCCTGAAGCTCAATATTGTCGGTGAAAGGGTATGGAATAATGTGAAGATTCATTAAATGTTAGACGTTGTTGTTTTATTTCTATCATAATAACAGCTGCTTGCTTTCCTGGACTCTTCTTTGCTTCACTAGTAGAATAATTCCACTGTAGTTTTTAATTAAAAAAAAATTCCTCCCCATGTACTCTAGAGGACTGCTCAATAGAAGCTGTGCATTTAATAGAGAAAAGCTGCCTGTGCCAACAATGGCTTGTTGGAAAAAGAGCAGCAGAGTAAGTACCCAACCTCTCTGGACCAATGGGATAAATGTCTCACATTTTAAAACCTCAAGGGCCAAAGTGACATCATTGTTTTGTTAACACTTTAAAAACATCTTCTTGACTCCTGATTCCATGGGCATTGATTGTGGATCCAAGAAGAATGAAATATTTGACAACTTCATGCTTCACTACTTATCATGATGTTGTTTATTGTTCCAGTTGTAAGGATTTTGTTTTGTTTATGATTTACAAGACCTCAAAGAAAACTAAGTGGGTGAAGTACAGAGAGAAAGGGAAAACATGGTACTGAATGAAGCTTGTGAAGAGAGAGACAGGTCATGGTAGAATTTTTATTAATAGTAAGCAAAAGATAGATACTGAAAGGTTTTAAGCTTGAGGAAGGCAAGGGGGTATAATCAGATTTTATATATAGGGACCAGATTCAATCCCAGTCATCAGGAGATGCTTAGATTAGAGAGAGACAAATTTGATGGATCCTAGCGGGTGAGAAGGCAATACAACAGTTCTTAGTGGAGAACTATATTGGAGGTTGAGAGAGGGTGATAAGGTGTTTTGAGTCGAGCACAAGATGCCGAATAGGATCATCCACTGAGCAAGCACTCTGGGGAATTTGCTGGCTACAAACCAGTCTTTATATTGAATTTTGTCTGGGTTAATAATTGACTAGCCTCATTTTTTATTAGTCTACTTAATACAGATGCAAATCTCAATATTCTTAGTAGAGAAAACTCTTAAAAACCAGTTTATAAAATCAATGAGAAAAACATTCACATATTAAAAGATAAATGGACAAAGAAAATTAAAAGCAAGTTCTTAAAGAACAAATACAAATGGCTTGCAAACATTTGAATATATGTTCAATCTAATTAGTAATCAAATAAATGCAAATTAAGGAAACAAAGGAAATAACATGTTTTACCTGTAATTAAGACAAGAAGATTAAAACTTTGCCTGTAAAGATGGAATAAAACAAACTCTCTCATAAACTGCTAGTCAGTATATAAATTAATTCAACATTGTGGGAAAAAAAATTAGTAATAAGTATCAAGAACTTTTAAAATATTCATAATTGTAAGCCTAATAATCCCACTTTTTAAAAAATATACAGAAGGAATGATCAGAAGCTTAGATACTGATGTTCATTAAAGAGTTATGTGCAGTAGCAAAAAGAGAGAAGAAAATAAGAATTCTAACTTCCCAAATTATAAATATATAAATAAATTAGGGCATAACTGTATATTGTGATTTTATTAAATAATGAATCTGAAGATTTCTTAATGATATAAGGTATCTATATAAACTTGACTAATTACACAAAGAATACAAAATTCTAAGTACCATACTGTCAACTCCATAAAAATGAATAGATGAAAACCTGGAAGACTATACTGGAAATGTTATACTGGTTAACTCAGAGGGCCGTACAAGAAACTTACTTTTCATATAGTTTTCCTGTACTTTGAAAAGACGCAATAATTAATACATTTTTCATTTTAATTACACAAAGATGTGAAATAAGTCTGATAAGATATGCAATTTGAATGAGCTCTCAGGAAACTTCTAGATTGTGGTTAAAACTGGTTCACTTTAAAAAGTCGTTAAGACAAGGACAATTAGTCTACAGCCATTTAAAACATTTCCATGATGGAGCTACTGGCTATTTTCCCAAGAGAATAAAATATAAAAGATTGTATGTAGTCAGGCATGAGAAAGAAGTTCTTAATTCTCATTTGATAAAAAGCAGTTTATACTCAGCTATTTTTTGGTTTCCCTGATTGTTGTCTGATATGCTTTCCTTCCTCAATTATTCTATAACTCCTTGAGTTATGAATTGGGCCTTACCACATTTTCTAAGCTGCATGATACCTAAGATAGGATAGGTAAGAGAGCAATGGAGGAGTCTCCATTCCCGTATATTAGTAAGAGAATAGAATAGAAAGCTGTTCTCTTTTGTTTAAGCATCTGCCTGACTTTATGCAAAGGCTGGGACCAAAATGCTTTCAGTTCCTTTCAGGCTCAAGCATCTGATGATTATATTGTACGGCACTGCTCAAAAATCATTTGATTCTATTGTTACCTCTATGTGATTTTTCGTTATTCTTGTGTTTGTCATTCTCACATTACATTGTAGCACAAGTTCTCAAACTTCGTCCAGCATGAGAACCATCTGGCTGGAGGGATCGTCAAATCAGATTGCTGAGTCCCATCCAGACCAACTCTGGGCCTGTGAACCTGTACATCTAACAGTTTCCCAGGTGACGATGAGGCGCTGGTCTGGTCAGTGATTCTCCAAGAACAGAGACTGTTCACAGTGATCATCTTGCTCCTTATTATAAGCTTACTTAAAGCAACAAATGGTCTATATTCATTGATAATATTTTCTCTAGTCATTAACACTGAGGTTAAGGGCAGGAGAGTTTCTCATTTTTTCCAGTAGATATTTTTGATAAAAAAAAAGACTGCTGGCAAAAGCACCCATTCAATCAGAAATAGGGCCATAAGTCAGGTACCAGAAATAGAACCCTGTTTTCTTTAATTCCTGTTACCATGACTACAATATGTCCAGGGAATAGTGGCATATCTTCTCACGTAAGCATCAGGGTTATGTGCTCCTTCCTCAATGACACACATTAATGAATGAACATGGAGGTTTGAAATAAAGCTCTCAGAAAGCAATATGAAGGGATTATTTATAAAATGTGTAAAAGCTAACATCAAAGAAAAAAGTTCAGTAAGTGTTATATTTTGAAAACTGTCAGTCGACACTCCAAGTCTTTCTAGCAAAATCAGAGGTCTTTCCTCTCAACTAGATTTTAGATGACTTTCTTAAAGGAGTGCAAGTTCACTGATCCATGAATCTCTAGGAACAGAGATGAAAATTTAATTTTGAATGATGCCATTTAATATTTTAATTTAGCTGCATTGGTATATTTTATTGAATTTACACAGTTATACATTCCATTGCATTTGGTTCATGTTGCAAATTAAATTCTCATCTTATCCATTTGCTGTGTAATGGATAGCTTTTATATGACTTTCCTAGACATGGTCTTGTAACTCCCACCAACAGATTAGGTTGGAGTATGGAAATAAAGCACTTGCGGCCCACTGAGGGGGTTGGACAACTTGCTAGCAAACAAATAAGATGCATGACCTTATAGGGATGGGACCATACAATAATGTATTTGGAACTAATAGGGGAATGGGTCAGTTTTGCCATCCTGCTAGGCTTAAATGCGTCATCTCAGAGGCAGAAAGGAGGCCCTCACTACCACCTTAATGACTAGGGTTCCTGGGCTGAAAAATTCTTAGATCTAGGACACAGAGAGAGAGAGAGCTGGAACACTGGAGATGGCACAAGATGGTAAGAAGTGGCAGCAGAGAATCAGTGGCAGCAGAACCAGGAGACCTGCACAGGATGGCATAGTGGACTTCTTGGCTGGTGGAGCAAGATGGTTACAGTGGGTATGTTGACCCACAGAGCAAGAGAACTTAGGACCTTTGGGCCAAGTCCTCCTGGAAGAGTGGGGTGCCCTGGGACACTTACTGGCAGAGCTAAAGAGCGCTGTAGCACTTGCTCAAGCAGGGCAGAGGCTGGGCCTAGGAGCAGAGGGCCAGAAGCCTGCTTGCAGGCATGGCTGAGAAGAGGCTTCCTGGACTGAAGTAATGTATCCTGAGACATGTCTGATCCTAAATTGTAGCCTGTTATTTCCCTAATAAACCCTGTGAGTACGATCTATGAATTGTGTGTGGCCGTTGCAATGAATTATTGAGCCCAGCTAAGAAGCAGAGAGTGCCATGAGAGGGACAGCTGGTGTTAGAATTGATAATAAAGTTGGAGGATGGAAGTATGCCTGACTTCCACTTCATAGGAATCAGCCTTGGGCTGATAATGATCATTTCTCTGGTGGTGTAGAGCCTAAGACATTTGACTGCTAACCAGAAGGCTTATGGTTCAAACTCACCGACCACTCCTTGGAAAAAAGAATGGACAATGTACTTCCATAGAGATATCTCCTCTGAAACCCAAGGAGGGGTCGCTATAAGTTGGATTCAACTTGACAGCAGTGAGTTTGGGTTTTTTTGGCTATCTCCTGACAAGTCAGAGGAGATCAGATGCCTCTACACTATTTTTACACCATTTGCATCAAATGAGGTAATAAATGTGAAGGAGCTCAGACAAAGAGCTCCACATAAATTTAAAAGTGTTGTGGTGGTAGTTATTACTTTTTCATTATATGAATGAGAAAATAAACTTTAGAATTTATCAGGTAGCTTTTAAGGGTTCCTGAGTAGGATCAAGAACATGATAAAAATTCACCATTTCTTGCAATGAGAACTCTGGTGGCACAGTGATTAAGCACTCAGCTGCTAACTAAAAAGGCAGTGGTTCAAACCCACCAGGCTTTCTGCAGGAAAAAGATCTGGCAGTCTGCTTCTGTGAAGATTTACAGCCATGGAAACTCTGTGAAGGAATTCTACTCTCTCTTACAGGGTTGCTATGAGTCAGAATCAATTCGATGGCAACAGGTAAGATGCAGTGGGAAAGCTTAGACTTTGGAGACAGATAGACTTGTGTTCAAATACAAGACCCATAGTCCCTCTTCTGAGGCTTTGAGCAAGTTACACAGTCTCAGTGTGTGTATTTATCATAAAAATGATGTTAATAATATCTGCTGTTGAGGCTTATAGGATTAAATAAAGTTTTTAAAAGTGCATAACAGGATGCATAACTTTATAAATACACTCACACTCAAATCCACTGAATTACACACTATGTTGTTGTTATGTGCCATCGAGTTGGTCCTGACTCATAGCAATCCCTCTTTGGCTTTCCAAGGCAGTATCACTACAGAAGTAGATTGCCCAACCTTCCTTCTGAGGAATGGCTGGTGGGTTTGAACCTCCAGCCTTCTGGTTAGCAGTCAAGTGCCTTAGGCATTATGTTACTAGAGTTCCTTTACACACTATAGAAAGATGAATTTTATATGTGAATGATATCTCAATGAAAAATAAAGTACAGAGCATAGTGTCTGGCCTACAGTGTCACTCAACAAAATTATTTTCCCTTCTTTCACTTCTGTTGTATAGTCCCGTAATCAGAGAATGGTAACCATGATATGTAAATAGGAGAGTAGTGTAGAATGCACTTCTATGAATTTTTCAGAAAGTAGTAGGAGCTTGAAGTCAAGTTTAACTATCAAAAGTACACATTATATGGGTACTCTAGTTAAAATGTAAGATTGAACACACAGCTATCTTCATTTCTTCCTCAAATAACACTAATATGGCAATAAAGAAATTAAAAAAAGATAAAAATCCACAAGTACAAAGAGAACAGAAGAGGAGATAACTAGAAATATCCATTACTTTTTGAAAGATAGAAAACTGAAATTTCCATAGCTATAGGAGAGAATACCTGGATTTGAAGTACCAGGTAAATTTAGAAGACTTTAGGGGAGGAGGGTGGAACTGAACATAGGAGAGCTGACCTAAGATCCTATTCCTTATCCTGTGCAGCCAGCCAATAACTTCTTCACCAACCCTATCAAGAAAGGGGAGGTTTATTTTCTAGAGAAATTAAAGGGTAGGGACTCCAGACTTACTGACACGAGGCACAGAAGAGGTAAGGAATGAACATATAGGTTGAAATGGAGATTAAGGAGACATACACTAACCACAGAGTAAGAACTCCAAGCTCCTTTTCCCTTCTTGGGTTCCAGAAAACTAGAACTCAAATTTATACCTCCTCTCTCCTCACCCCCCAGGCAGAATATTGGAGAATTCCTCTGGAGACGTAAGCCAACCCAAGGTAAAAATCATGTAAATATTACCATATCCCCATTCAATCATCCTACAGAAAGCCTACCCATGCCTTTGAAATAGATCATCACATTTTCAGAGGCTCACTCTCAAATATGAAAGAATAGATGAGGATATTTGAGGAATTCCTGTAACATGAAAAAAAAAAAAAAAATGAAAGCCCATCCCAATTAGTAAGGACAAGCTACACTATGCTGTAGGACAAACAACCTCAAAATTTCAGTGGTATAAAACAACAATGGTTTATGCTTCACTCATGTTTAATGCTCACCGTGGGTTGGCAAGAGGGCTAAGCCCATCATTGCTCAGTGACCTGAGCAGATAGTGCAGCCACCCTCTCAAACCTTGCCAATCACCATTCCAGTCACCTGAGGGAATACAACTCGGGGGAGGGGGGTTCTTGAATAGGCAGTTAAATTCTCTGTCCTGAAAGGGACACATGTCCTTTTGCTCACTACTAACTTGTCTGAACCAGTCACATGGCCTCACTTAAGAGCACAATATGACCATGTGCTTAGAAATCAGAAATGTGGAAATATTAGTGAATAATGCCAGGAACAAAGTGGAAACAGAAAAATCTCATGGAGCAGAAACAAAATTATACAATCTAACATACAGAAACTATTAACATCTGGGCAGACGGTTGTTTGCCCAGAAGAAATGAAATAAATATAGTATTATTTGACATATAAAATCATGTATATATCAGTGTATTACATGGTCCAAATATGAACAATTCATTCATCCACCCAACAAACATGTATTTAGTACTTATTATATGTCAGATATTGTTTTAGGTGCTGGGAAGAGAGGAGTAGATAAAACAGATAGCATTTTTCCCTTCATGGGGCTTACTAGACTGTGTAAATAAGAATAATAAATATCAAGTAATTATAGGTCAGAGAAAAATAAAGCAAGGTAAGGAGGAAGAGAAGTGGTGAGGGAAAGGGAATATATTTTGTCCAAGATGTAACATTTGTACTGAGACATGCAAAAAGTGACAGATTGAGACATGGGGTATTTGAAAGAAGAGTATTGCAGAAAAGGAAATAAGTATGAAGGACTTAAGGTGGAAGCACATTTGGTATTATTAAGAAATAAATCCACATCTTCCAAAACTAGAAGTCAATAGATGATATTTAAAACTGAAAATTCAAGAAATAGCAGGGTAAGCATATGATTTGGAAACATCAAGAAAAAGGTAGAGAAAAACAGCTACGAGAGTTAGAAGGGTTTGCCTTTGGGAAATGGGGCTGGGAAAAGAATAAGGAGAAGGTGGAGGCAGAAAAGAGCTGTTT
The DNA here is from genome assembly GCF_000298275.1 of Orycteropus afer afer. Classification (NCBI taxonomy): domain Eukaryota; kingdom Metazoa; phylum Chordata; class Mammalia; order Tubulidentata; family Orycteropodidae; genus Orycteropus; species Orycteropus afer. The sequence goes on from NW_006921809.1 coordinate 2,033,579, forward strand.
TCATGATGAGTCTTATACTATTATTTGACATATAAAATCATGTATATAAGTCACTTTGATACCTATAGAAATAAATGTTTTAAAGATATACTTAAATGTTCTAAGAAAATGATTAACATCCACTATGTAAAGAACAGAAAGTCCTACAAATTGGAAACAGCTCTCAAGGTATTTATGCTCCAAGTAAATATGTATTGCATTCATTCATAATATGGAGATCATGGTCAAAATGGATTGAATACAAAAGAGATGCAGGCAAGGTAGGAAGTAAGGGATGAAAGGAGAGTAAGAATCCACCCTGGGAAGAACTTTTGGAATGTGACTGAGGACCCTACCTGACCACTATGAAGGAATGCTTGCTGGAGAAGCATCTGCTCTGAATGAGGTCCATTACTTCTGAGGCAATAACACCTTCATCTTCTGTGTGTTTTTTTTTTTTTTTTTAAGTGCTCCATTTCTTACCTTTGTGGGGTGATTTCTATGGTACCAGACTGAACTTTGAATCCATGTTCCCATTTACTGATGTTATTTTTTTTTAGAAGTGATGAAATAGTGCTCTTCTGAGTATAGATGTTCTGGTCCAGCTGCCTACATGAATCAAATAAAAAATGACCAACATGTTTTTCATTTTGTGTCAAGTGAACACAGCCTTAATAAAGACTTGTGAGGAGACAAAGAAGGTAAAACAAAACAAACAAAAAAACCTAAGCCTTTTAAAATGGAGACAACTTCAGTATGTATGTAGCTGAGTAAACACATGTATTTGATATAAACAACCTAAAGATTTTACTTTCTTTTACCAATAGTTGTTAATTTGGAACCATGACTTGAGATTTAGAACTCTGTTTCTGTGGACATTAAAATTATCCAAAAGAACAAAAAAGTAAAATGTAAGATGGAAAATTGAGAGACAAAATTAGCTAACTGGTTCCCACCAATTCCCAATGTAGTTGATTTCCCTGTAAATAGACATAAATTCAAAAATGGTTGCAGCAATGTATTGACAGGGAACTTCTAGAAATGCAAGCTGGATTCAGAAGTGGACCTAGATTAAGGGATATCATTGCAGATGCCAGATGCATCTTCAGTGAAAGCAAAGAACACTAGAAAGATGTTTACTTGTATTTTATTGACTAGGCAAAAGCATTCACCTATGTGGTTCATAACAAATTATAAATACCATCAAGAAGAATGGAAATTCCAGAACACTTAATTGTGCTCATGAGGAATCTGTACATAGGCCAGGAGGCTGTCATTCAAACAGAACAAGGTTATACTGCATGGTTTAAAATCAGGAAGGGTTATATCGCTTCCCCATGTATGCTGAGCAAATAATCTGAGAAACTGGACTATATGGAGAAGAACGTGGCATCAAGATTGGAGGAAGACTCATTAATAACCTGCAATATGCAGAAGACATAACCTTGCTTTCTGAAAGTGAAGAAAACTTGAAGCACTTACTGATGAAGATTATAGACTAGAGTCTGCAGCATGGATTACACCTCCCCATAAAGAAAACGAAACCAATAAGCAGCATTGTGATAAATGGAGAGAAGTTGTCAAAGATTTCATATTACTTGGTTTCACAATGAACACTGGAAGAAGCAGTCAAGAAATCAGACAGCGTATTGCACTGGGCAAATCTGCTGCAAAAGGCCTCTTTAAAGTGCTGAAGAACAAAGACATCTCTGAAGACTAAGGTAGGCCTAAATCAAGCCATGGTATTTTCAGTAGCCTCATATGCATGTGAAAGCTGGGCAATGAATAAACAAAACCAAAAAAGAAGAGTTGATGCTTTTAAGTCGTGGTGGCAAAGAATCTGAAAGAGTCAGAAGAGTCAACAAATCTGTCCTGGAAGAAGTGCAGTGGGAATACTCCTTGGAAATGAGAATGGCCACACTTCGTCTTGCCTATTTTGGTCATGTTGTCAGAAGGGACCATTCCCTGGAGAAGGGTATCCTGCTTGATGAAGTGGAGGGTCAGCAAAAAAGAGAAAGTTCCTCAATGAAATGGATTGACTCAGTGGCTGCAATGATGGGCTCAGGTTTAGCAAGTGTTGTAAGGCTGGCACAGGACCAGGCAGTGTTTCATTCTGCTGTACACAGGGTCTCTGTGAGTTGGAGCCAATTTGAGGGTACCTAACAAGAAGACATAAATTTAAGAAGTATAAATTGAGGTGGTTTGCCTTTTGACTAGCTGAACTGTCACTATTTAATGTATTTTACATTTGAATATCATACTTCAGACAATTAGTACCTTGCATATGGAGACACATATGAAAGAAGTATTGATTTGACCAAACAAATTTCAGATGTATGCTAAAATCTTTCTAGATGAAATAAACACATGTGGATGAAAACTGTAGTTCCTTCCTACATTGGCTACTATGATATAAATTTTCCCTGTGCTATTACACAAATCCATTTATGCTTTAGCTCTTGATTTTGTCCTGTAGTTTTTTCATTTTAGAAATTCTGAGATATTACTAACTGCTGAACACAAAGTTTTATTTCCTGATTCCCAATATACTATGCTTAAAACCCAAATGCTTAAAAGTCTATGACACATGATAAGAGAAATTCCTACTCAATCTCTTCTTACCTCTCTACCCAGGTACCCAGCTTGGCCAGCTACACATGGAGTACCTACCATAAACCACTTCTTTAGCCTTTGGTGCTTGCTAGCCTCTGACCAAGATAACATGGGCAGCCTTCAGGCTCTGTCTCTGTGAAAACTTAACAGCTGCTACTGAGCAGAATCTGAAGTGGGAGTTACCTACATTGGATTTGTGTTATGCAAAAATAATCTCTGAAACAAAAGATTTTCTTGAACTAGGTGGTAATTTTTTCTATCTCCTTATTGTGTCAATTTGAAGCAAGTCTGCCAGGAGTATAATAATCACATCTTTCTGGTTTTCTTTTCTACAAAACATTTGTTTTAAAAGGTGTTATGGTTAGCTACCATCCAGCTGGCCCTGGACTCATGCTGACACCATGCATGATGTAACAAAATACTTTCCAGTTCTGTGCCACCCCTGTGATCAGTTGCATAACTGACCGTGGTGATCCTTAGGGCTTTCACTGTCTGATATTTGGAGGTACAGCACTAGAACTTTCTTCCCAGTATGTTTTAGCCTGGAAGCTCACAGAAACCCATTCAGCGTCATAGCAGCAAGCGCCCCTCACTGACAGACTGCTTGTGACTGTGCCTGAGGTGCAGCCAAATTCTGTAGATTAGATTTTGAAGGACTGAATGATACATTAAATGTTGGGAGTGGTTGACCCTAAGATGAATCTACCTTGTGATAAATTGTTACCACAATTCTCCCAATGACACACCTCCATGTATCCATGTCCTGGTATAATACCCTTCTACATTGACTCTGCACTTAGCTATGTCACTTGCTTTTGCCAATACGATATTGGCAAATGTGATATGAGCAGAGGACTTGAGTCTGATTCACCATGGACCACCTGAGACCCTGCAGGAACCATTTAATGTCTCTGAGCCTTAGCTTTCTCATTTTGAAATTTTGAAATAGACTTGACATCAATGCTTATGATCATTGTCTCATGAGTTTTCATAGGACTGAATAACAATCCACATAGGTTACTTATTATCATCTATTCCTAGGGGGAAATAGACGTGGGGGCAGCATATTCTGACCTCCTCTAACTTCATGAAGGGGCAAGAGAATCACCATCAGCAGCATCTCCCCAAAGCTTAAAACTATGAGGCAGAGGTCGGACATGCCGTCATCCTCCAAGCTTTTTACCAATTCTGACACTAACTATCTGTCTAAGAAGCACTTTCTATTTTTCTGTTGGGTTCAATAATTTGTTGCAATGGCCACAGAACTCACAGGTAATACTCACAATTATAGGGTTTATTAGAGAAGTAACATGTTACAATTCAGAATCAGAAACAATGCAGGATACAGTTCTTCAATCGGGACAGCTTCTCCTCAACCATGCCACAGGCACCCTTCTCTTTGGTCCTCAGCCTAGCCTCTAACCTGTTTGGGCAAGTGTTACAAAGCTCTTTTAACTCTGCTGGTAGGTGCATGCCACTCCATCAGCAAGCCCTCTTGCCCAAAGTCATTAAGATTTTCCTGATCTGTGGGTTGGCTGGTGTCTTGCTTGGTTCTGTTGATTCTGCTGCCTCTGCTCCCACCATCTCTCTGCCGTCTCAGCAGGGAGATCTCAAGTCCAAGCATGGGCTCTGCTCTTGGCTCTTCTCTCTTGATGGCAGTGAGATCCCCCCATTTCTGTCTCTGGGATAGCTCACTTTAAGCCTAACAGGAGGGCAAAACTGATCAGTCCCCACGTCAGGGTTCCATACTCTTTATTTCCATGGTCTCACCCACACAATGGTGCTGTCTACATTATTTACATTATTAACAAACTGTACAATCCCCTTAGTGGACCGTAAGTGCCTCACATTTGCATAGTATCACCCAGTCAACTGGTGGGAGTCACAAAGACTATGGCTAGAAGAGCCATACCAAGTAATTCATTATACTGCAGATGGACATACAGATGTTTTTTGAAAGCACTGTTTATTTAAAGACACAAATGTTATCTATTTGTAAAAAATGCCTCTTCACCTAAAATAAGATCTATGTTCTGATTTAATCAAGCCCCTCCCTAATTCAGAATCCATATTACCTGTAAGATAGTAATATTCCCCACGCCATCCTCCTAATATGAGTTGATTTTGTTAAGTCTTACTGAAAAGAGCTAACTTGGAAGTATGATTATTTCAGTGAGAAGAATTAAATTCAACTCATCTGCTGGGCAAATGAGAATTACTCAAATACTGTTTAAGAAGCACAATCCAAAAGTTATCTCATATCCAGGAATAACTTTCTGAGCAGGATGACCTAATGGTATGATACAATCTATGGAATGATTTTCATCAAGAAAATTTCCACTCTACCATGGGCCCTATATTGCCTAAAATTCATCTCTTAACTTTAACACAATGTCTCAGATTAGAACTTCATTTCTTTTAAGGCTCTTTTCTTTCAAAATGTCACCTCTTTGGAATTCTACCAGACAGTAATCCACCTTAGTGGACTAACTGGTTAACTAAATATATTTTGTTCTAGCATGTGGGTGAGATGCATATCACCAAGGAATCAGGAGTGCTGATGTAGGACAAATGGTCGACATAATCATGAAACAGGAAGCAGCCGGAGAGAGCAGTTTTGCAACTCTGAGTAGCCAAAGGTAGCATGAGGGTTCTGGGATATTTCTGAGGCTGAATGAGGGTAGAGGAAGGGAAGTAAAACTTATGCTTATATTAGCTATCCTTTGTTGTTATGGGTCATCAAGTTGGCTTTGGGTCATAGTGACCCTAGATACAATGGAACAAAATACTGTCCAGTTCTGCACCATCTACAAATTGTTGCTATGTTTGAGCACATTGTTGCAGGCACTGAGTCAAGCAATCTCATTGCTGACCTTCTACTTTACCAAGCATGATGTCTTCTTCAGGGACTGGTCCCTTCTGAAAACATGACCAAAATATGAGAGAAGTCTCACCATCCTCACGTCCAAGGAGCATTCTGGCTGCGCTTCTTTCAAGACAGATTTGTTTGTTTTTCTGGCAACCCATGGTATATTCAATAATCTTTGCCAGCACCATAATTCAAAGGCATCAGTGCTTCTTCAGTCTTCCATATTCATTATCCACCTTTTGCATGTATATGAGGCAATTGAAAATACCACGACTTGGGTCAGGCACACATTAGTCCTTAAAATGACTCTTTTCCTATTTAACATTTTAAAGAGGTCTTTTCCAGCAGATATTCCCAATACGATGGGAAAATAAGTGCTCTTTCTCAAAGTAATGAATTATGCTTTAGAATTAGTGCAGGTTTCTTAATGGTCTAATTTCCAGATAGCAGCAGCAGCAGCAACAACAACATTGATAACAATAACTTTCATGGAGAAGAAACCATCACAGCATGATGTTAAGATCAGAGTGATTAGCCAGACTCAAAAAAAAAAAAAAAACAAACTCACTGCTGTCTAGTTGAATCTGACTCCTAGTGACTGCTCCTTGGGTTTCCAAGGCGGTATCTCTATGGAAGTAGATTAAGTAGATTGCCCAATCTTCCTTCCAAGGAGTGGCTGGTGGATTTGAACCACCAGCCTTCGGGTTAGCAGTCAAAAGCACTACACCACCAGATTTGTTGTTGTTGTGTGCCGTTGAGTCGGTCCCGACTCATAGTGACCCCTCCTTGGGTTTCTGAGGCAGTATCACTATGGAAGTAGGATTGCCCAACCTTCCTTCCGAGGAGTGGCTGGTGGGTTTGAACCACCAGCCTTCTGGTTAGCAGTCAAGTGTTTTAGCCATTATGCTACCAGAGCTCCTCCTACCTGGATGCAAATCTTGACTTTGTCACTACCAGCCAGGTTATCCTGGTCAAGGTTCTTAATCTCTCTGTGTCTCATTTTTTCTGATCAGTAATATAATAGTAGTAACTTATTCATAGGATTGTTGTAAGGATTACATGTGCATGGACTTGTGCTTGGCATGCAGTAGCATTCAGTAAATATCAGTCATTCCTCGTGTGTATTAATCAGATCCCAGATTTTGTAGTAAATCCATTATCAGCATTAATTTTTACAAGTCACATACTAAGCCTATTATCCCCATTTTATAGACGGGGAAACTGAGATTCATTGGGTCTAAGTAATAGATCAATGTTACACAGACAAAAAGAGATGGAGGCAGGATTCCAGCTCAGATCCATGTGATTGTGGACTCCAAGTTCCCAGGAACTGTGCTCTCCTGCAGAGCAATGTGAGGCACTGATGATGGTGGGAGGCGGAATCAACATGTTCCCTGTATGTTAACTAAGAACTAAAATAACTCTCTGTTGCTGGGTCTATTGTATTCTCCGAAGTCTTGAGATGGGGTTCACAGGATAATGCTAGGCATGTTCAGCAAATGTATTTTATATCTAAACACATATATATCCTTTGCTCTGTGCTTATTAACCCATTTCAAAATCCTCTAAAAAGTAACAATTTAAAAAATCCTTACTGCTACCAAAAATTTTTACAACACTGTATATGTATGTTGCAAACCCCTAGCCACTTTTGCAGAAGGAAGATGGGACAATCTACTTCCGTAAAGATTTACCACCTCTGAAACCCACAGGGGGTTGATATAAATTGAAATCAATGCCAGTTAGTTTTAGTTTGAGTTTTTACATACATATTTTGGTTTGCTTTAGATAAAGGTACAGATTAGTGCACCAGGTTATTTCCTGATGAATGGAAATAAAAGATCTTCCCACAATGTTTAAAAATGTGAGTAAATCAGGTAAGTACAATCAAACACATTACTTCCCTGAAGCTTTCAAGTTTCAGGACAAACACTAAAAGAGTAAACTCAGAGATTAGAGAATATCTGTCATTATCCACCCTACCTATTACCATCACATTGACTTCAACTCATAATGACCCATAGAACAGAGTGGAACTGACCAATAGCATTTCATAGGCTGTGATCTTTACAAAAGCAGATTGCCATGTGTTTCTCCTGCAAAGTGGCTGAAGGGTTAGAACCACTGACCTTTTGATTAGCAGCTGAGCCCTTAACAGCTACACCACGAGGGCTCCTATCTACCCTGCAGAAACTGTTTTGGAAAGTCTTGACTAATAGTCATATGGTGCATAACTACCTGGTACTTCACACAGTTGAGAATTATAAGAGGATTAACTAAACAAGGATAGGCTGCTTCTTTCTGTGCTGCATCAACAGAGACCAGCTCTGAAGCAAAGTATCTGACATTCACGGTAATACACATATCCACTTTAGAGCTACTGCCTGAGTGAAAGAGAAATGTCATAGTTTTCTAATGCTGTTGTAAAAGGAATATCATATGAGCAGTTTAAAAGAACATAAATTTGTTTTCTCACAGTTTAGGATGCAAGAAGTCCAAATTCAGTGTACTGGTTCTATGGGAAGGCTTTCTCTGTGTCATCTCTAGGGGGAGATTTGTTTTGGTTTCTGTAGACGCAGCACCCCTTGATTCCTTGGCAATCTCCACATGGAATGTATCCCCCATCACCACCCTGATTTAGGTGGCTTCTTTGTGTGTAATCTGCTCTTTTTCTATCTCAAAAGTGATTAGATTTAAGGTCTCTAGGGAGCTCTGGTAGCATAGTGGCTAAGACACTTGCCTGCTAACCAGACGGCTGGCCGTTCAAACCCACCAGCCACTCCTAGGAAGGAAGGTTGGGCAATCCTACTTCCGTAGTGATACTGCCTCGGAAACCCAAGGAGGGGTCGCTATGAGTCGGGTTTGACTCGACGGCACATAACAACAGGTGGCTCCTGGTTTGTGCTGATAATGAAAAGGTTGGCAGTTCAAACACACCCAGCAGCACGTGGAAGAAACAAGCCTACCAATCTGCTTCCTAGGTACCAGTTCTATTCTGTAACACATGGCATCTCCTAAATCAGAAGTCCACAACAAAAAAATCAACAAGAAAGTGATTATGTTTAACACATACCATACATTGACATGGCCTAACCCCAGATGGAATTATATCCAAAGTATAAGAGTCAGGACTCCAACATTTATTTTGGAAGGACACAATTCAGTCTAGAATAGGAGGAACTCCACTTCTTCACCTGGAGGTGATTGCTATTGACAAAGAACCAAGAAATGGGAACGGATGTTTTCCTATGAATAACTTCAGGTTATCCACTCAGCTCACAGTACCCCTACTTTTCTAGAAGCTTCCCTCAAAACTCCAAGGATAAGAGCCTAGCAGCCATGTTGGTACCATGTGATCTTATCTCCCTGGAAACCATAGTTTTGACCATGGCTGGGTAACTAATAAAATTGGATCAGTCAGATTCATACTTGGAGGAATTGGCCTCTATATGTGTGACTAGGCCTTAGATATGCAATTGTAGGAATTACGGAAAGGCCAGGTTCTATTATTTTTGTTGTTGTTGTTATGTGCCATCGAGTCAGACCCGACTCATAGCGACCCCTCCTTGGGTTTCTGAGGCAGTATCACTAAGGAAGTAGATTGCCCCATCTTCCTTCTATTATATAAGTGTAGAAACAAAGAAGGCAAGCCCTCAGAAAAATAGGAAATGGAGGCAGTGATTGAGAGTCAGAAATGAGAGACAGGGTGAGCAAATTACCTCTTGAGTGTCCTTGTTTCAGGCTTCATTCCCACGCACCCTCCAAATAGGAGTAACATAACACAATGTCCACTGGAAGAACCTTGAAGATACATGAAGTAAAAAGACCAGTCATTAAATCCATTTATTATTCTCTAAAGCTTACACCTATTTTAAATATGTTTTTGGGTATCTATCAAACATATATTTGTATTTAAAAAAGTAAAATAAACTATTACTGTTAATGGTCATTTTGCTCATGCAAATGTGACCCATTATTTAAAACAAGATTCTTGAGATATGAGCTGCACAGTATACATATGGGCTTTGAAAAATGTGTCTTATTTTATATGCACAGGAAAGACTTCATTGAATAAATCCAGGCATGTAAAATTTAGCCCAATTACCACCATTCAGTATTGTTAAACCATCTAGGCAAGTCATGTAATTTTCATCAGTATCCTTTTATGCACATTCAAGAATATACAATGACAGTAGGAAATACCCATTTCAACAGTATACTAATTAGAGAGAAATTTTCAATTTGAATTCTTCAACTGGTAAGCTTTTTAGAGATTAATTATTGATGAATTGGCCATCAGGTGTTCATAAGACTACAGTGACAAGATCTGTTTTGAATAAACTTAAAAGTGCTTTATTTACAAGGAGCTCTGGTAGCATAGTGGCTAAGACACTTGCCTGCTAACCAGATGGCTGGTGGTTCAAACCCACCAGCCACTCCTCGGAAGGAAGGTTGGGCAATCCTACTTCCGTAGTGATACTGCCTCGGAAACCCAAGGAGGGGTCACTATGAGTCGGGGCTGACTCGACGGCACATAACAACAACAACAGCAACAATCTTGCATTATGGATTACATTACAAATAATATTTCAGAGTGATGTGTTTTCCTTTTCTTAACTACATTCTGAAAAACTGCTCACTGATAAGTTCAGTGACACTATTTCTCCCCAATAAACTTGTTTTTAAAAATCTTGTGTAGTTGCTAGATATCTAAGCAAAGGCAAGTTGAGAATAGAACCAAATCTCTCAAGAAAACATTTGAGTGAGGGGAAGGGGATGAGATAAATTAATCAAAGAATCAATTTCAATTTCATTTAATTTTGGGTGTTTGTAGATATAGCTCAATACTAATTAAAGGTCATTCTATGTAGGTAAGATGTTTACAACAACCTATGTGTCATTATTTATTAGGCACTATAACCACCATTTTTATAATGCAATGAACAAGAATCCCTCCTTCCTATTTAGTCTCTTTTATAAATTATATATATATATATATATAATTTCCTCAGCTTTACTTCACTCATAGAGACTAGATAGGACATGTGAAGCTATTCGGATTAAAATTGTACCCAATTTTACTTCAGATTATAGTATGCTAGAGAAAACAAATTGAATCTCCTGAAGGATTAAATAAACTCCAGAGATGGAGTGGATTCACCCTCTCTCTGAAGCAGAATTAAAAGCTGCATCAAACAAACTCTGAAGTTGGAAAGCTTAGGTTACTTTGAGTTATCTGAGAATAGCCTGAAATCAATCTTTCATTCTCTGTGTTTTATTGAAGGCTTAAGATGTTTGTACCTTTGCATGACTTTATAAAAGAATAGTTGGTGGTGAGTAAGCCAGTTGTTGTTGTTGTTAGATATGATTGAGTCATTTCTGACTAATAGCAATCTTATGGACAGCAGAATAATACACTGCCCAGTCCTGAGCCGTACACAAAAGCATTGCTATGTTTGAGCCCATCCTTGCAGCCACTGAGCTAAGCCATCTCTCTGAGAATCTTCCTCTCTTTTGCGTACCCTCTGCTTTACAAGCATGATCTCCTTCTTTAAGGACTGGTCCCTCCTAATAACATGACCAAAGTATGAGGAACGAAGTTTCATCAGTCTCACCTCCAAGAAGTATTCTGGCTGTCCTTCTTTCAAAATGGAATTGTTCATTTTTCTGAGAGTCTATAGTATATTCAATATTCTTCACCAATATCATAATTCAAATTCATCAATTTTTCTTCAGTCTCCCTTACTCACTCTCCAACTCTCACATGCATATGAATCTATTGATGATACTCTAGCTTGTATCAAGTGTATCTTATTCCTCAAAGTGACATCTTTGCTTTTGAACACTTCAGAAGTCTTTTGCAGAAGATTTGCCTAATGCAATATGTCGTTTTATTTAACTTCTGCTTCCATGGGCATTGATTGTGGATCCAATTAAAATGAAATTTTTGACAACTTCAATCTTTTTTCCATTTATCATGATGCTGCTTATTGGTCCAGTTGTGGGGATATATATATATTTTTAATGTTGAGGTGTAATCCATACTGAAGGCTGTAGTTTTTCATCTTCATCAGTAAGTGCTTCAAGTCTTTCTTCTTCATTTTCAGCAAGCAAGGTTGTGTCATCTGCATATTGCAAGTTGTTAATGAGGCTTCCTTCAATCCTGATGTTGAATTCTTCTTCCTATAGCCAAGTCTTGGATTATTTGTTCAGCACACAGATTAAGTAATACGATGAAAGGGTACAACTCTGATGCAAACCTTTACTGATTTTAGACTATTAGTATCCTCTTGTTCTGTTTGAATGAGTACCTCTTGGTCTATGCATGAGCACAATTAAGCATTCTGGAATTTCCAGGGGCTGATTACCCAATAAAAAGGTAAGCATAGGTTTACTTGTGCTTACTTACTAGTCTATGTTGGGTGGTTTCACATTTTTCCACCACATCAAAGATTCCACTTCTAGGTATGACTGGCATCTGTCTGTCTCACAATCTCATTGCACCTTCCTACCGGTGCACCTTTCAAAGCTTCTTTTCAAATTTATAACCCCTGACAAGGACAGAGTACCCAATATGCAAGGTAAGCACAGGCCTACTTGTGTTTGCTCACTAATCTGTAGTGAACTGCTATACATGTTTTTCACCCATATTAAATTATTCACTACAGATTAATAAATAAGCCTGTGCTTACCTTGCTCATTGGGTAATCCACTCCTGAGAATTCCCATTCTTCACAATGTTATCCATAAAGTGTTATAATCTACACAGTCAAATGCCTTTTCATAGTTAATAGAACACATCTTTCTAGTATTCTCTGCTTTCAGCCAAGATCCATCTGACATCAGCAATGGTATCTCTCATTCCACCTTCTCTTCTAGAAGTAGCTTGAATTTCCTGCCAATATGCTGCTGCAACTGTTTATCAATTATCTTCAGGAAAAATTTTTCCTGAATATGATATTAGTGATATTTTTTTTATTCTTTCCACGTTCCGTTGCATAACTTTTCTTTGTAATAGACACAAATATGGATCTCTTCCAGTCAGTTAGCCAGGTAGCTGTCTTCCAAATTTCTTGGCATTGACAAATGAGTGCTTCCAGTGTTGCATCTATATGTTGAAACATCTCAATTTCTATTCCGTCAATTCCTAGAGTCTTATATTTCACCAATATCTTCAGTGCAGCTTGAACTTTTTCTTTCAGTACCATCGGATCTTGATCATATGCTATCTCTTGAAATGGTTGAACATCAACCAATTCTTTTTGGTACTGTGACTCTGCATATTCCTTCTGTCTTCTTTGGGTGATGCCTCCTGTGCTATTCAATATTTTGCCCATAGAATCTTTCAGTATTGCAGTTTAAGACAAGTTTTTCCTTCAGTTCTTTCAGCTTGAGAAAGACCAAGCCTTTTTTGCCTCTTCGTTTTCTAACCCAAGGTCTTTGTACATTTTATTATAAAACATTACTTTGTATTCTCAAGCTTTGCTTTGAAATCTCTTGTTTCAGCTCCTTACTTTAGCATTTCTTCCATTTACTTTAACTACTCTATGTTCAAGTCTACCACTCCTCTGTAAGTTTGTCATACTGTGGTGGCTTATATGTTGTTGTGAAGCTGGAGGCTATGCCACTGGTATTTCAAACACCAACTGGGTCACCCATGGTGGACAGGTTTCAGTGGAGCTTCCAAACTAAGACAGACTCAGAAGAAGGAAGGGTGATCCACTTCTCAAAGAATTGGCCAGTGAAAACCTTATGAATAGCAGTGAAACACTGTCTGATATGTTACTGGAAAACTTTATGAATAGTCCTGAAACATTGTCTGATGAGCCCCTCAGGTGGGAAGGCACTTAAAATAAGATAGGGAAGAGCTGCCTCCCCAGAGTATAGTCAACCTTAATGAAGTGGATGGAGTAAAGCTTTTGGGACCTCCATTTTTTGATGTGGCATGACTCAAAATGGAAAGAAACAGCTGCAAACATCCATCAATCATTGGAATGTGAAATGTATGAAGTATGAATTTAGGAAAATTGGAAGTTGTCAAAAATGAAATGGAATGCATAAAGATTGATGTCCTATGCATTAATGAGCTGAAATGGACTGGTTTGGGCCATTTTGAATCAGACAGCGATATGGTCTACTGTGTCAGGAGTGACATATTGAAGAGGAATAGCATGGCATTCATCATCACAAAGAATATTTCAAAATCTGTCCTGAAACACAATGCTGTCAGTGATAGGATAATATCCATATACCTTCAAGGAACACCAGCTAATACTACTACTATTCAAATTTATACACCAACCACCAAAGCTAATTGAAGATTTTTATCAACTTATGCAGTCTGAAATTGACCAAACATGTATTCAAGATATGTTAATTATCACTGGTGATTGAAATACAAATGTTGGAAACAAAGAACAATCACTGGTAGCTGGAAAATATGGCCTTGGTGATAGAAATGATGCTGGAGATCGCATGGTAGAATTTCGTAAGACCAATGACTTACTCATTGCAAATACCTTTTTCCAACAGCACAAACAATGATTATACACGTGGATTTTACCAGATGGTGTACACAGGAATCAGATTGACTATATCTGCAAAAAGAGGCAATGGAGAAGCTCAATATCTTTAGCCAAAACAAGGCCAGGAGCTGACTGTGGAAAAGACCATCAACTGCTCAAATGCAAGTTCAGGTTGAAGCTAAAGACAATTAAAACAAGTCCATGTGAGCCAAAATATGACCTTGATTATATTCCTCTTGAATTTAGAGATTATCTACAGAATAGATTTGATGCATTGAACACTAATGACTGAAAACCAGAGGAATTGTGGAATGACATCAAGAACATCATCCATGAAGAAAGCAAAAGGCCATTGAAAAGACAGGAAACAAAGAAAAGACCAAAGTGGATGTCAAAAGAGACTCTGAAACTTGCCCTTGAATTAAGAGTAGCTAAAACAAATGGAAGAAATAATAATAATAAGAGCTGAATAGATTTCATAGAGCTGCTCAAGAAGACAAAGTCAATTATTGTAAGGAAATGTGCAAAGACCTGGAGTTAGAAAATCAAAGGGGAAGAACACACTCAGCATTTCTCAAGCTGAAAGAACCGAGGAAAAAATTTAAGCCTTGAGTTGCAATATTGAAAGATTCTATGGGCAATATATTGAATGTGCAGAAAACATCAAAAGAAGATGGCAGGAAACCACAGCAAAAAGAATTGGTGGATGTTCATCCATTTCACAAGGTGGCAGATGATCAAGAACCAATGCTACTGAAACAAGAAGTCAAAGCTGCACTGAAGGAATTGGCAAAAAACAAGGCTCCAGTAATTGACGGGGTACCCGTTGAGATATTTCAACAAACGGATGCTTCACTGGAGGCACTCACTTGTCTATGCCATGAAATTTGGAAGATAGCTACCTGGCCAGCTGACTGGAAGAGATCCATATTTGTACCCATACCAAAGAAAGATGACCCAACTGATTGTGGAAATTATCAAACAATATCATTAATATCACACACAAGTAAAATCTTGCTGAAGATAATGAAAAAATGGTTGCAGCAGTATGTTGACAAAGAACTTCCAGAATTGCAAGATGGATTCAGAAGAGAACATAGAACAAGGGATATCACTGTTGATGTCAGATGGATCTTGGTTGAAAGCAAAGAATACCAGAAGATGTTTACTTGTGTTTTATTGACTATGCAAAAGCATTCAGCTGTGTGGATCATAACAAATTATGGATAACATTGAAAAGAATGGGAATTCCAAAACACTTGATTGTGCTCATGAGGAACCTGTACATAGACCAGTAGGCTGTCATTCAAACAGAATAAGTGTTTCAAATCTGGTTTAAAACCAGGAATGGAGTGAGTGAGGGTTGTATCCTTTCAACATACTTATTCAATCAAATAATCAGAGAATGTGGACTATATGAAGAAGAGTGTGGTATTAGCATTGCAGGAAGACTCATTAAAATCTGCAATATGCAGATGACACAAATTTGCTTGCTGAAAGTGAAGATGACTTGAAGCACTTACTGATGTAGATTAAAGACTTCAGTCTGCAGTATGGATTATATCTCAACATAAAGAAAATGAAAATCCTCACAACTGGATCAATAAGCAGCAACACAATAAATGGAGAAAAGATTGAAGTTGTTAAAGATTTTATACTACTTGGTTCCACAATCAACACCAATGGAAGCAGCAGTCAAGATATCAGATGACATATCGCACTGGGCAAATCTGCTGCAAAAGACCGCTTTCAAATGTTGAAAAGCGAAGCTGTCTCTTTGAAGAATAAGGTGCACTTAACCCAAGCCATGGTATTTTCAGTTGCCTCATATGCATGTGAGAGCTGGACAATGAACAAGGAAGACCAAAGAAGAGTTGATGCTTTTGAGTTGTGGTGTTGGTAAAGAATCCTGAAAGTACCATGGACTGCCAAAAGAACTAACAGATCTGTCCTGGACGAAGTGCAACCGGAATACTCCTTGGAAGCAAGAATGGCCAGAGTTCATCTCACCTACTTTGGTCATGTTGTCAGAAGGGACCATTCTCTGGAGAAGGATATCATGCTTGGTAAAGTGGAGGGTCAGTGAGGAAGGTGAAAGCTCTCAATGAGATGGATTGACACAGTGGCTGCAACAAAGGGCTCAGGTATAGCAAGGATTGCGAGGCTGGCACAGGACTGGGCAGTGTTTCGTTGTATTGAGCACAGGGTCCCTTCGAGTCAGAGCTGACTTGACAGCACCTCACAACATGTTCAAGTAAGCTTGTTGTTGTTGTTGTTGTTATGTGCCATCGAGTGACCTTAAATTTTTGAAATAATGTCATGAAATTTGACTCCGTAAATGCTAGAAATAATCAAATAAAAACAAAGCATTTGAAAAATAAGAAATGAATACCAATATACTCTCTAATAGTCTACTCAAACATTTCCTATATGTTACTTAAAATTAGTTCAGATAATCCTGTAAATTTTTTTGCAGATCTGTTAACAAATAGCAAATGTTTTTCTATTGTATCATTTCTTTTTATTCTCTTTCTCAGTATTTATTGGAGTTACTGATAAGAAGTATAATCTTTGAGAAAACTTGGCAAGTGTATGACCCATCTGACAATATATGGCACAAGTGTGAATTGGAAAGCCCCTGGCTGACAGAATCAGAGGCGATACCTGCTAAGAATTACCAAGAGGTAGTTAACTCAACCAGTGGAGGAGGAATTTTAGTTAGGTTTTCATCTACAAGTTACTGTTGAAGCCATATGAAGGGTATTACCGTATTCTCCCCAAACTCTACTGCAAATTGGAGAAGATATTCAGAGCAGAATAGAGAATCTTAGTCATAATTTTCAAAAACATAAATTTGCAAAACATGGAGGCCAAATAAAAATCTTTATTGATTCATTTGGTAAGCAATTTCTTATGTAAATAAGTGGTTAGATTTCTAACTACTTAGCAATTTCAGGCAGAGAAAGTGAGAAATCCTCCACAATATTTAGAACTTGATATTAGAATAATATTTGAATATGTGGAAACTTAATACAAAGAATCAGTGCAGCATGGACCACCAAGGGAAAAGGTCAGTGTAACACAGAGAAGAAAGCAGATCACTGAACGAAGATGGCAGGAGAAGACACAACCACAGACCCAAAAGCAAAAGCAATCCTATAACCCCACTGGCTGAAGGATTTAATTTTGATTATTTTAGAGAGGAATTTAAGAAGTTTACAGCAGAATTCCATTAAATTCATTTGCAATCCCTTGCTTAGATACTCATTTTTAAGTTCCCTACATAGCAACTGCATGTAATTCTCATCTCGGAGTGTGATTATATTATTCTTGATTTCTTATTTTGATGTCATTATAAAAAAATTAGAATGTTGCTAAAGATAAATGGTTACTCAGAATTCCAGAGCCCAGAATAGGCAGATCAAATGACGTATAAATATTTAAATAGAGGAAACTGCCTTTACCAACTAAAGTTTTCTATCTATTTCCCGTGGATCACTTATAAACCAAATGCTCAGTTGCTAGAGATGTAGATGGAACCAATAACTATGAGAAATACTTACATGAAACTAAGATGTAGTAGGTTTATATTCTACCTCAGGTTGTCTCATTCCCCTTAAAGAAATCTTAAGACTCTCAAAATTGATCTTCTCGTCAAGCCCAAGACAAATTATTTCCCTCAGGTCCTTGATGAGAGAATAAAGGTAAATCATTCCAAATCCCAAAGAAAATGTGTCTCAAAATGTAGAAAAGCTGATGCTTGATCTCCACCCAAGACTAACTGATTCAGAATATCTTGGAGTTGTTGTTGTTGTTGTTATGTACCATGGAGTCAGACCCGACTCATACCGACCCCTCCTTGGGTTTCCGAGGCAGTATCACTACGGAAGTAGATTGCCCCATCTTCCTTCTGAGGAGTGGCTTGGAGTAGTGAAAGGAAACTGTCTTATGTATCATCTTGGTGATTTATTGCATTCACTAACAGGTGAGAACTGCTGCCATGCAACCCAAAGAAATGTTGTAACTTTTTCTGTTGTTACAAAGTTGTCACCCCAATACATACACAGGCTTTTTGAGAATAAGGGTAAAAGGAAAGGAAGTAGGAGAGTCAGTTCTCTCAGTACCCATTAGTAACAAATGTAATGAGAGTTAAGGCTTCTCTTCCTTAAGTATTTGCTCAATGACACAGAATGTGGTATCTGAATAGATAAAACTTATACCAAAACATGTTAATAATTCCTGAAGTAGGATCTGTTGAGCAGATATTTATTCCAGACAGTCCTATGAAAGGCTAAATGGAGTGTATTGTAATTTGAAGCCTCCTAACCCACCCCACATCGTACTTACTGGACTTGAAGTTCTTCTCAATTTTCACAATCTCTCTTTCCTGAAGGATAGCCCATCCACTGACACATATTAAGCATATTCTCTATCCCATCAATATGATTGTCTCTTCTCCTATTCAGCGTGATTTGTAGAACATGAACTAGACTACGGACCCAAAATGTGGTCTTGCCCCTATCAGTAAGTACATATGTCTAGGTGACAGAGTATGTTAACTTCATTTCTTGATAACACTCAGTTTTCCCAATACACATAAGGAAATTGGATTTAATATTCCCTACAGTCCTGCAGTATTTCTACATACATATTTGTAAGGGCTATAAGAATGTCCATGTATATGATAGAGCTAATGGGGTAAAGTTATGGTAACTTCTTAGCCATAGCCAAACACCCTGAGGGAGTGAGTCACTGGGCCCATGGCCTTGGGACCATGGTTGTGGGGGACATCAAGCTCAATTGACATAATATACTATACAGAAACATTGTTCTACATCCCATTGGTAAGTAGCAACTGGGGCCTTAAAGATTACAAACAGTCATCTAAGATGCAACAATTGGTCTCTATTCATCAAGAGCAAAGAAGAATATAGAAATGCAAAGATACATTGAAACAATTAGTACAAGGGACCAGTGGACCATGTGAACCTTAGCCTACATGACTGTGAGACCAGAACTAGATGGAGGTTGGCTATTACTGTCAACCATTCAGAAAGGGACCAAAATATGAGATCCTAGATAAAGTGGATGGAAAATGTAGAACAAAACTCAAAATTATAAAAAAAACAAAAGACGAGGCTTACTGGTCTGATAGAGACTCGTGAAACCCCCAAGACTATGGTCTCTAGTGACCCTTTGGACCTGGAATTGAACTCATTCCCGTGGCTTCAAGCCAAAAAAATAGGTGTATAAGGTGAACATTTACACCAGGTAGTTATACTCCTAAGAACAGTCAACCATAGGAGACCAGGAGGGTAGTATTTGCACGGGAAGATAGCTCAGGGGCCAGGAGTGGATAGGAAAGAAGGACACAGGATAGGAAAGGGTAACCAGAGGCAAGAAGTAGGAAAAGAGCTGTTATATTACGAGAATTGCAGTCAATCTCATGAAACAAAATGTGTATGGAAAATGAATTTGCACTAAAAACATTCCCCCAAATCACACACATGGAAAAAAAAAAAAAAAAAAAGATATCCTACAGTCCTGAAATTTGACAAATGAATATATGTTCAGTGCTTTGAAAGCACATTTCACCTCTGAAATGTCTATTCTGGAAAAGGAAGATTTGGGCATGGATTCCACAAAATGTGCTTTATGTCTCCTGGTGGTTAATTAAATCAACTCTGTCTACACCAATAACTAAGTCAATTCTGCCAACTCCAAGCACTGCATGTTGATTTTCTCCAAAGGATTCAGTGGGAACAGACTATCAGATCTCCTAAGCCAAACAGAAATCTAGATGAAGACTAGAATTGGGCCCTCTCTATCCTTGCAGCCAATTCAAGGAAAAACAGGTCCGAAGTCTGATATTCCAGAAAATATTTGAGCAAAAGTCCTTGATTGGGGCATCACAAGCTAAAAGATGCTTGATGTCTAGGACCTCACCAACCACATCAGCACCCATCATATAGGAAGCGAACAGGTGAGGAGGAGACGACGTCACCCTCCAGATACTCAGAATCTCTTGCTTTTAAGTTGAGAGAACAGTAGCAAACAGTGTTTATAAAAATCTATAACAAAAACAAACCAAACCTACCACCATTGAGTTGATTACGACTTATAAAGACCCTACAGGAAAGAGTAGAAACTGCCCCATAGAGTTTCAAGACTGTAAATCTTTACAGTAGCAGACTGCTTCATCTTTCTCCTGTGGTGTGGCTGGTGGATTCAAAACACCAACCTGCAACCTTTTGGGTAGTAGCCTAATGTCCTAACCACTGTACTACCAGGGTTCCTTATAATAATCTATACATGATTTAAAAATAGATCACTGAGTGATCATTATTGTTGTTGTTATTGTTATGTGCCGTCGAGTCGGCCCCGACTCATAGCGACCCCTCCTTGGGTTTCCGAGGCAGTATCACTATGGAAGTAGGATTGCCCAACCTTCCTTCCGAGGAGTGGCTGGTGGGTTTGAACCACCAGCCTTCTGGTTAGCAGGCAAGTTCTTAGCCACTATGCTACCAGAGCTCCTAATAATTCAATTTTTGTACAGTTTTATCAGATGCCAAAGCACAATTTTTTTTGATGATTCCAAACCCACTGCCATTGAGTGAATTCCAACTCATAGTGATCCCTGTAAGGTTTCCGACGCTGCAAATCTTTACAGAAGTAGACTGCCTTATCTTTTCTCCTGAAGAGTGGCTGGTGGGTTCAAACTCCCAACCTTTTGATTAGCAACCAAATGCCTTAACCTCTGTGCGACTAGAGCACTTTTGATGCTTTTTAGAATTATATAAACTAGCTGGAAAGAAATTCATAGAAGCTCTTGTGGCATAGTGCCTAAAACATTTGACTGCTAACCAGAAGGCTGATGGTTCAAACCCACCAGCCACTCCTTAGAAGGAAGATTGGGCAATCTACTTCCTTAGGGATACCACCTTGGAAACCAAAGGAGGGGTCGTTATCAGTTGGATTTGACTTGATAGCAATGAGTTTGGTTTTTTGGGAAGGAATTCAAGGAGAGATAATGAGAAGAGTTCAGCCCAGAGGACAGAAAACATGGGTTCTGCCATTTTTCAGGGACTAGGATTTTGGGCACTGCTCATGAGCTCTTTGAGCTTCCCCAGGAGCAAAGCCAGGGGGTTGACTAGATGACCTCTAAGACCTTTCCTGAGATTAAAAGTTCATGAATCCATGCCACTGGCTATTTTTTAATTGAGAGACCTTCCCAATGGAAAGCTAGATTTCAAGTCTGACTTTTGGTTCAGAGTTTATTCAGCTAATACACAATTCCATGAATGTATAAGTGTTCAACAAAAGAGGGAGTTGGAGGTTTGGAGTGATTTAACCAAAATTAAATTACTAAAATGGTGGCAGAGAAAAGACAAAAGCTCAGTTCTTTTGTTTTCAAGTCCATAGATATTGCCTCTAATGAATTTAAGTCTACATTGATGAGAGGGAAAAATGTAATACATAGGATAGATATAGAAGTAGAACTGATAGGTAAATGAACAGTAAAGTAGTTAGGAAAACAAGCAGTAACAATTTCATTGTAATGGCTATCAGTTCCTCAGAAACTGAGTGTGGGACATGGATAAAATAATACTGACCTCGTTAAAGAGTATACATTCTGAGCTGAGAGCTCTGGTGGTATAGTGCCTAAAGCATTTGACTACTAACCAGAAGGCTGGTGGTTGAAATCCACCAGGTACTCCTTGGAAGGAAGATTGAGCAATCTACTTCTGTAGAGATACCACCTCGGAAACCCAAGGAGGGGTCACTATGAGTCAGAATCAACTCGATGCCAGTGAGGTTTTTGTTTGTTTGTGGAGCTCTGGTAGCATAGTGGCTAAGGCACTTGACTGCTAACCAGAAGGCAGGCGGTTCAAACCCACCAGCCACTCCTCAGAAGAAAGGTTGGGCAATCTACTATCCGTAGTGATACTGTCTCAGAAACCCAAGGAGGGGTCATTATGAGTCGGGTCCAACTCGATGGCACATAATAACAACTACAACAGAATATACTCTGAACTGGAATATCTGAACTGGAATAAAATCACCTTTAATCTAATTTCCCATTATATATATCTATGCAGACTTATTTAGTTAGCCGAAATGTTAGAGGTTGGACTAAAATCAATATAATTCTTAAATTGTGCTTTAATATATGACAAAATCTTCAGATATATAGTAAAACTATTGAACAACATTATCTCCTTGCATTATGACTTTCAAAAAATAATCTGTGCATCGCAGTCACATTCCACTGACATTCAATACATTCTAATGTTAAAAGGATACAACTGCTACCACCAGTTTGTTTCTTTTCTGTTCAATTTTCATTGATTCTCAATAAAAGCCACTAAAAGTTTGAATAATAATTAATTCTAGTCGTCACAGTGGGAGCTCTGGTAGCATAGAGGCTAAGACACTTGCCTGCTAACCAGACGGCTGGCGGTTCAAACCCACCAGCCACTCCTCGGAAGGAAGGTTGGGCAATCCTACTTCCGTAGTGATACTGCCTCGGAAACCCAAGGAGGGGTCACTATGAGTCGGGGCCGACTCGACGGCACATAACAACAACAACAAGTCTTCACAGGAATAGCTTAAGGACCTCCTCAGACACTCTTTTCCTGTCTCCATGCTTCTCCTGCAGCCCAGTTCCTGGCATTTTTGGTGAGTGGAGGAAGCGGTAATTAAGCTTTGTAAGGAATAAGAGAAATGTAAAGTTGAGAAAGAAAACCAATAAATATTGTATATCTAAGTGCCAGGCAGTATGCTTGGTGTTTACATGCATTTTCTCATTTAATCTTCAGAATATCCCTATGAGATAGATAGTATTATCCATACTTAATAAGTGAAGAAAGAGTGACTAGATTGAATAATTTGCCCAAGGTCACAGTAGAAAGTGTTTTGGGAGTCCAGAACTAAAGCTTACAGCTTTCTTCATTTTCATCCCATCAAAGTTTTATATTTGGAAGATCTAAAAATGTTTTGAAATAAAAGGCATATCTAAGACCAATCACCAATAAATAAATGTCTCAAATTAAAACTGAGATCAATAAGCACACAAATGCTTAAAATTTATTTCAAGTTATATTCTGATCCAAGCACTATGGCCTTCCATTCAGAGCAAGCTGACTTTGCAGGTGTCTAATAATCAGACACTATTGCAGATGCTGTCTTAGAAATGTTTATTTACTTGCTTATAAATAACATTGTAATTTGCATAAATACAGACAGAATAGGCAACTAGAAATCATATCCACATAAAAAGTTTCATATAGACACTAAAGAACTTCCAGGCTGTGACATCTGAAAACCAACAGATGTGGTTCACTTTGTAGATTTGTCAAGTAATCATGACAGCATCTCAGAAATACAAGAATATGAACAAACAGCAAGTCAAAAATCTTGCTTCTTATTCTCTTTTCAGATTAAGTAACATAAATGATCTGGACAATTATAATTGTCCTTGTAGAGATAATATATGCTTTGAAACAGATATAGAGAGAACATTTTAGTAGATATTATAAAAACTCACTAAATTCAGACTCTGTGGTAAAAGACTATTTGGGAAGAGTAAAAGAATGCATTGTAGAGTACTTTTTAAGAAATTCAAAATACTTCCTGTTTCCTCCATGTTTATCAACATTTTTAGTGCATTAAAAAAATGAAATGCAGAAAATATTTAAAGATCATTTAAGAGACTCATTGTCATTTGAGAATTTTTCAAATCCTCCTACTACCCAAAATTCACTAATTTTTGCTTTAATAGCTAACCATACAACTATATCAAGATTTCTGAAAAGTGGAAATAAAAAGAAAACATTTACTTTTAGTCCTGCTAAAGGAAGACTAAATTCAATGTAACAGAATCCTTTAAATCTCCTAACAAAGGGGTGTTTTAAACATAATGTATTTCTTGACCTCTAACTGCTTATCAAATTGGATCTAATTCAGGAAAATTGAGATAATGTTAAATCAGCTAGATTTGAGGTAATAATGTGGATAAAGCATAATTCATCACAAATCATGGAATAGCTAATAAAGCAGGAGTTAGCAACATTTTCTGTAAAGGGCTAGATATTATTTTACACTTTGTGGGCCATATTGTCTCTGATGTTGTAAATGATACATAAACATGGACATGATTGTATGCCAATAAACCTTTATTTACAAAAAACAGCAATCCGTGGATTTGGTCCATAGACCAAGAGTGTTTTGTGTTGGAGACCAAGAGAGAAATTATCAAAGGACATGACAGCAAGGCCCATGTCCAACAGCAACAAGAGCAGGCAAGGCCTCTCTCAAGGTTAAATGCTTACTTGGCAAAACATTAAGCATCAAAAGTAGATGTTATTCCAGTAGTCCATGTTTGCTATCTTGTTGGAACATTTTATACTTTGGGTCACTGTGCCCTCGTAAACATTTATTGTCTTACATTCATTTTTCCTGAGGAGGCTTTTGTTATTGTTCCAATGACCATCTGTTGTCCTTGAGCATGTAGAAGAGTAAAACATTAACTATGTAGAAAAGAGTTGATTGTGCGGATTCCAAGAATAATGATGTAATCATGTGTAAACATATAAATAAAGCGGAACGAAGGAGTCACTCTCACAGAATATGCGAGGCGTCCACCTGGCCATTCTCTTCATCCCTCTGTGTTGCTCCATTTCTTGACCTGTGCTGCCGGGCCGGACGCGGCAGTTTTGACCTCTGTGAGGACGGAAGGAAGTCTCAGAAGGACTTTCCTCTTAGAATTAACATGGTCTCAAGCATGCTAGAATTCAACTTTAAAGCCCTTTTTATCACCAGGAAAATCTAAGACTTGATTAAGTCTCCTTGATCAAACCAATTTCAGTAAAAACTGAAGCTAGCCAAGTGCCATGTCCTTCAATGAGAAATAGCACTGCCAGGAAATATTCCAAATTCTAGTTTCTTGGTAAAATATGCTAGCATTTTGCAATTCAGTAAGGTATTTTCATACCTTTTCTTCAAGTAGATGTTAAAACTACTGGCAAAATTGCTAGAAGCTAAAATGCCCATGAATGGTCAAGAAAAATTGTCATCAAAAGTAGCTTAAGCAGAATCAAGCTGTGTTTTGAAAACCCTTCTTCCCTAGTGATGAGCATAGTTACTATACCATTGATTCCTTTCCCAGCATCGAAAGGAAACAAACCTGTTATCTTCAATTATAGTCAACCAAGCGCCCTTTACCTTTCTCCTTGATGCATGTTTACAGTTTCTACCCACTAGACTGTGAACTCCTTGGAGATGCAAAAAACAAGTAGCTAGGTCTGGCATATGACTGAAATGATCAAAAAAATATTTATTCTATGAATAAATAAAGAGTTTAATGATAATTTTCAAAGCATGGAAACAAAAGCGTATGTGCGTCATAGGGCTTTTGTCTGGAATATCTTACAGCACGGTTGGTCTACCGTGGTGTTTTCTCCACTTCTGGTAGTAAATCACCACATGGAGTAGTATAAAGACATTATAGTTAAATTTAATCAGATGCTTATAAATTATAAATATAGTTAAATTTAATCAGATGCTTATAAATTATAAATATAGTTAAATTTAATCAGATGCTTATAAATTACCTACTATGTGTTGGTCACAGGGTAAAAAGGACAGCTAGCTGTCATAGTCTCTTCCAAAACATGTCATCTATGCTTATTACATGAGCTGGCCAAATGAATCTCATAAACACACTAATGAAAATAGCCAGAGGATATTCTCAATTATTTTTCTCTTTTCTTTTTTTAAGCTGTAATATTTTGGTGAAAATCATTTAGTTCTACTTGGGGGTGTTAACTGTATAAATGGAGATGAATATTCAGACTTCAAAAAGGAAGAATTACAAAATGAAACCCCACTGATAAAAGACATTTTTCAAGATGATCCATATGTATTTATTACTGTTTTTTACCTTAGATCAATTCTTGACTCCTATTCACAGTGAATACAGAAAATAAATTATTGTCAAATATTAAACCAACTTTTGAATATTAAATTTTTGACTGTTTTACTAATTTGCATGGAGATTTGCTATATTTGTCAGCTTTGGGGTGATAATGCTGTATATGAAACAACCCCAAAAAAATATCAGTGGCTGTCAATACTATCTAAAGTCTCTTGCACCAAACTGTGGGTGGGTTGAGTGGCTCCACTTAAGGCTGAAGGTCATGTGTAGGTAGCTTTCTATGCTTCTTATTCTGAGACCCAGGGTAAAAAGGCCTCAAGCCCCTGGCTTACACACCCTTCTCATGGCAGAAGCGGTAGTGAAAGAGGAAAACATACCAGAGGACCCCATGAAAAGTCTCTCCTTGAGCATAGTGTCAATCATATCTACTCATATCCCAGTGCAAAGCACACGGTCAAGTCCAAAGTCAATGGGACAAAACTGTTTTCTCTTTGAGCTGGGGAAAGAGTGAATATTTATTGAACAGAATTGCACAGTTTAAGTGGCATTGCAAATGCAAAAAAGAAACTTTATTTGGAAGTTTCACAAATATTTTATATATATTATCATAAACTTCAGGAATAATCAAAGGCCTGCTCCAGAGAAAAGAAAATGAGTATTGACATAAAAGGGAATCAGACAGCCTAATCTGTTCCAGCATGGACAGGTTTAATCCCTGCCAAATGCAACTTGAGCTTATCACTGGAAGGAAGGAAATACAATTTTATAAGGCACAGGGTATTTTGAAAATATTTCTGCTCCAATGGACAACAACTAAGGATAAGCATTTTCTTGAATTTTCAGGGTTTTTTTTTTTAAGAGCTTTGTCGATGCTGACAGTAAATATAATCACTGTCCTTATTGACTAGTAATATCCAGAAAGAATAAAGTTTAAAATTGTTATCATCTATAAGAAAATATTTTTCCTCTGTAATTTTTCTAACTAGATTTAGATGACAATAACTGAGATTAAAATCAAGAACAAAAGACTTTTATTTTATTTTCTCAGCTGTAAAAGGAAATACAGAATTCACATCCTGAAATGATGGCTCTTCTGTGAGCTATAGAAAAGGGACTCTCTGAGATAATCTCAGTATGTTTGTTCACTTCCAAAGAGCAGCTCAGAACACTCAGAGCTGCTAAATTATAAGCTGTGAATAGTCAGTGTAAAGGAAATCAGAATTGGAGTAAACAAAAATTATCCTATAAGTCTCCACTAACAGAATTATATTGCAGAAACTGCAAGAAACAGAAAAACATACCAAAGCCAAGTTATGTGAGAAATATCTGTCCCCTTTCTTCTTGGATTAAGAAATTCTATTTTTATGTTCAGTTCAGCAGGTAAGTATTAAGCACTGTTATTGATTTGGTGAACATTTACTGCATGCTTACCAGGTTCGTACTTTCTTCTAGGTGCAGAGAATGCACAGTACAGATAGAAACCACAAGCTCAGCTCTCCAAGTGAGATCAAAAGTAAACAAATAATTATATCACATGGGAGAAGTGCTATGGGACACTTAATTTCCTTACTCCACTAAACAGACCTAACACAAGAATTCAAATGAAAATAATGTACTTGGGAGGTCAGGGAAACACCAGTAGGGGAATGAGGATTAAGAAAGGAACAGAAGGCAGCCAATGAAGTCTGGACTACAAAGCAAGGTACCACTATGGAACACTGGACTGAGGGCAGCTGAGAAACTCAGAGAGACCATGTAGAAGAACACATATTTCAGAATTGAGGGGTGGGGCCATGACTACTTTTCCCAACTTCTGTGTTAGCAAGCAGAGAGGGAGCCAATGAAGGCCTTTAGACAAAATGAGGTAGATGCTAGCAGTTGACATTGGGCTGGTGTGCTTTTAATGGGAAGGCCTGAGAGCATACAGCCATCTGTTACAGAGGTATCAGATGCACAACTAACTCTGAAAAGGGAAGGGAAGAGAAGTCATGAAAGGAAGGAGATGGATTTTGAGATAAGGTTAGTAAAATGTATAACAACACTTGCTCACATTAAAAAAAAAAAAAAGCAAAAATGTTATTTCTGGCAGAAAGACATGTGTGAGAACATTCCAATTAGAAATTGCATGACAGTTTAAAGAAACTACCACTTTTTATTTGCAGTATGGCTGTGAGTTTGGTTTTTGGTATGGCTATTACATCGGGATATTGGGAGAGGCATCATCACTTGTCTATCAGTTTGTTGTCCTGTGGTGACTTGTGTGTTGTTGTGAGGCTGGAGGCTATGTGACCAGTATTTCAAATACCAGCAGGGTCTCCCATGGTGGACAGTTTTCAGCGGGACTGCAGACTAAGACAGTCTGGGATGAAGGACAGGGCCATCCACTTCTGAAAAAATTGGCCACTGAAAAGCTTATGAATAGCAGTGGAACACTGCCTGATATATTACTGGAAAATGTTATGAATAGCAGCAAAACACTATCTGATAGAGTGCTGGACGATGAGCTCCTCAGGTTGGAAGGTACTCAAAATATGAATTGAGAAGAACTGCCTCCTCAAAGTAGAGTCGACCTTACCAGCAGGGATAGAGTAAAGCTTTGGAACCTTCATTTGCTGATGGGGCAAGACTCAAAATGGGAAGAAACGGTGGAAAAAAATCATTAATAATCAGAACATGGAAAGTACGAAGTATAAATCTAGGAAAATTGGAAGTTGTCAAAAATGAAATGGAATGCATAAAAATCAATATCATAGGCATTAGTGAGTTGAAATGGACTGGTATTGCCCATTTTGAATCAGACTGTCATATAGTCTACTGTGCTGGGAATGACAAATTGAAGAGGAATGGCATTGCATTTATTGTCAAAAAGAACATTTCAAGATATATCAGGAAATGCAACACAATCAGTGATAGGGTAATAACCATACACCTACAAAGAAGATTGGTTAATACTACTATTCAAATTTACACATCAATGACTAAAATCTAAGATGAAGAAATTGAAGATTTTTACCAACTTCTGCAGTCTGAAATTGACCAAACATGCAATCAAGATGTATTGGTTATTACTGAGGATTGAAATGTGAAAGTTGGAAGCAAAGAAGAAGCATTGGAAGTTGGAAAATATGGCCTTGGTGATAGAAATGATGCCAGATTTCACATGATAGAATTTTGCAATACCAAAGACTTATTCATTGCAAATACATTTATTCGATAATGTAAACAATGACCATCCACTTGGATTTTACTAGACAGAATACATAGGAATCAGATCAACTACATCTGTGAAAGAGGTGATGTAAAAGCTCAATGTCATCAGTCAAAACAAGGCCAGCAGCTTACTGTTGAACAGATCATCAACTGCTCATATGCAAGTTCAAGTTGAAGATGAAGAAAATTAGAACAAGTCCATAAGACCTAAAATACAACCTTGATTATATCTCACTATTTGAATTTAGAGACCATCTGGCTGAAAGATTTGATGCATTGAACTCCAATGACCTAAGACAAGATAAGTTGTGGGATGATATCAAGAACATCATTCATGAAGAAAGCAAAAGGTCCTTAAAGAGACAGGAAAGGAAGAAATAGCCAAAATGACTAACAGAAGAGACTGTGAAACTTGCTCTTAAACATAGAGTTGTTGTTGTTGTTGTTAAGTGCCGTCGAGTCGTTTCCGACTCATAGCGACCCCATGCACAGCAGAACGAAACACTGCCCGATCCCGCACCAGCCCCA
>NW_006921809.1:2065252-2078113 GCF_000298275.1 Orycteropus afer afer
CAAACGGAGGCTGTACACGTGGACTTCACCAGATGGAACACACAGGAATCAGATTGACTACATCTGTGGCAAGAGGCGGTGGAAAAGCTCAATATCTTCAGCCAAAACCAGGCCAGGAGCTGATTGTGGAACAGACCATCAACTGCTCATATGCAAATTCCACTTGAAGCTAAAGACAATTAAAACAAGTCCACGAGAGCCAAAATATGATCTTGAATATATCGAAACATAGAGTAGCTAAGGAAAATGGAAGAAATGATGAAATAAAAGAGCTGAACAGAAGAATTAAAAGGGCAGCCTGAAAAGAGAAGGCAAAGTATTATGAAATGTTCAGACTTGGAGTTAGAAAACCAAAAGGGAAAAACACACCCAACATTTCTCAAGCTGAAAGAATTGCAGAAAAAAATTCAAGCTTCAAATTGCAGTGTTGAAGGACTCTATGGGCAAACTATTGAACAATGCAGAAAGCATCAAAAGATGGAAAGAATACATACTCACTTTACCAAAAAGAATTGGTTGACGTTAAGCTATTTCAATAGGTAGCATATGATCAAGAACCACTGGTACTGAAGGAAGAGGTCCAAGCTGCACTGCAGGAACTGGTTAAAAACAAGGCTCTAGGAATTTATGGAATACCCATTGAGATGTTTCAACAAATGGATGCAGCACTGGAGACACTTACTTGCCTATGCCAAGAAATGTGAGAGAGAGCTACCTGGCCAACGGACTGGAAGAGAGCCCTATTTGTGCCCATTCCAAAGAAAGGAGATGCAACAGAATGTGGAAATTATTTAACAATATCATTAATATCATATAAATTTGGCTGCAAATAATTGAAAAATGTTTGTACCAGTATATTGACAGGGAACTTCCAGAAATTCAAGCTGTATGCAGAAGAGAACATGGAACTAGGGATATCATTGCTGATGTCAGATGGATCTTGGCTGGAAGCAAAGAATAACAGAAAGATGTTTACCTGTGTTTTATTGACTATGCAAAGGCATTCAACAGCATAGAACATGACAAATTATACATAATATTATGAAGAATGGGAATTCCAGAATACTTCATTATGCTCATGAGGAACCTGTACATAGTCCAAGAGGCTATAGTCTAAACAGAACCAAGTGATACTTCCTGCTTTAAAATCACAAAGGGTGTGCGTCAGTATTGTGTCCTTTCATCATATTTATTCAATCTGTATGCTGAGCAGAAAAATCCCTGAAGCTAGACTATATGAAGAAGAAAATGATATCAGAATTGGAAGAAGACTCATTAAGCACCAGTGATAGACACATGACACAACCTTCCTTGCTGAAAGTGGAGATAACTTGATGACATGAAGCACTTACTGATGAAGATGAAAGACTGTAGCCTTCATTATGGATTACACCTCAGCACAAAGAAAACAAAAATTCTCAAAACTGGACCAATAAACAATATAATGATAAATGGAGAAAAGATTGAAGTTATCAAGGATTTCATTTTACTTGGATCCACAATCAACACCAATGGAAGCATCTGTTAAGAATTCAGACATCATATTGCACTGTGCAAATCTGCTGCAAAACACCCTTTTAAAGTGTTAGGAAGCAAAGACGTCTCTCTGAATACTGAGGTGTCCCTAACCCAAGCCATGGTATTTTTCAATTGCCATATGTGCATGTGAAAGCTAGAGAATAAATAAGGAAGAGTGAAGAAGAGTCGATACCTTTGAATTGTGGTGTGGGCAAATAATACTGAAAATACCATGGACAGTCAGAAAAATGAACAAATCTGCCCTGAAAGAAGTCCAGCCTGAATGATCCTTGGAAGCAAGAATAGCCAGACTTCACCTTCAGAAGTGACCATTTCCTTGAGAAGGATATAATGCTTAGTAAAGTAGAGGGTCAGTGAAAAACGGGAAAACCCTCAACAAGATAGACTGACACAGTGGCTGCAATGGGCTGAAGCAGAGCAAGGATTGTGAGGATGGTGCAGGGTCAGGCTGTGTTTCATTCTGTTGGGCATGGGGCCACTGTGAGTTGGAACCGACTTGATGGCAACAACAGCAACACAGGAAGAAAGGAAAGGGAAGAACTGTTGAAAAATGAAGCTAGATGGGTAGGAAGGGAAAAGGATGCTGTCAGTCTTGAATCTCATACTAAAGATTTGGATTCAGCATTGTATTACTATTTGTGAAGTAACAAAATAGGGATATATTATAAAGGGTTATACCAAAAACCCAAACCCATCACCATGGAGTTGATTCTTACTCATACAACCCTATAGGACAGGGTTGGGGTTGTTGTTATGTGCCCTCAAGTTGGCCCCGACTCATAGCAACCCCTCCTTGGGTTTCTGAGGCAGTATCACCATGGAAGTAGATTGCCCTACTTCCTTCCAAGGGGTGACTGGTGGGTTTGAACCACCAGCATTCTTGTTAGCAGTCAAGTGCCTTAAGCACTATGCTACCAGAGTAGACCTGCCCTATAAGGTTTCCCACACTGTAAATCTTTATGGAGGCAGACTCACACACTTTTATCTCATGGAACACTGGTGGATTCAAACTGCTAACCTTTTGGGAGCCAAGCACTTTAACCATAGCCCACCAAGGCTCCTTGTAAAGACCTACATCATAATTTAAATAGCATAAATTCATCAGAGGATTGGATATTGCTTTACACCCAGATCTTATACTTTCTCACTGTAATGTTGTGATGTGCCATGGAGTTGGCCCACACTCATAGTGACCCCTCCTTGGGTTTCCAAGGCAGTATCACTATGGAAGTAGATTGCCCAACCTTCCTTCTGAGGAGTGACTGGTGAGTTTGAACCACCAGCCTTCTGATTAGCAGTCAAGTGCATTAGGCACTACGCTACCAGAGCTCCTCTCACTGTGTGTTGTTGTTGTTAAGTGCCGTCAAGTCGTTTCCAACTCATAGCGACCCCATGCACAGCAGAACGAAACACTGCCCTATCCCATGCCAGCCCCACAATCCCTGCTATACTTGAGCCCATCGTCACAGCCACTGTGTCAATCCATCTCATTGAAGGCCTCCCCCTCTTTTGTCGACCCTCCACCCTACCAAGCATGACATCCTTCGCCAGGGAATGGTCCCTTCTTACAACATGACCAAAATAGGTGAGACGAAGTCTGGCCATTCTCGCTTCCAAGGAGCATTCTGGCTGCACTTCCTCCAGGACAGATCTGTTAGTTCTTTTAGCAGTCCATGGTACTTTCAGCATTCTTCGCCAGCACCACAACTCAAAAGCATCAACTCTTCTTCGGTCTTCCTTAATCATTGTCCAGCTCTCACATGAATATGAGGCGATTGGAAATATCATGGCTTGTGTCAGGTGCACCTTAGTCCTCAAGGAGATATCCTTGCTCCTCAGCACTTGATACAGTTCCTTCGCAGTTGACTTTCCCAATGCTACACACCGTCTAATGTCCTGACTGCTGCTTCCATTGGCATCGATTGTAGAACCAAGCAATGTGAATTTCTTTGTGAGTTGGAACCAACTTGATGGCAACAACAACAACACAGGAAGAAAGAAAGGAAAGGAAAACCTCTCACTGTGTAGCTTCAGTCAAATAACTTGAGATTCCACTCTGGCCTTGGTGATCTGTCAGTGAACAAGAGACAAATGGAATCCTTGTTTTCATTAGATTCTGATGGGTAGAAATTAATTAAATGAATGGTATACAAGAACTCCAGATACAGAGAAGTGGAAATCACTATTTAAGAGGTAGTGTAGTGCCTAAGGCACTTGACTGCTAACCAGAAGGCTGGTGGTTCATACCCCCCAGCCACTCCTCAGAAGAAGATTGGGTAATCTACTTCCATAGTGATACCGCCTCTGAAACCCAAGGATGGGTTGCTATGAGTTGGGTCCAACTTCACGGCACATAACAACAACAACAGGACTTATTATTGAACCATGTGAAGGATGAGGGAAAGAGGATTCAAAGAGTGAGTGAATAGTGGCTCCTTTAATCCTGTGAGTCTTATGTTATTTAAGTTTCATGTAATCTTGTAAGGTAAAGAATACAGAAAGCCTTCTATAATTGTTAGATATTAGTATAATGATGATGATGATGATGATGATGACATTGTGATGCAAGAATTTGACATAATAAAAATTACTCTTGGAAAATTGTTAATTTACTCAGTCAACCAAGGGGTTGGAGGCTGGAATCTACCCTGAGGCACCTCAGATAAAGGCTCAATAATCTACTTCTGAAAAAATCAGCCATGGAAAACCCTGTGGAGCATAATTCTATTCTGACAAACATGAGGTCACCATGTGTTGCAGTCTACTTGACAACAACTGGAAAAATAACAAAAATGCACACACACACACACCAGCAAAAAAAAAAAAAAAAAAATTAGAAGCTGAGGAAGGAAATTAAACATATCCAAGCCTAGCAAAAATTGTCTGAGTTGGCTCCTATCCCCACATCACCAAGTTCTTCAGGAGAGAGTCCAGAATCATCTGCTTCTGCATAGTACGAAAAGCAATTTTAAGCAGAGGACAAGAATTTATTAGAGAAATGGTAATGTAGATATCAGAAGACCTGTGCTAATCTATGCCTTAGATACAGTAGTCAGGCAAGGCATCTTCTTGTCAATGGTTAGTTTATTTTAGCTACCTGGCTTGTCATGAGTGAGATTCCCTGGCTAAAATGTCACTTTTGTCAGATAATTTCCTTATTCAGAGACATATTATATCACCTTGAAGATCTAGCTCTTATTTTGCAGTAGCCCCTTTTTCATACTTAAACAATTATGTTCACATCCTTCCACAAAGATAATGTATTTCACAAAATGGAAGTGAATTGAATGAGAAAATGTGTATTCCTG
The DNA here is from genome assembly GCF_000298275.1 of Orycteropus afer afer. Lineage (NCBI taxonomy): Eukaryota > Metazoa > Chordata > Mammalia > Tubulidentata > Orycteropodidae > Orycteropus > Orycteropus afer. The sequence goes on from NW_006921809.1 coordinate 2,070,100, forward strand.
AAACAAATTTCAACATGTGCTAGGTACTCTTTAAAGATCTCTGGTGGCATAGCAGGTAAGGCATTTGACTGCTAACCAGATCAGTGGTTCAAACCCACCAGCTGTTGTATGGGAGGCAGATGAGGCAATCTACTTCCATACAGATTCATAGCCTTGAAAACCCAATGGGGGTAGCTATGAGTCAGAATCAAGTTGATGGCAGTGGATTTGGTTTTGGGGTTTTAGGAGGTACTCTTTAGTTAAATGAGCTCCTTCCTCCTTGCTCCACTTTCAAAACAGAAATCGTTATTATCTATATGTTGATAAAGCCTGGTATGCCTCTTCTCTTCCATCAAACTCCAGCCCATGTACTTAAGACATTTTTATAAAATTCAAGAGAAAGAAGATAGTTTATCAAATGTCAGTGTTTTAAGGCAATAAATAAACTTATCACCTTAATTTATTTTTATAGTAACAAATGTGCTTCTTTATTACCACATTAAATAACAAGCACCTGGGACAGATTTAATGAGCACCCTAATTTTGAAGCAGTGATTAGTGTAAACAATCTTTTGAGATGTCAGCAATGACTGTGATGTGATATGAAAATACCTGTGATTTCTTTTTGTGATGAAAAGGGCATTACTAACACTACTGTGGTTTGTTGTCGACATTGCTAAGGGGAAGAAATGTTAAATTTTGGCAAATGCTTAGTGAAGAGAAAGATGTAATTTATTTTTCTCATCCCAGTTTACTAACCTCCTCCATTAATATTCCCTGTCACTAATGGAGTTAGAGGTGAGCCTCACTCTTAGTTTTGAGTGGAAAGGTCTTATGAGTCAGTCCTACCATTCTTGTTAGGTGTGGCTGAGTAGATTTTGATTCACATTGACCCCATGTGACAGAGTAGAGTTGCCTCATAGAGTTCTCTTAGCTATAATTTTTATGCAAGTAGATCACCAAGTCTTTCTGCCATGAAGCCACTAAGTGGTTCAAACTGCCAGCCTTTTGATTAGCAGCTAAGTGCTTAACTGTTATGCCACCAGGGCTCCTTTTTCTAGTAATAAATGAACCTTTCACAATAGGTTAATTTATTCCTGTCATATGAGGCAGTTAAGCTTACATGTTAACACTATGACTGGGTAAGTGTCACTGTTGTCCTGAGAGAGAAAACAAGAAGAATGTCAATATTGTCACTTGTCAGGGTTCTACCTAAGCTTATTTTTACATCCATGGCCCTACTATTACATATACATGTATATTTTAAATTTCCTAATTTTGAGTTGGTAGGCAAATGTGGATATTTTTGTTGTTGTTTTTATGTGCCGTCGAGTCGGACCCAACTCATAGCGACCCCTCCTTGAGTTTCCGAGGCAGTACTACTACAGAAGTAGATTGCCCAACCTTCCTTCTGAGGAGTGCCTGGTGGGTTTGAACCACCAGCCTTCTGGTTAGCAGTCAAGTGCCTTAGGCACCACGCCACCAGAGCTCCTCAATGTGAATATAGGAACTGTGAATCCATACAGAAGTAAAGGAAACAAACAAACCCCACAATAATAACCTTACCTTTCCAAACCTTGGGTTAATTTCTCACTTCCAGGTAAAAAGTAAGAGGCACCAGGAAAGATACAGAAGAAAGAACATAGGCTTTTGGATTGTACTTGGAATACAGACCGTTCCCATAGCATTGTTTCCCTTGATGCATCAACTGCTCATTTGCTTCTCCTTCTTTTCCTCATTCTGTTTTCATATTTGCCCCTCACACGCTGTGCATATTACATAATTGATGAGGACTGTGACTCCCCTGATCAGGGAGGGGACTGCTCTTACCCAGTAGGAATCAAATATGTCAACGGTGATTGCTGGAATTGCATATATATTCTCTTGCATGCTTCTTGTCTTGCAAACATGCTATACCACTGAGCCCTCACCTGACTACTTTTTCCCATTGTTTTGACTTTAGCATCTACTCCCACTGCCCTGGGGAGGATGAATAATTGAAAACTGAGCATGAGTTTAATTTGGTATGCCTTATAAAAGGCTTTTTATGCTGATTTTATTTAGTGTTCTCTGGAACATCAAAGGTCAGGCTCCAATGTCAGAAATAATCACTATATCCCATATGTAACACATACTTCAAAAATGAATTGAAGATACAGATGACTTCACACATCAAATTGGGAGTTACTTAGATTTCTGAATAAATGCCAAGAATAATAACAAAGAGACACTATATGGCCTTGTTTTTTGAAAATAATATTGACTCTAGTTATTTTGAAAAGAAAAGTTTTCACATTACAAAGGGGTAAAAAAACACCATTTGTAATATTGTCTGCTTTTTGGTTATCTATGAGCATTCATTTGGAGTTACATTCTCTAGATAACCAATCAGATTAGAGCCAAACTGGACATTTATAATCAAAGCTTGAAACAAAAACACCATCCCATTATGAGGTGTTGGAAAAGCAGACTGATGTACAAAGAGGTGAGGGAACTTTTTTTTTTTTTTTTTTTGGTCCAGTTGTGCCATTAACTTAATGCATGGCATAGGTCTGAGTCATATCAGTCTTTACATTCCATATTCCTTATGTGTTGGGTGAATATGTAATTAATCATCCAAATGGATCAGTTATTCTTGACAGTGAAGGAGGCTGCTGTTAAAAATCACACTAAAACAACCTTCTCAAACTCTAGTGTATGGTTGGGCTGCATATGTGTCGGAAGAATGCTGCCTCAGCTGATCACTAAATCTGCCTCCAGTTGTGTTTGCCTGGTTGATTATTTATTCTTATGAATAGAGGTTTAATAAGAGGCAGAAGGACAATATGGAGGTCTGACCATTAACCCTATGCCTAGGTCTTGGTACATCTCATTCTAGTCAATGACAGGAGTAATGACAATAATTCGTAAATTGCCTAAATCTTTATTAAATTGGAAGCATTATGCAAGGAAAACTATATGCAAGTTAATTCCAATTGGGCTTAATGCCCAGACAATCAGTAGTATACAAAACACAACAAAACAGCCCCCAAGAAAGACTGTCGATTAGAAACAAAGAATTAATTTAGCTAATAAAAACTCATTGCCATCCAGTCAGATCTCACTCATAGCGATCCCTCCTTGGGTTTCCTGAGGCAGTATCACTACAGAAGTAGATTGCCCGGCCTGCTTTCTGAGGAGTGGCTGGTAGGGTTGCTGCCAGCCTTCTGGTTAGCAGTTATACACCTTAGGCACTACACCACCAGAGCTCCTAATTTAGCCAACAGCAAGCCTCAATTTTGAGTCCTCACAAACTGAACCTCTACCCTGGGTACCTCCAGCCAGTATGGTCCTGAAGACACTGTGATCCAAGCTAATGGAACCTAGTTTTGTATGAAGAACACTCCTAAGAGACCTTAGCTTCTTCATTAATTTATTTATTTAACAAAGTTGTTATGAGTCATAGAGTTGTACCCGACTCATGACGACCCCTCCTTGGGTTTCCCAGGCAGCATTACTATGGAAGTAGATTGCCCAACCTTCCTTCCGAGGAGTGGCTGGTGGGTTTGAACCTCCAGCCTTCTGGTTAGCAATCAAGTGTCTTAGGCACTATGCTACCAGAGCTCCCAAATCTTTACGGAAGTAGGTTGCCCCATCTTCCTTCCACGGAGCAGCTGCAGTCAAATGCCATAGACACTGTGCCACTGGAGCTCCCTATTCAACAAAGTAGTAAGAGCTTACAGCCAAATATGCTATGGGCTGGTGAGACAACTGAGAGAAAGACACAGTCCTGCCCTGGAGGAACTAAAAATCTAATCTTGACTCTGCCACTAATATGAGGTGAAATTTTGTGTATGTCACTTAACTTTTCTGAGTCTCAGTTTCCTTAAGGGTAAAGTGAGGGGTTAAGGCATTTGGCTGCTAACTATAAATTCAGCAGTTTGAATCCATCAGCTGTTCCACAGGAGAAAGATGAGGTGGTCTGTTTCCATCAAGATTTACAGCCTTGGAAATCCTATGGGACAGTTCTGCTCCGCTCTGTGGGGTCACTATGAATCAGAATCAACTCGATGGGAGTGGGTGGATTAAATGGAGGGATCACTAGAAATCCATCATTTGGCTAGTTTGATTTCAGAAATCAAATGTTATGTCTGAATAAATGTTAACGTTAAACTGTTGCACTATTTTGTATAATGAAGTTAGGGAAGTTTTTGAAGTACAATGAGAATGCTACAATTTTGTTTGCATAATTGTTGTGTTGAAGGAAGATGCACTAATTTCACCAATAATTTTTCCCTTCAAATCAACCTCTCCAGACCATATTTTCCATGAAATTGTTAGCATATCCGTGTACAGTTTTAGGAATACACTACACCATGTTCCCCAAATGCAGATTTCTGGGCCTTAGCTCAAGAGTTTCTATTTCAGTAGATCTGGTGTGGAGGAGCTAAGGTGACAAAGAATTGTGAGTTTCCCGATAGACTGTCCCAGTTTTGGCAGTGTCAGTCTGTTTTTCCAAGAAACCTTTCAGTCCCAGGTAAACTGTGATGATTGTTTACTCTACATGGAACATGACAATTTGCATTTCTAACAGGTTTCCAAGTAATGCTGGTGCTGCTGGCTGAGAACCACACTTTAGAAACTACTGCTCTAAACCACTCCTGCCCATTGGAATCAGCTGGAAAGTTTCAAAGACTGATTCAGATCTAATTTAGCTGATCTCAAGTACGGCCTGGAGAGTGGTCCTGTTCAAATCTCCTCAGATCATTTTAAAGTGCAGCCCAGGTTAAGAAGCACTGCTGTATAGATTCATGAAACCAGGGCTTTGAACTGGTTCATTCCAGTTCAACCCCCTGCGGAGAATTTGCATTTCAACTCCAGATATACTGACTGAGAGCCTACATCTTAACAAGATCCCCAAGTGATCTAAAAGAATCAAGGTACAAGTCTGTAAGGATCACTGAGCACTTCTTTGACTCTGGCTTGTTAAAATACTGTGGCACATCTTCTTCCAGACATCTTTACCAGCCACTGCTGTAATTCAAGATATCGTCAGTTCCTGCTTTGACTATTACACTAATCCCAGGATGCTGTCTCTCCCTCCAGGTTTCCTGCTGTTTCCATTTTATCTCCTACAGAGCTACTAGAGTAATCTTGCTAAAATTTGAAGTTGCTTCTATCTCTCCTTTGCTGAAAATCCAATGGACTTTTTTATATTAGTGTAATTCATTTTATCTGCTCTAAACAATCACAAATGCCAGAAGGTTACCAAAACAAACGGTTACTCCTTGCTTGAGCTGTAGTCTAATGTAGACTCCTCTCCTGGATGGGTCTTCAAAACACAGAGATCTGGGTCCCATCACGAGGCTCTGCCATTCCCTTGGGCCTCCTTGGAGTCATTCTACTGGATCACCCTCATTTAGCCAACTGACAAATGAATGGAGAGAAGATGGATGGTTGTGCAGAATATTTTAGAGGCCTGTGCTTTGAATGGTGTACATCATTTTTGCAAATATGCCAGGGAGTCTGGCAATATACGCTTCTTGTATACCTAGAAAGAAAATGAGATGGCATAGTGAATACATAGCACTGTCTCTGTCACACCTCTTTTCAGAATAACACAAACCACACACATCGTGGATAAATACTTTGGTTTCACAGGCATCTGCTAATATTAGTACTCATTGCCTTCAGTCCAAATCTCTGTGCTTGCCCTGAGGGAAAAAAAGAAGAATGCCAGTATTGTCACATGCTTAGGTTCTACCTAAGCGTATTTTTACATCCATAGCCCTACTATTACATTTAAAAAAAAAAAAAAAATCCTAATTTGGGGTTAGTAAGTAAATATAGATATAGGAACTATGAATCCATACAGAAGTGCGCACACACACATAAATGTCACAATAATAACTTTACCTTGCCAAACCTTGGGCTTAATTTCTCACTTCTAGGTAAAAGTCAGGGGCACCAGGGTGGATATAGACTTAAAGTCTGTTTTATTTGTTATTAGTATAGCCACCTTGCTCTCTTTTTGGTTACTATTTGCATGGACTGTCTTTTCCATCCTTTCACTTTCAACTTATTTTCGTCTTTGACTATAAAGTGAGTCTCTTATTGACAACATATAGGTGGATCATATTTGCTTATACATTCTTCCAATCTCTGCCTTTTAATTAGACAGTTTAATACATTTACATTTAAAAGAATTACCCATAAGGAAGAACATCTGCCTTTTTACTGTTTGCTTTCTATATCATTTTTTTTTCCTTAAGTCCCCTTCATAATGTCTTTTGTACTTAATACCTATACTCTAGTGTCTCACTATGATTCTCTTCTCATTTCACCTTCTGTATATTTTTTTACTTGTTTTTTTAGTGGTTTCCCTAGTGGTTATAATTCACATTGCAAACTTAAAACTCTAATTTGAATTGATGCTCACTTACCTTCAAAAGTATATAAAATTCTGCTTCAATACAGCTCTATCCCTCTCCCTTTATGCTTTTATTGTAAGAAATTACGTGTTTATAGATCATGTGCCCATTAACAGAAATTTATATTGTTTTATAACCTTTATTTTATATTCATATAGATAAAAAAGGAGAGTTACGAACCAAAAATATAATACAGACATATGTATTTACCTATGTGTTATCTTTCTTGGTGTTCTTTATTTCTTTATGTTGCTTCAAGTCACCATTTAGTACCTTTTCATTCTGGACTAAAGGACTCCATTTACATTTCTTGTAGCGTAGGTCTACTAGCAACAAACTCCCTGAGCTTTATAAAAATATGGGAATGTCCTCATTCCTCCACTCTTGAAGGGAAGTTTTGCACTTCTGTATATTTTTAAATATTCAGAATACTTGGTGGGAAGCTTTTTCTCTTTCAGTCCTTTAAATATGTCATCCTACTACCTTCTCATGGGAGCTCTGGGGGCACAGTGCCTCAGGCACTTGACTGCTAACCAGAAGGCTGGCGGTCCAAGCCCACCAGCCACTCCTCGGAAGGAGGGTTGGGCAATCTACTTCCACAGTGATACCGCCTTGGAAACCCAAGGAGGAGTGGCTATGAGTTGGGTCCGACTCGACAGCACATAACAACATAACAACAACATAGCATTTACCACCTCTTTGCAAATGAAGAAAGCCCCTCATGTAACAATCTATAGCCTTACATGTATAAGTTACATGTAATCTACAGCCTTACACAGATATGTGTATATATATATATATATATATATATATATATATATATATACACAAACACATTTGCATATACATATACACATGCATATACATATCTTTCCAAGGTGTTCTTTAGTAATTAATGCTGAGCAATTCATCTATCTATCTTTCTATTTATCCATCATGTATCCATATCTTTCCAACAGAGAGACAAACCTGTCTGTCGGTTTGTCCTACCGTGGTGACGTGTTGATGTGAGTTTTAAGGGTGAGCCACTGGTGTTTCAAACCCAGTGGGATGCACATGGTGCACAGGTATCAGCCCAGCTTCCAGACTGAGACAGACTAGGAAGAAGGAAGAGGCTGTCCACTTCTCAAAGAATTGGCCAGGGAAAACCTTATGAATAGCAAAGAAACACTATTTGATACATTACCGCACAACTTTATGAATAGTCCGGTTAGGTTAGAAGGCTCTAAAAATAGGACTGGGAAGGAGATGCATCATCTGAGTAAACCCAGCCTTACTCATATGGATAAGGTAAAGCTTTTGAGACCTCCATTTGCTGATGTGGCACAACTCAAGTTGAAGAGAAACAGCTGTAGACATCCATTAATCATCGGAACATGGAATGTACGAAGTATGAATCTAGGAAAATTAAAAGTTGTCAAAAATGAAATGGAATGCATAAAGATTGATATCCTCGGCATTAGTGAGCTGAAATGGACTGGTTTTGGTCACTTTGAATCAGACAACCATGTGATCTACTATGCTGGGAATGACAGTTTGAAAAGGAATGGCATGGCATTCATCATCATAAAGAATGTTTCAAGATCTGTCCTGAAGTACAATGCTGTCAGTGATAGGATAATACC
>NW_006921809.1:2080213-2088342 GCF_000298275.1 Orycteropus afer afer
GGAGGGTCGACGAAAGAGAGGGAGGCCTTCAACGAGATGGATTGACATGGTGGCTGCGATGATGGGCTCAAGTATAGCAGGGATCATGGAGCTGGTGTGGGATTGGGCAGTGTTTCATTCTGCTGTGCATGGGGTCTCTATGAGTTGGAAATGACTCCACGGCACCTAACAACAACAACAACATCTATCCATTCATTCATTTTCTCCCATCATCTATCCCTTCCTATTTCTTTCCTTCCATCTCCTTCACTTGTTCTTTTTTTTTTATCTGTCCTTCCTCCACAAATTTTACCAAGTACCTATTATATGTTCAAGCATATTTTTATTGTTGTTGTACGTTGCCAATATTGACTAACAGTGATGCCATATGATAAAGTAGAACTGTACCCCTAGGGTTTTCTAGGTTATGGTCTTTATGGGAGCAGATTTTCAGGTGTTTCCCCTAAAGAAGCTCTGAGTTGGTTTGAACTATCAACCTTTCAGTTAGCTGCCAAATTTTTAACTGTTAAACCACCAGTACTCCTGCCAAGCATATTACCCTCTGCATCAAGTCAATTCTGACTCATAGTGACCTTATGGGTCAAAGTAAACAGCCCTATAGGGTTTCCAATGTTGTAAATATTTATGAAAGCAAACTGCCATATCCTACTCCCATGGAGCAACCTGTGGGTTCGAACTCCCAACATGTCAGCTAACAGTGGGGCACTTTAACCACTGCACCATTAGGGCTTCTACCAAGCATATTAGGCACTGAGAATACATGATAAATAAGACACTATTTTTGTGCCCAAAAAGTGTGTAAGGGTGATCACAAAAACATATAAGAGTATTATTATTAGAGCACATATCAAGGGCAACTATCCCAGTCTATAAGATCAGGCAAGGCTCTCTGAAATAAGTAAGCTCTGAGGTGAATAATTCCCCTGCCTCCTATCTATTTTCTTAAATTATAATATTATTAGCCATTATCACTTTGAACATTATCCATATCTCATTGTCTTTATATTTATCTTTGAAAGTCCTATTAATGTCTATGTTGAAGATTTCAAATATTATGTGTCTCTTATAAATTCACTTTATATTTTCCATCTTTTTTTTTCCCACTGTTTTGCATTCAGAGTGATTTTCTCAGATGTGGTCTTCAATTCACCAATTCTTCCTTTAGCCAGGCCTAGCCTACTGTTTAATTTGTTTATTGATTATTTTTAAATTTAAACTATCATATTTTACATTTCTGGAATTATTTTATTAATAAATCCAAATGTCCTTTTCTCGAATGTTCTGATTTTATTTTATCAATTCAAATCATTTCTTTATCTCTTTGACCATAAAATTGTTTTATGTTCTGAATGTCTATTGGTGTTGATTAAGTCTTTTTGTGTGCTTTATAAAACTGGACTGAAATCATTTCTGGTGGAAGTTGAAGGAATATTTTCTGTGCTTTAGTTTGATGGAGGGGAAGAGGTTTGCCAAAGAAAATTTTGCATTTACCTCTTTATGAGTTTGTTGTTGTTGTTGTTACATTTTGTCGAGTTGGACCTGACTCATAGTGACCCCTTCTTGGGTTTCCAAGGCACTATCACTACAGAAGTAGATTGCCCAACTTTCCTTCTGAGGAGTGGCTGGTAGGTTTGAACCGCCAGCCTTCTGGTAAGCAGTCAAGTGCCTTAGGCACTATGCTACCAGAACTCCTAAACTTTATGCGTTTAATTGGTTCCCAATCAGCTTTAACCTTAGTTTATCAGCCATATCTCTGACCTGTGAATGTAGCTTGTGTTCTTATCCCAGCTACAGCTTTGGGGCCACATATGACTAGATGTAACTTCAGTTCCTGGAATATATGCCAAAGGAGATCTGGTGGTGTAGTACCAAGAGTCTGAAAACCAGCCCCTTTCATGTGTAATTCCATATTTTCTAGAATATAGTCTACTTTCAATTCAAGATATATTCTAATAATGATAAGCTACCTGATATTGTCTAACTTAATCCTTACCACAACCCTATTAGGTAAGAATTAGTATTATGTTATAGGAACCTTTCATTCATTCAACAATCATTAATTGCATTCTCTCTGTGTGCCAAGCCCTGTTCTAGACGTGGGATAAAGGGTTAACCTAGATGGACAAGGTTAAGCAAGTAGCCCAAGGAGATATTATTATACTCTGCTTTCTTTTCCTCCTTTCACTTCTTTACAAAATTCTAGGTTTGTACTTTATTCTAGCTCTAAAAGAGGAAATGCCTTAATGTTCAACTTTTTCTTATCTTTCCTAGTTGGCCACATCTATTTTTTACTTTGCTTTCCAAGTTAAATCTTCACATTTCTTCCACTGTTAGTCTCTCCCTATACTTAAAATATGACTTCTTTATAGTTTTTAGTTCTTTGTTCACTGACAGCTCTTCTTTTTTCTAAAATGTTTTAAAGATTTTTCTCTGGTAAGGGAACCAAGACATAAGGGAAACCTTTAAAACTTATGTTTCAGCAGTTTACAAAAGCTTCCTGTTGTAATGAAAGGGAGAGGGAACAAGAAAAGAGAAAAAAACATTGAAGAGATGCTGTTTCTGATTCTAGCTTCTGTTGACACAGTTTCAGAAAGAAAATAGAACCATTTTGCTTGTCAATATTTTGTTGTGTGAACTTATGATCCATAACTCTCAGTATATGTGGTTGGAAGGACTGTTTTCACATATGAACAGAGGTTGTACCAGTATACCCTCAGGGAGATTGCGCCTCTACCTAAACAACCCTAATTCTATCAGTTCACGTTTGGACATTCTTTGACTCCTTGTTTTCTTTTTAAGGGTGGAGGAATAGCATCTTTAGTTGTTTTCAGTTACAAATACCTTTGGCATGGATAAGTTAATCAGAGGGTACTTCCTGGGGGCAGTTCAAAAAGAGGGTACTCACAAGAACAGACAGGGCATGTGAGGGGTGGGATGCAAGGAAAAGCTGTCTATTTAGGGAATCTGGGAGAATCCATGAGAGCCCTGGTACCTAGAGAGTGGTATGGGGAAGAAACAAAAGGCCAAAACAATGAGAAAGCAGTGGCCTGAATAGAAACTTCCAGACTGGAGGGGGCAAGAGTTGGAAGGAAAATCAATATGAGGATTGCTGTGGATTGAATCACATCCCCCAAAATAATATTTGTTGGAATCCTAACTTCTACACTTGTGGATGTAATTCTATTTGGGAATAGTGTTTTCCTTGTTACATTAATGGGGCCACATCAATGTAAGGTGTGTCTGAAACCTAATCACTTCTGAGTTTAAATAAAGCATCATAGACACAGACACAGCAAGTAAAAAGAAAAGGGGAGTGAGATAGATGGGTTTGGCAATCACAAAAGAACTGAGGAAAGCCAGGGCTAGAGGCAGTCACTTGGACAGAACAAGGGGATACTGCGTGCCTCAGAATTAGGGAAAGTTTGCGTCAGGGTTGTATCTTTTCACTATGCTTATTCAATCAGTATGCTGAGCAAATAATACCCAAAGCTTGACTATATGGAGAAAAACAGAGCATCAGAATTGGGGAAAGACTCATTAGGAACCTATGATATACCAATGACACAACCTTGCTTGCTGAAAGTGAAGAGGACTTGAAGCACTTACTGATGAAGATCAAAGACTACAGTATTCAGTATGGATTATACCTCAACATAAAGAAAACAAAAATCCTCACAACTGCACCAGTAAATAACATCAGGAAAAATGGAGAAAAGATTGAAGTTGTTAGGGATTTCATTTTACTTGGATCCACGATCAAGACCCATGAAAGTAGCAGTCAAGAAATCGGACATCATATTGCACAGGGAAAATCTTTAAAGTATAAAGAACATACATGTAACTTTGAAAACTAAGGTGCACGTGACTCAAGCCATGGCATTTTCAATAGTCTCATATGTGTCTGAAAGCTGGACAATGAGTAAGGAAGGCTGAAGAAGAATTGATTCATTTGAATTGTGGTGCTAGTGAAGAATATTGAAAACACCCTACACTGCCAGAAGAACAAATAAATCTGTCTTGAAAGAAGAATAGCTGAAGTTGTCCTGAGAAGAGATAATGGTCAGACTTTGTCCTATGTACTTTGGTCATGTTGTCAGAAAGGATGAGTCCCTGGAAAACTATCATGCTTGGCAAGGTACAAGGTCAGCAAAAAAAGGGGAAGACCTTCAATGAGATGGATTGACACAACGGCTACAACGATGGACTCAATCATAGCAAGGACTATGAGGATGGGGCAGGACTGGGCAGTATTTCTTTCTGTTGTACACAGGGTCGCTGCAATGGCACCTAACAACAACAGCAACAGGGCTAGAAAAGCTAACAAGGATTTTCTCCCGGAGCAGATAGAGAGAGCCTTCCCTAGAGTTGGTGCTCTGACTTCAGGCTTCTGATCCCCTAGTTTATGAGAAAATTAATTTCTCCTCTTTAAAGCCACCGACTTGTGGTGTTTCTGTTAGAGCAGCACTAAGAAACTGAGACATAGATCTTTTGTGCTCTGAATTTGGGGAACAAAAGAATTAGCTAGAGGATTCTGAGTGCTAAAGTTCTGACGTCGGTTCCCCAATTAATGTGCCATAGCTTCTGGGACATACATACTCATGCCCATAACGTCAAACTGTGAAATTTCTCTATGTGCTGAAAAGAAATGCATTCTTATCTCAACTCTGTACAAAAAGTCCCCTTTCAGTACCGAAGATATCTTTAGGAGGTTTCATATCTCTTTGAGCTTTCCAACTCAGAGAAAAAAGCAAGCACATTTTATCTACTTTGCTAAAGCTTTACAATTTAATGCACAATGAACAGAAAAATCACTGAGAGAAAAACAAGTTGTCCATGCTTAGTACTTTTGAAAAGAATCCGTGCAGATCATGTGTCAAATCTATTTGTAACAAAAAGAGCTCTGCTGAGCTTCTTCTAGCCAAGACTGGCCAATGCTTTAGCACCCCCACCCCCCTTTCCAGCCAGGGCTTGGAACTGGTTCATTCAGGTTTGACCCACTGCTGAGAATTTGCATTTCCACCCCAGATATATTGAATCAGACTCTGGATCTTCTTCAAATGTAGACTGTGAATCTGCAGTGGAAATGCAAATTATCAGCAGGGGATCGAACTGAAGGAACCAGTTCAAAGCCCTGTTCCCAACAGACACTCCACCTTAGTCCATACTCTTTCCTACAGCAGCTTTAAATCTTCCACATTGTGTTCCAGGAAATCATGAAAAGTTCGTTGGGATTGGCAGCCTAGGGGAAACCTGATTTGGACATGATGACTTAATCCCTATCATGTACCAGTTGAACCCAGATGAGGCAAAGTGAAGTTGAATAAATTTATCTTGTCTTTCCTGACCACTGCAATTTCACCTCTCCATGTTTCACACCCAGCTGGATGTTCAGACCTTTCCTTGCTCTCAAGGTCACATTCTTCATACAAATAAGAAAGAACTCTTGTTTTCTATTGATTACCTGGCTTGTTATAGGTTACTACAGATAGTTTCAGGGTAGATCAGCTGATAGTGACATGACCTAGCTGTGCTTCTTCCCATGTTAACAAGCAATGTAAGCATGTTTCTACTTAAGGTAAATCTTTCTCTTAGAGTGTGTTATGGCATTGTGGGCTCTTTTTTAGTTACTGTGTATGTGATCCTGTTAGAGAATGATCATAATGTCATTTTGGGGCTGGGGTAAATTCCTTTGATCATATTTTGCTTTCTTGTTTAGAAGATTTCCTATTGGCGTGATTTTCCCCTATAGTGCGTGGTTGGTAAGGATTCATTTGTTGAGATTCCAAGGCAAGCTCGTGTGGTGAAGAATGTGTGCTTGAACATTTAGAAAGTCAGAAATTATGCAAGACCGGATCCAGAATGTGCCTTTTCAGGAACTTGAAAGTATACTTGCTTTAATTAATCCTGTCTAGGCCTCTTCTGGTTCCCAAAAAGGGTCCATATGAGAATTTTGAGAGTTCTACATGACTTAGGCATCTGACTGCTAACTGGAAGGTTGGTGGTTCAAACCCACCTGCCACTCCATGGAAGCAAGACTGGATAATCTACTTCTGTAAAGATTTGCCACCTCAGAAACCTAATGGGGGTCATTATGAGTCAGAATCAACTCGACGGCAGAGGGTTTGGTTTGGTTTTGGTTTACATGACTTAGGGTGATACTCGGGAGACCCAGCAAAGCCAGCAGAGGTACCTTTTGTCTATGTTTTGCCTGCAGGGTTACTTAACAACAGACAACAAAGGCTTGCTCTCCACACCTCAAAATACTATGTACTAACACTATTCATTCTCCAACACACACACATAGTAAATTCTTTTCCTGTTTGCTGGTTCTTTGCCAGTAAAATTTCCCCATCCCTCTAGACTTGAATTTTCCCACACCAGTCATAAATGCTCTCTCCCTCTTAAGTCTCAAAGCTGATTCTCATTCTGCCTTACATTGTTACTTATTTTGAGGTATAAAGCACATGACCCCCAATCCTCCTTCTGAAATCTTGGTCCAAATTTCCAGCCTCTTGCTGATGCCCTCCCCGCATGACCTGCAGGCTCCTCACCTCACGGAGCTTTAGGAGAGCTGCAAGGACCCATGTGACTCATCCTCAGCCCAACACCTGCCCTTCATAAGTATTCAATTAAAATCTTCCCAAAGACCCAGTGCTCCTAAAGGGAAGAATAAAGTTCAGTCATCACTCATCGTTCTTCAGACCTTGAACATCATGATCACAGTAGAGATCAAAATCTCCTACCAAGGCTGCTGCAGAATCAATGGTAGACAGAGCTTTACCTCAGGATTTGGACTTGTTGTCCAACGTGTGATTCATTCATTTAAAAATATTTACTGAGCACTAAAATGTACCAATTACTGTAATAGTTGGTGGGGATACAACAGTAAATTATTGTTGTTGTTGTTATGTGCCGTGTAGTTGGACCCGACTCATAGCGATCCCTCCTTGGGTTTCTGAGGCAGTATCACTACGGAAGTAGATTGCCCCATCTTCCTTCCAAGGAGTGGCTGGTGGGTTTGAACCACCAGCCTTCTGGTTAGCAGTCAAGTGCCTTAGCCACTATATCCCTACCCACTGAGGTTCCTGCAGCACTTATATTGCTTAGTTGGAGAGTGAAATCACTTGTTGAGATTCTAAGACAAACAGTAAACAAATAGATAAGCCATCAGATGATAATAAATGTTTTGGGGAAAACTAAGAAAGGAAAGAAAATAGGGAATGTAGAGGGGTAGAGAAGGGGAAAGTGATTTTAAATTGAGTGCTCGTGGAAGTGTACAATTTAAGAAAGAACTTGAAGGTGGATAGAGAACAAAGACATCTGGGGGAAAAGAATTCTGGGCAGAAAATCTAGGAGGTACAAAGGCCCTGAGGCAGTAGTGAGTCTGGTGGCTTCAGTGAACTTTCTGAAGGGAAGAGCAGTAGGAGATGAGAACTGAGAAATAAGAGGACAAGGTCACTTAGGCTGTTGTAAGAACTACTGAAATGGGAAGCCAATGGAAGTTTTTGATGAGGGAAATGCCTTAGAGAACTAACCTAAGCTTTAAAAGCATCACTCTGGCTAATACATTGAGGATAAGGGTGAAAGGCAGAATCAAGAGAATATATTTAGAGGTTATTTAAAAAATATAAGTAAGAGTTGGTGGTGGCTCCAACCAGGATTGTGTAGTACCTTTTTTAAAAAACAGAAAAGGTATTATATGTATGTGTGTGTGTGTGTGTGTGTGTAGCATACCAAACCAAACCAAATTCACTGTCTTTGAGTTGGATCTGACTCATAGAGACCCCTCCTTGGGTTTCTGAGGCAGTATCACTACGGAAGTAGATTGCTCCATCTTCCTCTCTCTATATATACATGTGTGTGTGTGTGTGTGTATGTGTGTGTGTATATATATATATATATGTTTTTGTTGTTAGGTGCCATTGAGTCAGGTCCAACTCATAGCAACCCTCTGTACAACAGAAGGAGACACTTTCCAGTCCTGCACCATCCTCACAATTGTTACCATCCTTGACCCCTTAAAAGTCACAGTGTCATGGGGAGGAAGTGGGAGGGGAGCTGCTGCATTGTAAATTTTGGTCAATGACATGAGACAAAGTATATGTGAACTGCTGTATGAAAAGTGAATT
>NW_006921809.1:2088442-2095398 GCF_000298275.1 Orycteropus afer afer
GACATGAGACAAAGTATATGTGAACTGCTGTATGAAAAGTGAATTTACTCTGTAAATCTTCACCCAAATCCTAATTAAAAAAAAAAAAAAAAAAAGTCACAGTGTCAAACCATCTCATTGAGGTTCTATCAACAATATTTTCTGATGGATTAAATATGGAGTGTGAATTAAAGAGAAAAATCAAGGGTGGGTGCATGGCATGTGACTTGAGCAACCAGAAGGATAGAGTTGCTGCTTAGTGAGATGAGAAAGACTTTAAGGGGTAGTTTTAAAGTGGAGCAAGATCAGAAATTTGATTTGGACATGTGTTTAAAACACAGCCACTGATGTGAAGTAGGCAGAGGGGTATCGAACAACTTCAAATGGGAGCTTTGAGCCTGTTGGAACCAGTTCAATCATGCCGATGGAAACAAGGGCAAAATATGCAATTGCATCGCAATACACATTCAAAGCAGTGCAGACAGCTACCATCTTCCAGCAAGGAATTACCGCCTGTTTCCTATTTGGGTCAAAATCCAACACACACGAGATTTGGTTGCTATGCAATGCATATGCTATCCTTGTTTATGATGGCTGTGACTGAAATGTTTCAACAGTTCAAAACCCTGCTTCAAATGTAAGAATCAGCACCAAGCCAATTTGGGATTCCTACATTCTCCAAGCTGTTTTACCACTCCAACTCTGCCACGGGCCTTTCTCCCTTCCCTCAGCAATCTTCCCTCCCTGATTTGGTTTCAGCAATTCCCTGCAATGTCTCACAGAATTCACAGACTGTACTTACAGTTAAGTGGTTTATTACGGAACAGTATACAACTGGAGATCAAGATCAAGATCATGTAGGCACAGTGTCCTTTCTTCAGTGCAGGACAGTTCCCTCAGCTCCTCTTGTCCAACCATGCAAGCTTCTTCTCAGGTCACGTTGTTTATAGCTTACACAGGAAATGTCACTCAACCCAGATGAAAGAAACAACCCCTCTCCAGTGGAAACTAGGGGAAAAGTAACTCCTCAAGGTTTAGGGGAAAAAATCCCCAAGCTGTTTTCTCAAAAAAAACAAAGCAAAAGGCAACGTACTGGAACTCGTTTCACCTCAGGTACATATGTTGGTGGTATTTAGTGGCATGAGAGGGGAGCTGATCACTAAGGACGATAGAAGGTGAAAGTAGAGGAGGAAAAAGTCCGAAGTCTGAGCCTAGGATGGTCTAACATCTAGAAATTGAAAGAGGAGACACTGTCATCAGCCCTCCTCACACTGCCATGCGGTTGAGACCATGCACTCCTGGCTTGACTTTCTCTCCAATAAAAAAATTTACTGATGACATTCTTCAAGCTCTTTGCTTTTTAAGCTCTTTCCAAAGAGCTAACTGAGGATTCTATTTTTCAGATTATTAAATCAATGATTATGATTCATTATTTTGTAATAGTAATAGTTATCATTTATTGAATTCTTACTCTGTACCACCACCACCATCTGTCATAGTTTTAAACCAAAATGATTGATCTCCACAAAATCAATACATAGTTTAGCCAGGATCTTCTGACACTCTATTTAAAATTAAGCTACTAAATTTAGCTTTTTTATCCAGAGCTTTGAAGCCCAATTGAGATGCTTATTTCTGAATGTTGAAATATTTCACTTTCTGATTCTCTGTCAATTCAGGGGCATAGAATCAGTCATATTTTTTTCAGTACCTTACACCTTCTGGAAATGAAAGTAGTGCAATTTCTTACATTCTACCTTAGGGAAGAACAAAACATTGAGGATCAATAATCAGGTTTATTGTTTCTTCTCCCTCATCTGGAGAACGGAGTTACATCCTTCACTAATTAACTGACACATAAATGGGTCCCAGTAATCCAGTCTGTAGGGTTGTAAGAGTTCATTTGGTCCAGAAATGCAAAATAATACTCTTATGAAATTTAAAATTGAGGGCTCAAACCCACCAGCCACTCTGCAGGAGGAAGATGGGGCAATATACATCAGTAAAGATTTACCACCTAGGAAACCCAATGGGGTCGCTATGAGTCAGAATCAATTAGATGGCAGTGGATTTGGTTTATGGTTTTTAGTTAATTAAAATGTATTCCTGCAAATAAAATATTTGATTTGATCATAAATATAATATATAGCCAGTCTTTTAAACACTGCCCCCCATTACCACCAACAAAAAAAAGATGGTGAACAGAAAGCAGCACAAAGGGTTAGTGAAAGAGTGAAAAGTGTTAGCTGCCTGCCATCCTGTGGTTATGTGCAGTACTGCAGCATTCTCTTGAATTTCCTTCTGTATCTTGAAGCACCGGGAATGCAGTTAGGATTTCAAGAATGAAGTAATTTCACAAAGAACCCCTAATATAGGGATGCACTCTAAAAACTCTACAAATTCATGTCATCCTAAAGTAAAAAAGTTTTGATTGAGTTAGGTTCCCAGAAAGACAATATTGTGATTATAGACACACTGTGTTTTAAATTATAAATAGAGACTCCCACACTAAATGGATTCCAAGAGTGACAAGCTAACATCTTAATAAACTAAGTATTTTCTCTTTTAAAGAATAGAAACATCTCATCAGACCAAGTTGAAAAAAAACTCTGATTTCCTTATTCTCAGCATAGCACTTATCTTTAATGAAAAAGTTAAGACTGGGGTAGATTTTAGGACTATCTCATGGCCTTCAAGAAGAGTACAGGCTCTTATCAGCCAAGTTCCCCACCCTCCTCCTCAACCTGACTTACTCATATCACCAGTGCCACCGAGTTGATATCAACTCATGATGATCTCATGTGTGTCAGGGTAGAACTGTGCTCCACAGAGTTTTGTTTTTTGTGTGTGTGTCTGTGTGTTTTATTGTAATTTGGTGAAAGTTGAGAGAGAGAATTGATTTTCCATTCAACAATCCATACACATTCTGTTTTGTGACTTTCACTGCAATCCCCACAATGAAACACCATTCTTCCTATTACCTCCCGACATCCACTCCTTTCCTTTGTCCTTCCCTTCTATCCCCTTCTGCCTTCTTAGCCCTATGCCTGGGTAAATACTGCCCTCTTGATCTGATATGGTAGATAGTCCTAGTGAGTGCATGTCCTCCTGGTATGCACTGTTCACCACACAGGCCTGTATATACTTGGCTGAAAGTTGATTCATGGGAGTTGAGTTTGGTTCCCGGCTTGAAGAATGTCTAAGGGCCATAATTTTACCACTCCTCATCTGACCAGTAAACCATGTCTTTATTCTCTCTCTTTTTTTAAAAATGCACTTCTCTTCTTTAAATGTCTTCCTTTCCTTTAGTGTTATCATATCAGTCACTCACTTTTAGTACATTGTCTTTCCCTTCACCCAAATCAATAGTTTTCTCTTACTTATCTAGGAATTTTCCCTCCCCTTCCCTCCCATTCCTGGTAACCAACAAAGTGAGTTTCCCTCCATATGTAAACCTTCCCTTGAATCTTTACAATAGTGGACTAACACAATATTTGTTCTTCTGTGATTGACTTTTCACTCAGCATAATGTTTTCCAAGTACATTCACATTGTGGGGTGTTTCACAGATTCTGCATTATTCTTCAGTGTTGCATGGTATTCCATTGTGTGTATGTACCAGAGTTTATCCAGTACTCTATTGATGGGCACTTATGTAGTTTCCATCTCTTCGCTATTGTGAATAGTACTCCAATGAACATGGGTGTGCATATATATATTCATACCCTGGCTCTCACTTCTTTAGGATATATACCTAGTAATGGCATTGCTGAACCAACTCATATTTCTATTTTCAAAATTTTAAGGAATTGCCATACTGTTTTCCACAGTGGTTATATCATTTTACAGTCCCACCAGCAGTATATGAGAGCCCCAGTCTCTCCACATCGTCACCAGCATTTGTTACTTTCTGTCTTCTTGAATTTTGCTATTTTTGCTGGAGTGAGATGGTATCTCATTGTTGTTTTGATTTGCATCTCTCTCATGGCTAAGGTGCCCTGGTAGCACAATGCCTAAGACATCTGACTGTTAAGATATCTGACTGTTAACCAGAAGGTTGGTAGATCAAACCCACTAGTCATTCTGCAGAAGCAAGACTGGGCGATCTACTTCCATAAAGATTTATCGCCTCAGAAATCCAATGAGGGTCACTGTCAGTCAGAATTGACTCAACAGCAGTGGGTTTTTGGTTTTGGTTTAGTAGCTAATGATCATGAACATTTCTTCATGTGTTTGTTGGCCAGCTGAATATCTTCCTTGGTGAAGCGTCTCTTCATGCCTTCTGCCCATTTTTTAAATGGATTCTTTGTCTTTTTGACGTTGAGGTATTGAAGTTTTCCATTAATTTTTAGAGATAAGTCTTTTGTCAGATATGTTGTTGCTGAATATTATTACACAATTTGTAGGTTCTCTTTTTACTCTTTTGGAAGAGTCTTTTGATGCATGTAAGAATTTAATTTTTAGAAGGTCGCAATCACTTGTTGTTGTTGTTACATGCTTTGGAGTTGGACCCGACTCATAGCGACACCTCCTTGGGTTTCCAAGGCAGTATTACTACAGAAGTAGATTGCCCCATCTTCTTTCCCAAGGAGTGGCTGGTGGGTTTGAACCTCCAGCCTTCTGATTAGCAGTCAAGTGCCTTAGGCACTATGCTACCAGAGCTCCTCCCAATCATTTAGAAGGTCCAAAATCATATTTTGGATTTTAAAGTGATAGCATTCTCATTCAGATTCCAGGGACCTAAGAACAGGCAGCGAGGCAAGAAGCAGGGAGAGGACAGAAAAGGCAAAGGGGACCAGAACAGATCGAGCAGTCAGCCACAGGGACCCAAATGAGGAGAGGGAACCCAGGCCATGCCCCACAAGCAGCGAGGTGGGAAGGCAGGGAGAGGACAGAAAAGGCAAAGGGGATAGGAACAGATCGAGGAGTTAATCACAGGAACCCAGGTGAGGAGAGGGAACCCAGGCCATGCCCCACAAGCAGCGAGACGGGAAGCAGGGAGAGGACAGAAAAGGCAAAGGGGACTGGAACAGATCAAGGAGTTAGTCGAAGAGATCCAGGTAAAGGTGGTTGGAGGGGTTTCCAACAGCTAAGGGAGACAAATCTGTCTGTTGGTTTGTCCTACTGTGGTGACGTGTTGTGAGTCTTGAGCCTGTGCCACAGGTGTTTCAAACCCAGTGGGGTGCACCAGTTGCACAGGTATCATCCCAGCTTGCAGACTGAGACAGACTAGGAAGAAGGAGGAGGCCATCCACTTCTCAAAGAATTGACCAGGGAAAACCTTATGTATAGCAGAGAAACACTGTCTGATACATTACTGTGCAACTTTATGAATAGTCCAGAAACATTGTCCAATACAGAGGAGGAAGATGAGTCACTTAGCTTAGAAAGCTCTCAAAGTAGGAATGGGAAAGAGCTGCACTATCAGAGTAAAATCAGCCTTACTCATATGGATAAGGTAAAGCTTTTGAGACCTCCATTTGCTGATGTGGCACCACTCAAACTGAGGAGAAACAGTGGCAAACATCCATTAATAATCGGAACATGGAATGTACAAACTATGAATCTAGGAAAATTGAAAGTTGTCAAAAATGAAATGGAACGCATAAAGATTGATATCCTAGGTATTAGTGAGCTGAAATAGACTGGTTTGGGCCATTTTGTATCAGAAAACCATATCTGCTATGCTGGGAACAACAGTTTAAAGAGGAATGGTGTGGCATTCATCATCACAAAAGATGTTTCAAGATCTGTCCTGAAATACAAAGCTGTCAGTGATAGGATAATACCCATACGCTTACAAGGAAGACCCATTAATATGACTATTATTCAAATTTATGCACCAACTACCAAAGCCAAAGATGAGGAAATTGAAGATTTCTATCAACTTCTGCAGTCTGAAATTGACCGAACTTGCAATCAGGATGTATTAATTATCACTGGTGACTGGAATGCAAAAGTTGGAAACAAAGAAGAATCACTGGCAGTTGGAAAATCTGACAGAAATAATGCTGGAACTCGCATGGTAGAATTTTGCAAGACCAATGACTAATTCATTGCAAACACCTTTTTTCAACAACACAAACAGCAGCTGTATACATGGACTTCACCAGATGAAACAGACAGAAATCAGATTGACTACATCTGTGGCAAGAGGCAATGTGGAAAAGCTCAATAACCAGCCAAAACCAGGCCATGAGCTGATTGTGGAACAGACCAACAACTTCTCATGTGCAAGTTCAACTTGAAGTTAAAGACAATTAAAACAAGTCCACGAGAGCCAAAATATGATCTAGAATATATCCCTCCTGAATTTAGAGATCATCTAAAGAATAGATCTGATACATTGAACACCAATGACCAGAAACCAGATGAATTGTGGGATGACATCAAGAGCATCATCCATGAAGAAAGCAAGAGGTCACTAAAAGGATAACAAAAGAAGAGAAGACCAAAATGCATGACAGAAGAGACTTTGAAACTTGCCCTTGAGCAGAGAGTAGCTAAAGCAAATGGAAGAAATGACAAGATAAAAGAATTAAACCAAAGATTTCAAAGAGCAGCTCAAGAAGACAAAGCCAATTACTATAATGAAATGTGAAAAGACCTGGAGTTAGAAAACCAAAAGGGAAGAACATGCTTGATAATTCTCAAGCTGAAAGAATTGAAGAAAAAATTTAAGCCTCGAGTTGCAATATTGAAAGATTCTAAGGGCAAAACATTGAATGATGCAGGGAATATCAAAAGAAGATGGAAGGAATACAGAGTCACTGTACCAAAAAGAACTGGTCGATCTTCAACCATTTCAGGACGTGGCATGTGATCTAGAACCAATGGTATTGAATGAGGAAGTCGAAGCTGCAATGAAAGAATTGGTGAAGAACAAGGCTCCGGAAATTGATGGAATACCCAATGAGATATTTCAACAAACAGATGCCCCATTGGAGGCACTCACTCAGTTATGCCAAGAGATTTGGA
>NW_006921809.1:2095983-2110850 GCF_000298275.1 Orycteropus afer afer
TTGCTTGCTGAAAGTGAGGATGACTTGAGGCACTTACTGATGAAGACTGAGGAACACAGTCTGAAGTATGGATTACATCTCAATATAAAGAAGACAAAAATCCTCACAACTGGACCAATAAGCAGCATCATGATAAATGGAGAAAAGGTTGAGGTTGTCAAAGAATTCACATTGCTTGGTTCTACAATCGATGCCAATGGAAGCAACAGTTAGGACATTAGATGATGTGTACCACGGGGCAGGTGGGCTGTGAAGGAACTCTTTCAAGTGCAGAGGAGCAAGAATGTCTCCTTGAGGACTATGGTGCACCTGACACAGGCCATGATATTTCTAGTCACCTCATATGCATGTGAGAGCTGGACAATGAATAAGGAAGACTGAAGAAGAGTTGATTGATGCTTTTCAGTTGTGGTGCTGAAAAATGCTGAAGGTACCATGGACTACTAAAAGAACTAACAGATCTGTCCTGGAGGAAGTGCAGCCAAGATGCTCCTTGGAAGCAAGGGTGGCCAGACTTCGTCTCATCTACTTTGGTCATGTTGTCAGAGCGGACCGTTCCCTGGAGAAGGATGTCATGCTTGGTAAGGTGTAGGGTCAATGAAAGAGGGGAGGGCTTTCAACGAGATGGATTGACACGGTGGCTGCAACAATGGGCTCAAGTATAGCAAGGATCATGGAGCTGGGTGCGGCATAGGGCGGTGTTTCGTGCTGTTGTGCATGAGGTCGCTATGAGTTGGAAGCAACTCGATGGCACCTAACAACAAAAATAATCACCTATATTATCTTCTGCTATTTGTACAGGTTTTCTTATATTTAGTAGTCTATTAATGCCATATATTACAGCTCCTAAGTTTTTCCCTATTTTTTCTTTGATTGACTTTATACTTTCAGATTTTACATTTAAGTCTTTGATCCATCTGCAGTTAGTTTTTGTGTATGGTGTGAGGTGTGGATCTTCTTCCATTTTTCTGCAAATGAATATCCAGTTTTGCTAGCACCATTTGTGAAAGAGACTATCTCTTCCCCATTTAATGGATTTTGGCCCTGTGTCAAAGATCAGCTGATCATAGGTAGATGGATTTATTTCTGAGTTCTCAATTCTATTCTATGAGTCTGTGTGTCTGTTATTGTCGCAAATAAAAGGGGGGGGGGGGGCTGTTTTGACTACTGTGACTCTATAGAGGGCATGAGAAGTCCTACTTTGTCCTTCTCCAGTACCAAACCACTGCCGTCAAGTCAGATCTGACTCATAGCTACCCCTCCTTGGGTTTCCAAGGCAGTATCACTATGGAAGTGGATTGCCCAACCTTCCTTCTGAGGAATGGCTGGTGGGTTTGAACCACCAGCCTTCAGTTAGCAGTCAAATACCTTAGGCACTACGCCACCAGAGTTCCCTCTTCTTCAGTAGTGCTTTGCTTATCCAAGATCTCTTTTTCCTTTCCATATAAAATTGGTGATTGATTTTTCCATGTCTTTAAAGAATGTTGATGGAATCTGGAATTGGACTGAATTGAAAGTATAGATTGAATGTATGCATTGCTTTGGGTTCTGCTGTGACATTGATAATTTCATTTCTTATTCATGTTATTTGCATCTTCTCCTTCATTAAATTTGCCAGTGGTTTGTCGATTTTAAGTCTTCTTTCTTTCTATTTTCTGTTTAATTTATTTCTGATCAAATCTTTGTTATTTCTTTTCTTCTGATGACTGTAGGCTTTTTTTTTTTTTTTTTCCTCTTCTTTTTCTAACTGTTGGAGATATTGAGTTAAGTTATTGGTTTTGGCCTTCTTTTTTGATGTGTGCATTTATTGTTACAAATTGCTCTCTGATCACTGCTTTTGCTGTGTCACAAAGATTTTTGATATATTGTGCTTCCATTCTTGTTTGATTCAAGGAATTTTTTAAATTTCATTTTTTATTTCTTCTATTACCCTGTTGTTTTTAAACAAGATGTTACTCAGTTTCCATGTGTTTGCTCTTTTTCCATTTATCTTCCTATTGTTGATATCCAATTTTTTGCATTGTTATCTGAGAAGATGCTTTGCAGTATTTCAATGTATTTAAATTTGTTGATGCTTGCTTTGTGGCCTATCAAATGGCCTATCCTGGAAAATGTTCCATGTGCTCTGGAAAAGAATGTATATCGTGTTGTTATTGGGTGAAGTGCTCTGTAGAGGTCAATTTGATTATGTTGTTTAGTTCTTCTGTGTCTTTGTTGAGTTTCTTTGTAATGTTCTATCTTTCATTGAAACTGGTATATTAAAGTCTCCTACTATTACTGTGGAGTCATCTGTTATTTAAATTCTGTTAAAGTCTGATATATGCATTTAAGTCTTTTTTATTGGGTGAGTAAATATTTATTATGGTATTTCCTCTTGTTCAATTGATTCTTTAATCATTATATTGTGTCCTTCCTTATCTCTTATGGTGATATTTGTCTTAAAGTTTATTTGATCAAAAATTAATATTGCCACTCCTGCTCTTTTTAGACTGCGATTTGCTTGAAATATCATTTTCCAATCTTTGATTTTTAGTTCATTGTTGTCTTTGTGTCTAAAATCTTGTAGATAGAATATTGATGAGTCTTTTTGATCATTTTGAGTTTTGTTCCACATTTTTCTCCAACTCTGCTGGGACCTCTATTGTGAGTCCTTCTCAAAGCAGTCAACAATGGTACCTGGGTACCGTCTAGTTCCTCTGATCTCCAGATCATTGGAGGCTGGGTTCATGTGGTCCATAAATCCTTTGGAGTAATTATTTCTTGGTGTTTTTTATTTTCTTTACTTTCTTTGTTCTGGACAGAGAGAGAACAATAGTTAGCACCTTGCAAGGCCACTCACAAGTTTTTAAGACCCACCAAAGTAGGATGCAGAATACTGTCTCTCTAGACTACGTTATGCCAATTGACCTTAGTATCTCCTGTGACTATGGTCCTGAGCCCCCAGATCAGTGACTCATTCCCTCAAGGTGTTTGGTTATGGCTAAAAAGTTTCCGTAATTTTGCTCCTTGTATGTTCTACTACATTCAAGTATATATTTGCATCACATATAAATACATAGGTAGAGATACCTTCTTTAAAATCTATATATATTCACAAGTATAGTCCCATTCATCCTTCCAACTCTGTTCAGCTTGAGTGTCTATCTATGTATCCACTTGTAGATTAGTGTTATTACCGTTATTGCAGGATTGTGTGTGTAATAGTATTCACCTTTGTTGTGTTTAACTCTTGTGCTCTTCCTTGTGTCTTCCACTTTCTTGGTCATTTTGTCCTGACCTTCCTCTTATTGTATATTGCCTTTCCCTTCACCCAAATTAACACGTATCTACCCTCTAGTGCATAAGTCATTTGACCAGAAGGTCAGTGGTGGAAACCCACCAGCCACTCCACAGAAGGAAGACGGGACAATCTACTAAAGATTCACAGCCTTGGAAACCCAATAGGGGTCACTGTGAGTCAATTGACTCAATGGCAGTGGGATTTTTTTTTTTTACCCTCTAGTTAGGGATTTGACTGCTAACCATAAGGCTGGTGGGTCAAACCCACTAGCCACTCCTTGGAAGAAAGGTTGGGCAATCTACTTCCACAGTGATACTGCCTTGGAAACCCAAGGAGGGGTCACTATGAGTCAGATTCAACTCAATGGCAGTGCGTTGCATTTTCTTTGCATTAGTTAGGGATTTACCCTCTTTTTCTCTCCCACCCTTGGTAATCTTCAAAGAATGATTCTTTCTGTGTGTAAACTTTTTCTTAACTTTACAGTAGTGGTCTCATGAAACATTTGTCCTTTTGTGATTGACTGATTTCACAAAGTATAATGTTCTATAGGTTCATCCATGTTATAAAGTGTTTCACAGAGTGAACCTTATTCTCTAACATTGCATAGTACTCCATTGTGTGTATATACCATAGTTTATTTATCCATTCATCCATTGATTGGTACTAAGATTGTTTCCATCTTTTTGCTATTGAGAATAATGCTGTGACGAACATGGATTGTATGTATCTGTTCATGACTTTGCTCTTGTTTCTCTAGGATATAGACTTAATAATGGGATTGCTGGATTATATGGTATTCCTATTTCCAACTTGTTAAGAAAGTGCCATACCACTTTCCAAAGTGATTGTACCATTTTACATTCCCTCCAGCAGTGTATGAGAGTTCCAGTCCCTCCACATCTTTGCCAGCATTTGTTACTTTCTGCTTTTTTGAATTTTGCTATTAATGCTGGGTTGAGATGATAGCTCACTATTGTTTTTATTTGTATCTCTGTAATAACTAATGGCCATGAGCATTTGCTCATATGTTTGTTAGCTGCCTAAATGTCTATTTTAGTGAAGTGTCTGTTCACATCTTCTGTCCATTTTTTAGTTGGATTTGTTGTCTTTTTGTTGCTGATGTGCTGCAGTTTTCTATAAATATTAGAGATTAGTACTTTGTCCAATATATCATTATCAAAAATGCTTTCCCAGTCTGTGAGCTCTCTTTTCATTCTTTTGATGAAGCCTTTGATGTGCATAAATGTTTAAGTTTTAGGAGGTCCCAGTCACCTAGCTTGTCTTCTGCAAATTATGCTGTTTTAGTTATGTTTGATAGTGTTTTTATGTCACGTATTAGGGCCCCAAAGTTTGTCTATATTTTTTCTTTGTTGATCTTTATGGTTTTAGGTTTAGGTCTTTGATCCATTTTGAATTAGTTTCTTTATAAAGTATGAGATATGGATCCTGTTTCATCTTTCTGCAAATGTATATCCAGTGTTGCCAACACCATTTGTTAAAGATCAGCTGTCCATAGGTGTATTTACTTTTGGATTCTCAATTCTGCTCCATTGTGTGTCTGTTATTGTACCAGTTCCTGGCTATTTTGACTACTGTGGGTGTATAGTAGGTTTTGAGATTGGGGAGTGTGAATTATCCTCCTTTGTTCTTCTTTAGTATTGCTTTGAGTGGTATTGTCATTTTTACAATGTTTAGTCTTCTTATTCATGAGGACAGTATATCCTTCCATTTATGTATCTCTCTTTTGGTTTCTAGTATAAGAGTTTCAAAGTTTTCTTGTATAGTTCTTTTGTGTCTCTGGTTAGATTTATTTCTAAATACTTCATCTTTTGGATGGCTCTTGTGAATGGTATTGTTTTCCTGATTTCATTACAAAGTTCTCTTTGTAAATGTAGAGAAATCCACTGATTTTTGTATATTGATCTTGTACAATGTCACTTTGCTGAATCCTTCTATTAGTTTCAGAAGTTTTGTTCTTGAGTATTTAGGATTTTCAAAGTATAGGATCATATCATCGGCAAAGAGACATGGTTTTATTTCTTCTTTGCCAATTTATTTGGATGCTTTTTATTTCCTTTTCTTGCCTTATTGCTCTGGACAAGATTTCCAATATGATATTTAACAGGAGTGGTGATAAATGACATCCTTGTTTGGTTCTTCCTGTTCTCAAGGGGAATGTTTTAGTCTCTCTCTATTGAGAATAATATTGACCATTGGTTTTGTGTTTATACCTCTAATTATGTTGAGGTAGTTTCCTTCTATTCTTATTTTGCTGAGCATTTTTATCAAGAATTCATGTCAGATTTTGTCAAATATGCTTTTTCTACATCAATTGATATGATCATGTGTTCCTTTGTTTTATTTATTTGGTGGATTATGTTGATTGTTTTTCTAATGTTGAACCATTCTTGCATACCTGGTATGAATCTCACTAGGTCATGATATATTATATATATATATATATATATATATATAGGATTCTATTGGTAGTATTTTGTTGAGAATTTTTACATCAGTGTTCATGAGGGATATTGGTTTGTAATGGTCTTTTACAGTGATAATTTTGCCTGGTTTTGGTATCAGGATTATGCTTGCTTCATAAAATGAATTTTGGAATATTCCATCCTTTTCTGTGTTCTGGAATAGTTTGAGTAGGATTTGTGTCAGCTCTTCTTTGCATGTTTGGTAGAATTCACCAGTGAAGCTCTGTGGGTCAGGACTGTTTTTGTTGGGAGTTGTTTGTTTGTTTGTTTTTCTTATGACCTGTTCAATTTCTTCTTTTGTATGGATTTGTTTTGAATTTTCTACCTCAGTATGTTTCTAGAAATTTGCCCATGTCTTCCAGGTTTTCAAATTTGTTTGAATACTGTTCTTCATAGTATTCTGTTATTACCCTTTTTATTTCAGTAAATTCTGTTTTGATATCACCTATTTCATTTCTTATTCTTGTTATTTGTATCTTCTCTTTCTTTTTCTCTGTTAAATTAGCCAGTTGTTTGTCAATTTTGTTAATCTTTTCAAAGAACCAACTTCTAATTGTATTTATTCTTTCTATTGTTGTTCTGTTTTCTGTTTCATTTATTTCTGCTTGAATCTTTATTATTTCTGTTTTTCTGGGGACTGTAGGCTTCTTTTGCTGTTCTCTTTCTAATATTTGGCAATGTTGGGTTAAGATGTTGATTTTTAATCTTTCTTCTTTTTTGATATGTGTGTTTACTGCCATGAATTGACCTTTGAGCACAGCTTTTGCTGTGTCCCAAAAATGTTGATATGTTGTGTTTTCATTCTCATTAGAATCAATGAATTCTTTTATTTCATTTTTTATTTCTTCTACTACCCAGTAGGAGCTCTGGTAACATAGTGCCTAAGGCACTTGACTGTTAACCAGAAGGCTGGTGGTTCAAATCCACCAGCCACTTCTCAGAAGGAAGGTTGGGCAATCTACTTCTGTAGTGATACTGCCTCGGAAACCCAAGGAGGGGTTGCTATGAGTCAGGTCCGACTCAACAGCAAATAACAACAACTACTACCCAGTAGCTCCTAAGCAGGGTGTTATTCAGTTTCTGTGTATTTGATTTCTTTTCCTTTGATCTTCCTGTTATTTGTCTCTAAATTTGTCTATTTGTCTTACAGCATTGTAATCTAAGAAGATACTTTGCAGTAGTCCAATGTTTTTAAATTTATTGAGACTTGCTGTGCAGCCTAACATATGGTCTATTTTGCAGAAAGTTCCACGTGCCCTGGAAAAGAATGTATATTTTGCTATTATTGGATGGAGTGTTCTGTATACATCCATGAGGTCTAGTTGGTTGATTGTGCTGTTTAGATCTTCTTTATCTTTCTTAATTTTCTTTCTTCTTGTTCTTTCCTTCATTGAAAATAGTGCATTAATCTCCTACTATTATTGTAAAAAAATCTATTTCTCTTCTCAACTCTGGTGGTTTGATTTATGTATTTGAGGTGCTTTCATTGGGTGCACAGATATTTATTATGGTTGTTCAATTTAACTTTAATCATTATATAATGTTCTTCCTTATCTCATTTGCTGATTTTTGCCTTAAAGTCAATTTTATCAGAAATTAATATTGCTACTCCTTCTCTTTTTGGGTTGCCATTTGCTTGATACTTGTTTTTCCATCCTTTGATTTTTAGCTTATTTTTGCCTTTATGTCTAAGGTGTGTCTCCTGTATACTGATGCATTATGTTTTCTTATCTATTCTGCTACTCTCAGTCTCTTGACTGGTGTATTTAATCCATCTACATTCAGTGTAATTATTGATATTCTGTATGAATTTACTGCTGCCATTTTGCTTTGTTTTTTGTGTAGTATTGACAGTTTCTTTGTTCCTACATTTTTCTAAGCTAAGCTTGCTTCAGTTTATGGATTATCTTGTCACTCGCTTCATTGTTATTGTTTTAGCATTTACTGAGATTTTATGAATATTTTCTTTTCTATTTTGGTGAGAAGGTTTATTAGTTTTCATTCAGATTGCCCTATGGTTTATTATTATCTTCCCAAGTTTAAACCAGTCTGTTCTATTTTTATATCATCTTTACTTCCTCACCATTTAGAAGTTCTGTAACTACATCATTGATTCTCTCTTTTTGCTTAGTAGTTATCATCATTTACAAATTGACATCTTTGATTCCATATTTTCATTATTGTACATTTATTTTATTTTTGATACTTCTATAAATGGGTTGATTTGCAGATGATGTTGTCTTATGTCTTTATCTCTGGTTATTGCCTGCATTGCTTGTTCTCTGTCTGGAGGTTTCCCTTTAGCATTTTTGTAAGGTTGGTCTGTTTTTTGCAAATTCTATTAATTTCTATTTATCTGGGAATGCTCTAATTTTGCCATTGTATTTGACAGACAATTTTGCTGGATATATAATTTGTGATTGGCAATTTTTTCCCATAGTTTTATATATGTCACCCCATTGCCTTCTTGCCTACATGGTTTCTGCTAAGAAATCAGAGTTAAGTATTACTGATTCTCATTTGTAGGTGTCTTTTCATTGTTTTGGAGATGCTTTCAGGATTCTTTCTTTGTCTTTGTTTTTGAAAAGTTTGATCATGATATGTCTTGGTGATTTTCTTTTAGAATCTATCCTATTTGGGGTTTTCTGAGCTTCTTGAATGCATATCTTCTCATCTTTCATGATATTTTTAGGGAAGTGTTCTTCCAATAAATATTCCACAATTTTCTCAATCCTCTTTTCTTTCGTTTGTTCTTATGGAATTCCAATCACATGTAGGTTATCTCTCTTGATGGTGTCCCAAATGATTCTTAGAGTTTCTTCATTTTTCTTCATTTTTTTTCTGATTGCTCCTCTAATAGACTAGTGTTGAGAGAATTGTCTTCAACCTCATTAATTCTGTGTTCCATTGATTCAGTTCTACTCCTTTGTCCTTCCAGTGCATTATCTATTACTGATATTTTAATATTGTTGTTGTTATGTGCCATCAAGTCAGACCCAACTCATAGTGACCCCTCCTTGGGTTTCCGAGGCAGTATCACTAAGGAAGTAGATTGCCCCATCTTCCTTCTGAGGAGTGGCAGGTGGGTTTGAACCACCAGCATTCTGGTTAGCAGTCAAGTGTCTTAGGCACTATGCTACCAGAACTCCTATTTTAATATTAGACTTCTGGATTTCTACTTGCTGTTTTTGTTTGATTTCTAATTTTCCACTTATTTTTTTCAATTTTTTCTTATACTGTTTTTTCAAATTTTTCTACAATTTTATCTGTTTTCCTTAATTTTGTCTGGTTTCCTTAAACTTTCTATTAATCCATTGAAGGTACCTACATATAATTCTTTTGAATTCCTTATTAAGTAATGCTAGTAGTATTTCTTCCCCTGAAAGATTTTCTGGCCTTGTATTTTAGTCACTTATTTGAACCACCTTGTCATGTTTTATTGTGTCTGGAATTTGAAGTTATCTCTTGTCTCCAAGACACAGTAGTATTAATGTTTTATCTGGTGTATGTTTGTTTGCTTCACCCTGATTTTTTGTTTGTTTGTTTGTTTTATTACACTTTGATATATCCAGGCAATAGTGTGGGTATGTTATTCTGAGAATAGTTTGGTTGCATTGGGACACTCATCACATGATTCCAGGTGGATTTGGTAGGAGGTGGGAGTGTAGGCATGAATCTCTGATCACTTATCAGGCAGGGCAGCTAGAGGTAGACTAGGCAAATGTTCACCACCATCTGTCATTGGTGCAATAATGCTGGGATGAATAGGTGGTACTCGCTCAGTGTGTGGGGCACAAGATGCAGTTGAGTATGGCTGGGTAGGGTCACTGGCTCCCAAGTGCTGGAGAAAGATATAAAGAAGAAAAAAGTGTGGGAGGGGAGCGGAAATTTTTTTTTTAAAAAAAACCTACGAGGAAGAGAGGGAAAACATAAGGAGAAAGAAAAAAAAAAAGAAAACCAAACAAACAAGCAAAAATCCAAAAATCAAATGCAGCACAGTACTGGCACAACTGATGGCCACCAAACATGGCTGTGGTGGAAACGTGGTGCTTGCTCTTTGTGAGCACACACCACTGAGGTGTGTGAGGGGTGAGGGGCAGCACTATAGAGTGCAGAGGTTGAGAGGGGCAAGGCACTCATTCAGCTGGATCAAAATAAAAAGAAGGAAAATAATGGGGGAAGTGGAAGAAAAAGAATGTTAAAAAAAGGAGGGAGGAGAAGAACTGAGAAGAAAGGAAGAAAGAAAATGAAAAGAGGAAAAACATTGGTGCAAGTGTTAGCTGCCAATCAGCTGCAGCAGGAATGATGGACTCACTCCTGGATCACCCACACCACCACTAGACATGTAGGGTGGGTGCTACTGACTATAAGTGGGGTGGGAAAGTGGCAGGAACAAAAAATAAAATAATGAAAACAGGGGAAGAGGAAGAAACAAAATAAAAGAAAGAAGAGAAAAACAAGGGAGGAGAGAGGGAAGAACAAAGAAGAAGGAAAAAGGGGAGAAAAAAGGTAGAAAGAAAAAAAATTCTGTTGAAAGTGCCCGCCACCATACTTAACTGCATAGTAATGCAACACTTGATCCACTAGAACATGGACCTCTGACCAGGGAGGGCCAAGCACTGCTCACCACTGGGCAATGGGGGAGTGGTTCCTTTGCCTAGGAAGACAGAAGGACAAGAGAATCAAGCAGAAAGATTAAAATAAAAAGGCACAGCACTGGCACTGAGGGGAGTTTGATTGGCCACTTGGGAGTGGGGAGAGTTGCATTTCCAGTCACCTGGATGTTACGCAAGTTAAGAGGGGAGGACACACCTCTCTGTTCACCTGATCACCGATGTAGGTGTTGGTACAGTTATCTGTTTCCTGCTCCAATCAGAATACTGCTTACAAAATTCAAAATGTCCTTGCTGTGCCAGTTGGTGGTTTACTGTTTTTATTCAGTTACTTCTTCTCACAGGTATTTCTACCTCTTTTCCTTTCCTTTAAAGCTCTGGGACTGTCATCAGTTGCCATTTCCTTTGTTTTTCGAATCTTTGATGTAGAGGGTCTGGATAGTGTAAATGCCTAGTCCACCATCTTGGAATCTTCCTCTTCCACAGGATTTTCAGTGGTTAATTTTTCAGAAGTATCTCTCACCCAGGCTATTTTTCCCCAAAGTACCTCTGGGGGAATCAATCCTCCAAACTTTTGGTTAGCAACCAAGCACATTAATTGTTTGTACCACCCAGGGACTCCTTTTTCATGTCTAGTGACCAATAACAGGAGCTCTGGTGGCATAGTGCCTAAGGCATTTGACTGCTAACCAGAAGGCTGCCAGTTCAAACCCCCCAGCAACTCCTTGGAAGGAAGGTTGGAGAATCTACTTCCATGGTGATACCACCTTGAAAATCCAAAGAGGGGTCATTATGAGTAAGATCCCAATCAACGGCAGTGAATTTGGGTGGTTTTTTTTTTTTTTTTTTTTTTGGTTTTTTAGTGACCAGTAACAGGTTTTTTATTTTTATAATACAGATTTCATAATGAGATTCCTCATTTCATTAAGCCTACAAATTATAACTTCTGTGAAGAACAGAAAGGTCAACATGGTTATTCAAAAAATTTTTTAACACTGCTTCAGTCATGCCTTTTCTAAATCTAATGATAACTACCTTCAGTGTGCAACAATTAGAGTAGGTTACCACAGTCATCAAGAGTAAGAAGTGCAAAAACCTGAGCAACCATCTACAAGGATCTTTGCACTCCCACTTGCACTCTGATAAAAATGCCATGATTCAGTTAAAAACCCTGGCATTTTGTTATGACAACCATCAAACATCGACAAGTTTGGAAATGTCTCAAGAACTTACTTGCTGCAGTTTGCTCTCACCTAGTCTTTAACTAAGCAGCATACCAATATGTGCATGCTATCAGACTAGCTTATAGACTCTTAGTGACCTTATAGGACAGAGTAGAACTGCCCCCACAGGGTTTCCTAGGCTGAAATCTTTACAGGAACACATCACAGTTCTGCCACAGAGCAGCTGGGGGTTCCACCTGCTGACCTTTTTGTTAGCAACCAAATGCTTTCACCATTGCACCACCAGCGTTGCTGAGTTGAAATGGACTCGATGGCAAACAACAACATAAGACTAGTTGCTGGATTTCCATTGGCAAATAAATTGTTACTTAAAACATACATCAAATTATTTTTCACTTCAAATCTGAATATAGATCAGGTTTATGATTTAATCATGTACACAGTTTCTCTTATCCTAGCTTTTATTTTTGTTTTATGGCTCTTTAAGACTTCTTCCTCCCCCTTTCTCTAACTTTGTTTTCTGTTTTTGGTGGGAGCTCTTTACCCTACATGCACCTTTGGGCATCTTCTATTTACAGTCCATCAGGAACTGAGTTCTCTCTTCTACAGCATGCTAAATACAAACAAAAGATCCCTAGGTAAGGCTTGCATAAATTACCACAGGTTGGCAGAGATCTAATCAGTTCTTCCATCTGTTTTCCCTCAGTATTTACTGTGTGGTGGGAATAGTGTTAGTTATATCTATCTGAATTTTTGAAGCTAAATTGTCAAACCGGTTTATTGAGGGCAAGGGCCTTCCTTGTGAGGAAACATGTTCAGAGATTAGAATGCAACCCTGGGAAAACCAGACTTTTAAAGTAGTCATATAAGAAATTCTGCAAATGTTGATTTAAGAATTAGAGAAAGAAAGCTTCCTTAAAAAATAAGTGGGGGGGGGGGAACCTCAGTATAGACATAATAGTTAATTGAGTACTTAATACATGCTCTACACTAATATATAGTCCTCCTAATGATGCTGCAAGGTTAATGAGATTTCCATTTTTCATATAACAATGTAAGTCTTTACTGAGCACAGTGCATGTCAAACTCTGTTGTAGGTATTTTACTTGCTGCCTTTTAACCTTCGCAATGATCCTGTGAAGTAAATGCTAATCTTATCCCCATTTTGTAAATGAGAAAGTTGTTACCAAGACAACTTAAGGACTTTATCTACATGAGCTTACTTGTAAGTGGACAAGCTAGTGGTTGAAACTAGGCTGATGGTCCCCAGAACCCATGTTAGCAGAAGGAATCATGCCCCTAGAGAGGAAATAATGGACCACAAGAAGATGCTAGTAAGAGGAGTCAGGATTTGAATTTGGATCTTCCTGCCTTCTAGCAGCACCCTGTTCTAGAAACACACTTCTCCAGAGGCATACAGCCTCAGTTCCCTTCCTGCCCTTACTCACGCCCTCCTCTTCCTCCTCTCCTACTCTGTTCCTCTTTGACCTCTTTTCTATTCTTTCTCAGTATCTTTTCTCCTTTCACATCTTGACTTCTCTTATTCTTACTGTTTCTGATTTTCTATTTTATCACAGCAACTTCCTTACTTCCCTTTTATTTCAGCCTAAAAAGAATGAAAAGTAATAACAAACAGTAAAATATAATGGTTATGATCACATGCTAGTCTTGTTCCCATTTTGTAAATGAGAAAGCTGTTCCCAAGACAACTTAAGGACTTCATCGACATAAGCTTACTTGTAAGTGGCCAAGCTAGTGGTTGAAACCAGGCCAGTGAGTTTCACATTTACTCAACTATTGTCCACTATGTAACTTTGAGCAAGTTACTGAATCTTAAAGCTCAGATTTCTGTCTGTGTATTAAAATAGTAGGACAAACCTGATGACATCAATCCGAAGGTTAGGTGTCATATTGTTGTTGGAAGGTGCTGTTGAGTCAATGCTGACTCACAGTGACCGTATGTACAGCAGAATGAAACACTGCCCAGTCCTCCATCACAGGGCCTCACAATCATTGCTGTGTTTGAGTCCATTGTTGCAGCCACTGCCTCAATCCATCTCTTTGAGGGTCTTCCTCTTTTTCACTGACACCCTACTTTAACAAACATGATATCCTTCTCCAGGAACTGGCCCCTCCTGATAAAATGCCCAAAGTACGTGAGACAAAATCTCACCATCCTGGCTTCTAAGAAGCATTTTGGACATACTTTTTACCAAGATAAATTTGTTTGTTTTTCTGGTGGTCCTTGGTATACTCAATATTGCCAACACAAAATTCAAATGCATCAATTCACCTATGGTCTTCCTTATTCATGGTCTAGCTTTTGCGTGCATATGAGGGAAATGAAAATGCTATGGCTTGTGTCAGGCACACCTTAGTCCTCAAGTGACATCTTTGCTTTACGGGGGTATTCTGCACCAGATTTGCCCAATGCAATGCACCATTTGATTTCATGACTGCTGCTTCTGTGAGCGTTATTTATGGATCCAAGTAAAATGAAATCCTTGACAACTTCAATATTTTCTCCATTTAACATGATGTTGCTAATTGGTTCAGTTGGGAAGATTTTGTTTTTTTTGTTGAGGTGTAATCTGTAACTAAAGGGCAGTCCTTGGTCTAAAGGGCATAGCTTCTGGTGCTCAGCAACACTCCAGTGGGACTGAGCAGCTGCCTCTCTCCTCCTGCTCCTTCTCATCCTCATTATTTTATTTCATTATTATAATTATATGCTATTCATTTTTAAAAATGTCTTTTTGGGGTCATAAAGGGTGAAATACTTTTCACATTTAAATTTTCCCTCTCCTTTTTAGGTGGGATATTGCTCAAGGGAGGTAACCTCTCTTTTTGAATGCCAAAGATTAACAAAGGTTAAATAGTTGCTATTATAGCCCAAACTCTGCTCTCAGGTGTAAAGTTCCTGAAGTCTAAATTTAGTGTAAATTGTTACATGAAAGGTCACTTCCTCAGTGAGAACCGGAATAATAGTGCTTTTGCTTTAAAGTGGAGCAAGAGCTGAAGAGAATAGACTTAAGAAGCAACCTGCTGGCCATGATTCTTGGTGCTTGTTAATGACACCAGGGAGCTTTGGGACAATGTGGAGGGTGGATGTGAAAAAGCTGAGTAATGTGACCCTTACTTTGTCTTTCAAAACACTCGGTCTTTTAATCAACTGTTGCTTTCCCTAACGCAATCCATCATGTTGTTGTTGTTGTTAAGTGCCGTCGAGTCATTTCCGACTCATAGCGACCTCATGCACAACAGAACAAAACACTGCCTGATCCTGCGCCAGCCCCACAATCCCTGCTAT
>NW_006921809.1:2115230-2118707 GCF_000298275.1 Orycteropus afer afer
TAACAGAGAACTCTGGTTTCTGATTTCCATCATGATTTCCCCTCCTAAGCAAATTTGAATTTGTCCAGGTAAGGGAACCTTGCAATTTTTTCGTATATGTTCCCTGCATATGTCTCTTGCTTCTATTTTCATAGTGCCCCTCTCACCACATCCCATATTACCATTTAATGATTGAAAAAAAATGGAATAAGTAGATTTTTAGGGTTAGCCCAATGCTTGGCACATATTGACACACGGCAAAGTCAAGTCTTTACTGATCATGGCACAGTCTCACGGAAGGTATTTAACTTCAATAGCTGACTAAACTGTGCACGTGTTGCTGTCTCCTCCCATTAGAAGCCTTGAAGAAGAAAATTTTCTTGATAAAATCTCCAACCCCCTGTAAAAATATTTTCAAACTTGGTGCATAGATATCCAAGGAACAGGATGAGAAGATTATCTAGGTTTTGTTGCCATTGCTGCTGTTTAATTCACAGTGCTGCCATTCCCTTGAACTGTTAACCAAATGTTTGCCAGAGGGTGTATTACAAATTCAGCAATTATGCTCCTCATGACATTTCCATTAACGCTTTCGAATGATTATATGATTTGCAGATTTTTAACAACTTGGCATTCAAAATCCAATCATGAATTATTCATAAACCTTCTTTGTGCTTTCACTATTTTCCATTAAAAGGTAGTCCACATGACTTCTTTTTTTTTTTTTTTTTTCCTTTAGCAAAATGATAGGATCTCAAAAATTCTTTTGATCAGAAAATTGATTTGCGTGGGGTGAGGTCCTGCAGGTCAATTCAGGAGCACACTTGTTAGGATAGTCAAGTTTGTCTTAGGTTTATATTTAACCTGTCTCATCTCAAAATCAGTAACATTTCCCTAATGAGCCTTCACTGTTTGGACAAAATATATCAAAAGAATCTGGAACTCTCGGTTCCCAAGTGAATCACCGAGATTTTTCCTCATTCTTAGAAATCTGTTTAGCTCACAAAGGGCATATTCTTCTACCCAGCACTCACCTCTTGCTTTCCCTGCTTATTATCATGTAAGAGGGACATTTTTTAAAAAATATTTCAACATATAAAGACAGTGGCATCTTTGAGGTAGGGGACACAGCTGAGATTGGCAGACATAGAACTTCTGTGCCTGTTTTCAATCTGCAGCTGCTATTGCTGATGAGTTGAACTGAAAAAGGAAATCTTAGGTAAGGTGGAGCTGCCCTAGCTGATTCCCAGTTACCAAGCACACAGCTCATAAATTCATTCAGTTTTCTTTTTTAAACATTTTTATTGTAATTTGGCTGAAGGTTGACAGAGCAAATTCACTTTCCATCAGCAGCTCACATAAACTTTGTCTCATGACATTGACTATAATTTCCCACAATGCAACAGGTCCCCTCCCACTTTCTCCCCATAGTTACCTCTTCCCTGTGTCCTTCTCTCCCATGCACTCCTGCCCCCTGAGGTATCTCCCTATGCATATACAGCCCTTCTATTTTCCCATGATTGATCTCTCCAAAGAGTGTATCTACCTAATGCAAATATTCAGCTCCTATGCCTGTCTTTTGTTTGGCTGGAAGCTGCAGGAGTGAGTTCAATTCCAGACCTGAAGGGCAGCTAGGGGCCATAGTCTCACAGGTTCCATCAGGAGCTATCAAACCAGCAAAACTGATCCTTTTTTTTTTTTTTCAT
Source organism: Orycteropus afer afer (assembly GCF_000298275.1). Classification (NCBI taxonomy): domain Eukaryota; kingdom Metazoa; phylum Chordata; class Mammalia; order Tubulidentata; family Orycteropodidae; genus Orycteropus; species Orycteropus afer. The sequence goes on from NW_006921809.1 coordinate 2,116,916, forward strand.
GATTTTGAGTTTTATTCCATATCATTCTCCCATTCTATCCAAAACCTCCTACATAGATCCCCTTCTGAGTGGTTGACAATGGTAGCCGGGCACCACCTAGTTCTTCTGGTCTCAGAGTTGTATAGGCTGAGAATCACATGGTGTACCAGTCCATTGGACTAATTGTTTCCATGAGTCTTTGGTTTTCTTCATTCGTCTTTGCTCTGGATAAGGAGAGATCCATCATTGCATCTAGATGGCTGCTTGTAAGTGTTTAAGATCCCAGTTGTTACTCACCAAAGTAGGATGTGGAACAATGTTTTTGTTTAGTATGTTATGCCAATTGAGCTTGATGTCCCCTGAGACTATAGTCCTGAGCCCACAGGTCCAACTACTTGCTCCCTCTTGGTAGCTGGCTGTGGCCAAGAAGTGACTACAACCTTGTCCCTTATCAGCTCTATTATATACCTGGACATTTTTACAGAACATACAAATACACTTGTAGAAACATTGTCTTCTGACCCTATATATGGTCATGTGTACACTCCCTCCTGCATAGACATACCTAATAGTTCAGCCTGTCCACCCACATATCCACTCATATATCAATATTTGCCTTCACTGGCAACACAGTACTGTATGTGCAAAAGGGTTCATCTGTGTTGTCTGTACCTCCCATGCATCTCTCTATATATTCTTCTTCCTTAATGCGACTGTGTTGATCACTCACATTTGGTACATTGCCCTTCTCTTCACCCAAATCAATACTTGTCTCTACCTATCTAGCAGTGTTCCCTCCCTTCCCTTCCCACCCCTGCAACCAACAAAGAAAATTTTCTTCCATAGATAAACCTTTCCTTGACTTTTTACAATAGCAGACTAATACAATATGTGTCCTACTGTGATTGATTTACTTCATTCACATAATGTCCTCCAAGTTCATCCATGTTATGTGATGTTTTGCAGAGTCTACATTATTCTTTAGGAATTCATAGTATTCCACTGTGTTTATGTACCATAGTTTGGTTATCCATTATTCTGCTGATGGGCACCTAGGCTGTTTCTATCTTTTTTCTATCATAAATAGTGCTCAAATTAATGTGGGTATGCATATATCTGTTCTTGTCCTGGCTCTCACTTCTTTAGGACATATACCTAGTAATGGAATGGCTGGATCAAATAGTATTTCTAATTCCAACTTTTTAAGGGATCGCCATACTCCTTTCCACAGTGGTTATACCATGTTACAGTCCCACCAGCAGTGTATGAGAGTCCCAATCTCTCTGCATCTTTATCTACATTTGTTATTTTCTGTCTTGCTGAACTTTGCTACTAGTGCTGGGACAAGACGGTATCTCGTTGTTATTTTGATTTGAATCTCTCTAATGGCTAATGATCATGAGCATTTCTTCATATGTTTGTTGACCACCTGAATATCCTCTTTTGTGAAGTGTCTATTCATGTCTTCTGCCAATTTTTTAATTGGATTATTTGTCTTTTTGTTGTTGAAGTGTTGGAGTTTTCTATAAATTCTAGAGATAAGTCCCTTGTCAAATATGTCATTGTTGAATATTTTTTCCCAATCCATAGGTTCTCTTTTGATTCTTTTGGAGAAATCTTTGGAAGGCTATAAAAATTTAATTTTTACAAGGTCCCATTCACCTAGTTTATCTTCAGCTATTTGTGCATTTTGGGTTTTGCTTGATAGTCCATTTATGCCATATATTAGGGCCCCTAAATTTGCCCCTAGTTTTTCCTTGAGGAACTCTATAGTTTTAGGTTTCACATTTAAGTCTTTGATACATGTGGAGTT
>NW_006921809.1:2119944-2120591 GCF_000298275.1 Orycteropus afer afer
TTGTTTCCATCTCTTTGCTATGGTGAATTGTGCTGGAATGAACATAGGTGTACATATGTCTGTTTGTGTGCTATCTCTCACCTCTTTAGGATATATTCCTAGTAATGAAATTTCTGGGTCAAATGGTACTTCTATTTTCAGTTTTTTAAGGAAACACCATACCATTTGCCCCAGTGGTTGTACCTTTACAATCCCACCAGCAGTGCACAAGAGTTCCAATCTCTCCACAACCCCACCAGCATTTGTTACTATCTGATCTGTTGAACTTCGCTATTATTGCTGGGGTGAGATGAGATCTCATTGTTGTTTTGATTTGCATCTCTCTAATGATTAATGATCGTGAGCAGTTTCTCATGTGTTTGTTAGCTCTTTGTATATCTTCTTTGGTGAAGTGTCTGTTCAAGTCTTTTGAACATTTGTGAATTGGGTTATTTGTCTCTTTGTTGTTAAGGTGTTCAAGTTTCCTGTAGATTTTGGAGATAAGTCCTTTGTCAGGTATGTCATAGGCAAATATTTTCTCCCAATCTGTAGGTTCTCTCTTTACCCTTTACTCAAAACTATAAAATTCATCAAAGATAAAATAGGGGCAAATCTAGGAGCCCTAATTTATGGCATAAATAGACTATCAAGCATAACCCAGAATGTGC
>NW_006921809.1:2121301-2130354 GCF_000298275.1 Orycteropus afer afer
TTGATTGATATGATCATGTGGTTCTTTTCCTTTGTTTTATTTATGTGGTAGATGATGTTGATTGTTTTTCTAATGTTGAACCATCCTTGCATACCTTGGTGTGAATCCCACTTGGTCATAATGAATGATTTTCTTGATATGTTGTTGGAGTCTATTGGCTAGAATTTTGTTGAAGATCTTTGTATCTATTTTCATGAGGGATTTTGGTCTGTAGTTTTCCTTTCGAGTGATGTCTTTGCCTGGTTTTGGTATCAAGGTTATGCTTGCTTCATAAAATGAATTAGGGAGGATTCCATCCTTTTCTATGTTTTGGAATATTCTGAGTAGGATTGGTGTCAGTTGTTCTCTGAATGTTTGGTAAAATTCTCTGGTGAAACCATTGGGACTAGAACTTTTTTTTTATTGGTAATTTTTTTCTGACCTATTCAGTTTCTTCTTTTGTTATGGATCTGTTCAACTTTTCCATCTCAGTCTCTGTTAGTTTAGGTAAGTAGTGTGTTCCTAGAAATCTGTTTATTTCTTCCAGATTTTCAAATTTGTTGGAGTACAGTTCTTCATAATATCCTTTTATTTCAGTTGGTTCTGTTGTGATGTTGCCTGTTTCATTCCTTATTTGTGTTATTTGTATTCTCTCCCTCTTTTCTCTTGTCAAACTTGCCAGTGGTTTGTCTATTTTATTAATGTTTAAAGAAAAAACAACTTCTAGTCTTATTGATCTTCTCTATTGTCTTTCTATTTTCTGTTTCATTGATTTCTGCTTGAATCTTTATTATTTCCTTTCTTCTGGTGACTGTAGGCTTTTCTTGCTGTTCTTTTTCTAATTGTTGGTTTAAAATGTTGGTTTTGGCTCTTTCTTCTTTTTTGATGTGTCCATTTATTGCTATAATGGCCTCTGATTACTGCTTTGGCTCTGTCCCAAAGATTTTGGTATGTTGTGTTTTCATTCTCATTTGATTCAAGGAATTTTTGAATTTCATTTTTTATTTCTTCTATTACCCAGTCATTTTTGAGGAGGGTGTTATTCAGTTTCCATGTATTTGTTCTTTTTCCATTGATCTTCCTATTGTTAATTTCTAATTTGATAGCATTGTAACTACACTATTTTTTCCCTCTTTTTGGTTTACAGTGGTCCTTATTTGCCAATTGATGTCTTTGGTTCCCTGTTTACAATCTTGCAAACTTATTTTACTTTGGATTTTTCCATAGATGTGTTGGTTTCTGGATTATGTCATCTTGTGTATTAATGGTTGGTTGTTGTTTGCTATTATTGGTTCTCTGTTCAAAGGACTCCATTTAGTGTCTCTTGTAAGGTTGGCCTGGTTTTAACAAATTCCCTTAATTTCTGCTTATCTGCAAATCTCCTAATTTCACCATCATATTCAAGGGACAATTTTGCTAGGTATATAATTCTTGGTTGGAGATTTTTCTTTTTCAGGGTTTTATATATACCATCCCTTCACCTTCTCACTTGCATGGTTTTTGCTGAGATATCAGACCTTATTTTTATTGGTTGTCCTTTGTAGGTAACTTTTAATTTTTCCCATGCTACTTTCAGGGTTCTTTGTCTTTAGTTTTGGTGAGTTTGATGATGATATGTTTGGTGATTTTCTTTTGGGGGTCTATCCTGTTTGCGCTTTGTTTGACTTCCTGAATGGATATATTCTCATTTTTCATCATATCAGGGAAGTTCTGTTCCAACAAATCTTGGACAATTTTCTCAGTGGTTTTCTTTTTCTCTTCCTTTTCTGAAATTCCTATTACAAGTAGGTTATTCCTTTTGATACTATCCCACATGAACTTTAGACTTTCTTCACTTTGTTTTGATCTTTTTTTCTGATTGATCCCTTTCCAAAGAAGTATTCAGGTATTTATCTTTAACCTCAATAATTCTGTCTTCCACTAATTTGATTCTACTCCTTTGCCCTATCAATGTGTTATCTATTTCTGAAATAGTGTTAACCTTCTGGATTTCTATCTGTAGATTTTGTTTTGCTTCTACTCTTTCATTTATTTTGTAATTTTGTTCTTTTATTTTCTTCCAAAACTGTTCTAGGGTTTTGTTTATGTTTTCCATAATTTTGTCAGTGTTTTCCTTGATCTGTCCCTCAGTCCTCTGAAGATATCTAAGAATAATTCTTTTGAATTCCTTATCAGGGATTTCCAATCCTGCTTCTTCCTCAGGGATGTGTTCTGGGTCTGTATCCTGATCCTTTGTTTCTACCACTTTATCTCACTTCTTGTGTGGACTGTGATGGTCTATTTTCCCTGAGACATTGTGACATTGTTGTATTTAGATATCTGTTAACATTCCAGTGTTTGTGACCAGAGTGTCCTTTCGGTCCCTGGCAAGTGGAGCCTACTCTTTGGTCCCTGGAATGTGAGAGAACGCTGTAGCTTTAAATATCTAAAATGGTGGAGTCACTTGTAAACATTCAAAATGTCTGTGCCTCCAGACAGCCAAAGGTCCCTGACTCAGCCCATCTTTCTCTTCACTGCTTCCCCTTTTATTCACCAGCCACCAGTACAGTCTTCTGTGCAGCCCCTGGCTTGCAGGGCTGATCTGTAGGTCAATTCTCAGGTCCCAACACCACCTGGCGATATCCAAGCTGTCCACACCATCAGGATTGCTGACAGACTGCAGCTGCATATATCTCCTTTTTCCATGTTTTCATGCAGGATCTTTCACTAGTTGGAGTCCAGTCTACTTCTGTATCTCCAGGATTATCCTCTCTATCTGTGTTAAATGGTTTCCTCTTTCTTTGTTGAAGAGGGTCTGTGCAGTTTTCCTGACTATTCCACCATCTTACTGGAACTCCATACATTCATTTTTCAGCACACCAAGTGCATCTTTGATTTCTCTAATTTGTGAGAAATTTTACTGGGACCATTCAACTCTGCTGAAGCCTTGAGTCCCCTTCTGACTCTTACACTGTCCTGGATCCTGCATCTCTGGGCTCTCTAGATTCCAATGCTGTAATGACCATGTCTAGTGTAAACTCATTTTTATAATTGATATAACAAATTTAGAATTTCCATTTGTTGGAAAAGGAAATTGATGATTCCTTGGTAAAATTCTTGCGATTCGTGCAAGAAATCCAGGTTTGATTTCCAGCCAACACAACTTAGGCACACCACCATCCAGCTTTCGTTGGAAACTTGCTTGTTATGATGCTGAACAAGTTTCAGCAGAACTTCCAGACTAAAAGGAGCAGGAAGAAAGGCCTGGTGATGTACAGCTGAAAATCAGCCAATGGAAACCCTATGGATGGATCACAATAGTGTGTCCCGTAACAGATAATGGGGACGGTGCAGGACCAGAGAACATTTCTCTCTGTTGTGTGTGGGGTTACCATGAGTCAGGGGCTGACTTTACAGGAGCTAATAACAAAGACATCTATCAGAAAGCAAATGGTTTCAGGGCTGATTTTTAAGAAAATTAGGTAGCAGCTAGAGATGATCTCTAGGTGGCAAATTAGACTTTTGATGCCTTTCTTTAAAAGAAAGATGTAGTCCATGTTGAAAAATGTAGCTTATACTCAAGAAATACAAATTAAAGAAACAACAACAATTTTAAATCCACAGAAGAATTAAAGCTCACTTTTAATATTAACACGGAAAACCCTTTTAAAGTAATGAAAGAGCTTGAGCACAGACCACAGAGAACTCAACAATGTGTAAGTGGGGGAACTGAATCTCCTTTCTGTCCCTTAATTTTTGAATTATATATCTATGTATGTAATTAAGGGGAAGCAAGAAGAGAAAATTTGCTTGAGTTTGCTCATTTCTCGACATAGATGGCTTCGAGAAAACTGACCTACTTAGGAAAAATAAATCTAGTTTACTCCTTTTTGCTGAAGTTGTTGTCTTGTGTGACCCTCGGTCTCATGGCAGTTCTGTGGGCTGGGAAAAAGGAATGGAGACACAGAAGAATAGCACCCTGAGCGGGTGGATGGACATATATACCCTTTTTGACATTTCTCAAGGGGGCTTACAAAATTTTGTTAAATCTAAGTCATGGCTTTGGTATCAAAAAACCAATAAGTAACAGGACCTCCCTTGCCTATATCTGTACATTGCCAAGACTCTGCTGCTTCATGCTTGCTCTGTCTTTGCCCTTATCTATGTCTGTAATCATTACACAGCCTCCTGGTTTCACAGGCCATTAGATTTCTTTCACTGCACTCAGTTCCTTTGCTACTTATCAACTATGTGACTTGGTAAAATCATTTATAATTCTGAATGTTAGTTTCCAAATCTCTAAAATAAGGATAATGCAACATCTAGGTCAGAGTGACCGTGAGAATAATTTTCTCCCATGGAGTATGAAGCCATGTGTAGTAGTACCTTGCATAAGCACCTTAGACTACCTCAGCTCTCTGTTTATAGTTCTTACAAATCCCAGGGTAAAGCCCATCATCTGCTTTTACTTACTGTTCCTCCTCACATTATCTGCACTGTTCAGTAAACCCACACCCTCAATTCAGTGCTTCTCAAACTTTTCCACAGACATTTCTCCAAACCAAGAAGAGAGTTCTGGGCATTATAATCAAGAGATACTTGCAGTATTTAATTTATTTAAGGTTTCCCATGTTATCATTAAAGTTTTACACTAATTTTTCATTTTATGCCACTATTTTAAAATAATTTTAAAAAACAGTTAAGCTTTCATTCTGCTCAACAATGTATTCATTCATCATTCATTGACTTTTTACCTCATTATACCTACTCTTCACTTATCGATTCGGTTAGGTTCCAAAGTTCAGGTCATTATGTGAAAATCAGCATTATTTGAAAATGGAGGATGACTACATCAGATCACAAAATGGAGAATGACCATATCATTACATAACTGTCAAATTACATCATTACATAACTGCCAAATCACTGAGAATCATGGCCCAGCCAAGTTGACATATAACCTTATCCATCACAGCCAGTGTTACTCTTGCCTCTCACCTCAGCATTCGGTATGGCCAGACATACATCATTAATGTGCAAAATAGTCAGATAGTAGATTTTTCTCTATTGTCATAAATGAGAAATATCAGATAATGAAGTAGTCAATAAGTGAGGAATATATACGTTCACAAAACTTATCCTGAACCACTGAAAATCTTCCAACTCTAGTCTACTTTAGATTTTTCACACTGAGACTATATCTGTTATCTGATATCCTTTGACTTCCATCTCACAATTTAGCAAATTAATATTTATTTCCACTTTTTCCCTTTCCTTTCCTATTCCATGAAGGCACCTGTATTAGTTGTCTAGGACTGCTGTAACAAATTATCACAAACTTGATGGGTTAAAATAACAAAAATTGATTTCTTCAGAGTTCTAGAAGCCAGAAGTCAGAAATCAAGATGTTGACAGGATCATGCTCCCTTCTAAGGTCTACAGGATTACCCTTCCTTGTCCCTTCCAACTTCTGGTGATGCTTGGCAAATGGCAGCAAACTCCAGTCTTCACATGGTTTTCTTCTCTATGTCTCTCCGTGTCCTCTTTTTTATAAGAACACCAGGCATTGGATTTAGGACCTACCCTGATCCCATATGATTTCACTTCAACCCTTAACTATTTCCAAATAAGGTCACATTCTAAAATTCCAGGTGGACATGAATTTTTGAGGGACACTATTCAAACCACTACAGTAGCCCTCCTCTATTATAAATTTAATCTCCTGAGCCTTTTATTTACATTTACTGACCTTGTATCACTAAGTATTCCCTTTCTTCCTTTCATATTTTCAGTTTGTCTGAACTACACTCTGCCTTATAGCCCACAAGCATTTTCCTCCTTAAGTTTCCTACATGAGTATGTTGACACACTCTGCCCTACTCACCAAGCACCATCTTGACTCATGTCTTCTTTCATTCAGTGTTTTGAGATTTGTACAAAACCTGTTTATGCCTTGACCTCTTGCCACCTAACTTCAGTTCTTTGACTCTGCTGAAATAAAACTCTTAAAGGGCACTAATAACTTCCTATTTTAAGTGGAAAATTCTTCTGCTGTTCCACATCCTCAATCTGCCACATCTGTAGCATTTATTACCTCCTACTTAAAATTTTCCTTCCTGGGTCTCTCTGATCCTAGTCTCTCATCTGCTAATCTCTATGATCAATTTCTTCAACTCCATCAAATATTAATTGAGGGCTTTCTATATTGCAGACACCATGCTAAAAACTGGAAAAATAGCAGCAAAAGAGAAAGAAAGAAGACTCCATCTCTTCTTTCACAGAGCCTATAGTGTAATAATGGTCACCATTTTTAAACCTTGTCTTCCTCCTGAATGTAGATTCCCCAATGTCCTGTCCTTGTTCCTCTTTTTAACCAACTAACTCTCCCTCCATCTTGTCTTTTTACTCGTTAGATGCACAAATCTGCAGCTGTAGCTTTGGCTTGGTTTTTGAGGCCCAGTCCTAAATATCTGTCTGGTGACTGGTATGGCGTCTCTACCTAGACTCATCATTGGCTACTCAAATTCAACACGTCCAAAATCAAGCTCACCTTTGCCTTCAGCCTGTGCATCCCCATCATTTCAGAACCCAACTTCAGATCTTCAGTCACCATCTTTGACCTGTTTTGGCTTAATCTCCACAAAGTCAACTGGGCCATAATACTCTCATATCAGTCTATTCATCTCTTCTCTCAATGTTACTATCTACATGACTTCTTATCTTGACAGTAAAATAACCTCTCCTTTCTTCCTTATTTCACCTTGCATAATCCTGCAAGATAATTTTTTTCTTTTAAAAAGCCAATTATACTAATCTTCTCTGAAAATCTTTTAATAGCCTCACAAATTCTATATTTAAAATCTCATTTCTTAGGGGAACCAAACTTGTTCTCCAAGTTTGACCAAATTAACTATTTGCTCTTTCCCATGTTTATTTCATACTTTCCTATTCTCTTGCTTTCATCCACTTGGAATTTTTCCCCAGATACATCTGCAAAATTTTTGGAACTCCTCTTTAATGCCATTACTGTAATCATTATGTCTACATTTGAAAGTAATCAATCCTTTCCCCAGATTGCCATAGTAGTTTCTACATACTTCTGTTATAGTATATTTGTCCATCTGGCACTAATGACTTTTGGTAGGTGTTTTTAATTCCTTAAGGAGCATCGATGGCATAGTGGTTATACGCTCAGCAGCTAATCAAAAGTTTGGTGGTTTAAGCTCACCATCTCTTCTGTAGGAGAAAGATGTGACAGTCTGCTTCCATAAAGATTACAGCCTTGGAAACCCTATTGGGCAGTTATACTCTGTTCTATATGGCTGCTATGAGTCAGAATTGACTTGGTGGCTTGGTTTCGATCCCCTAACAAATTGATAGCTATCTAAAGGAAGGGACCATGGCTTATTAATTTTTACAACATCTAGTGTGCATGCACTAAAGTGGAAAAGCATAACTTTGAGACAAAGTTTGAAAACTTAGTAGTTAATATCTCTATGACCTTGGACAATATACTCCTTTGTGATTCAGTTCCCTTTTTCATTAAAATGAAGATGATATCTCACACAATGGTCATGAAGCACAATTTATTTTCCTTCAGTACTCAATTAGTATTTTTGAATAAAATCAAGCACACTAAACAGTCACAAAACAGTTACTTTACCTTAAAATTAACATATTATATATAATGTGTATTTAAAATGAGTGTGTGTGCATTTTATTATTTGGTTTAAATTGCATATTGAAAATTTGACTGAACAATATCTTGTACATAATGAAATATGCTTATTGAAGGAAAGATATTTTGTACTTCAAGGGTAGAATTGTCATTACAAATATGCTCCACTGAGACTTGAAGTGTGTACAGACAATGAGCTGTGAAAAAAAGGCCTCACCAATTAGAAATACCATTTGACCCAGCAATTCCATTGTTGTTGTTGTTAGGTGTGGTTGAGTCATGTCTGACTCATAGATACAGCCACACCCATGTTCATCACAGCACTATTTACAATAGAAAAAAGATGGAAAGAACCTAGGTGCCCATCAACAGAAGAATGGATAACCTAACTATGGTGCATACACCCAGTGGAATACTATGCAATCCTAAAGAAAAATGTAGAATCTTCAAAACACCACATAATGTGGATGAACTGGGAGGACATTATGTTGAGTGAAATAAGTCAATCACAGAAGGACAAATATTGTATGCATCCATTATTCTAAAAAGTCAAGAAAAGGTTTATATATGGAAGGAAATTTTCTTTGTTGGTTACTGGGTCAGGGAGAAGGAGGGAAGGAGGGAACGTTGTTAGATAGGTAGAGACAAGTATTGATTTGGGTGAAGGGAAGGGCAATGTACCAAATGTGAGTGATCAACACAGTGGCATTGAGGAAGAGGAAGATATAGAGAGATATATGGGCGGTACAGCACATACAGTACTGCATTGCCAGTGATGGCAAACCTTGATCTGTGGGTGGATAGATGGGTGGACAGGCCATTAGGTAGGTCTAAGCAGGGAGGAGTGTGCCCATGACCATATATAGACTTGGCACAAAATGTTTCTACAGTGTATTTGTGTGTTCTGTAAGAATTTCTAGCTATATAGAAGAGCTGACAAGGGACAAGTTTGTTGTCACTTCTTGGCCACAGCCAGCTACCCAGAGGGAGCAAGTAGTTGGACCTGTGGGCTTGGGACTATAGTCACAGGGAACATCAAGCTCAATTGGCATAAAATACTACACAAAAACATTGTTCCACATCCTACTTTGGTGAGTAACAACTGGGATCTTAAAAGCTTGCAAGCAACAATCTAGATACAATGATAGATCTTTCCTTGTCCAGAGCAAAGAAGAATGAAGAAAACCAAAGACTCATGGAAACAATTAGTCCAAGGGACTGTACCCCATACACTCCTCAGTCTATATGACTATGAGACCAGAACTAGATGGTGGCCGGCTACCACTGTCAACCACTCAGAGGGGGAATCTATGTAGGAGGTCTTGGATATAGTGGGAGAACAATATGGAACAAAACTCAAAATCATTTAAAAAAAAGGGGAGGGCCAGGTTTGCTGTTCTGAAAGAGCCTGGTGGAA
>NW_006921809.1:2130454-2140269 GCF_000298275.1 Orycteropus afer afer
GGGCCAGGTTTGCTGTTCTGAAAGAACCTGGTGGAATCCTTGAGACTATGGCCCCTAGCTGCCCTTCAGGTCCGGAATTGAACCCACTCCTGCCACTTCCAGCCAAACAAAAGACAGGCATATGAGCTGAACATTTATATTAGGTAGATACACTCCTTGGAGAGATCAGTCTTGGGAGAATGGAAGGACTGTGTATGCACAGGGAGACAGCTCAGGAGACAGGAGTGCATGGGAGGGAAGGACACAGAGAAGAGGTGGCTATGGGGAGGAAGTGGGAGGAAAGCTATTGCATTGTGGGAGATTGCAGTCAGTGTCATGAGACAAAGTGTGTGTGAACTGCTGTAAGGAAGATGAATTTGCTCTGTAAAATTTCACCCAAATCACAATATAATTTAAAAAGAAAAACGCCTCACCACCATCCAGGGCATGAGTTCTAAAGCCAGCATGTGCTCTCCATTGTGCACAGTGATAAATGGCACTTAAGCATGTAAGACATAAGAAGCAGCAATTGTTTCTTGATAGCAGTTTCAAATGTGATCCAAATCCCATTTGACCAAACTGTCTCCATTAGGAAGTCTCATAAAACTGCAAAGATTCACCTAATCGTTATCAAGGAAAATAAAGTTTTCAATCATTACTATCTGAATTAAGTATCTCCTGGTCAAAATTGGAAGATTACCAAGAGTTCTGTGTTTTTAAATCAGGGATACTTGTCACAAAAAAACAAAGTGGCATTTTGTACTAAGTCATTTTAAATAAGGCCAGAAAACATCCTGGTGTTTCTTCTGTGTGTTTTCATGTCCTCGGTGAGTTACAAGTCTCAATGAAATGAAGAGTGCCTTAAGGCCCACAACTGTGGAAAGTGGCTTTGAGGTAATTTGGCCAAACCCCAAGCAAAATGAAGAAATTTGAGCAGTGCAGAACGGGGGCATGAGCCTAGGAACGCCTCTTAAAAATCCACCATGCTGATCCACTGTCATCATCAGTTCCTCTCTCCTGAGAGTGAAATCTGTGAAGGAAAATAACTGAGTCAAAAGGTCTTTTGTGAAGTCTAACTGGTTTAAGAGGTTTTGGACAAGAATTCCTACAAACCACAGGAAGGTACAAGGGAAATAGTAGTAATATTTTAACTGGTTTACATGGTAAATATAAAAATGACTCTTATAAGTATGTATACTTATTTGCCATTTTTTGATAATCTTTAATTGGTTTCAACTTTGTATAGGGCTATTTGGTGTTTTTCCAGACTTAACATTTCTCCCTGATACCAGAAACAAGCAGCTAGCACAAATTTGGCATGCAGAAGAGAGTGAAATAAAATCAACATAAATAAATGCATTTGGGATCTTCAGCCTGACCTGTAGCACTCAAGGGTGGGTAAAGGGATATATTCAAGGAAACTCAAGAATTCCTCCTACCATATCTTGCAAATATAGGACACCAACTGAGCAAAGAATATTAAAAGGGAAAATTGTGTCCCACGTTAACTAGAACATTTCCTGAAAAGAAGTTACACATTTGTTTAAGGTCCACTGCTGGGCTTCCAGACTCCCTGAGTGGTGTAAACAGTTAGGTGTGTGACTAGTAGCCAAAGAGTTGGCAGTTCAAACCCACCCAGATGTTCTACAGAAGAAAGGCATTTTGATCTGCTTCCAAAAGATGACAGTTTTGAAAACATGTTCTACCCTCCACACATGGGGTCACCATCAGAATTGATTCTATAGCACTAACAACAACAGCAACTGGGTTTCCAGGGATAGCCATTAGTAAAACTGAGAATATTCTGAGGGAGTTATTTTCTGAAATGATCAGGTCAGAAGATTCTTGATTTAAAGAGAGAGAGAGAGAGAGAGAGAGAGAGTGATGATGGGAATTTAGATATTAATATAAGTGTTTTAGCTTCCTATAACTGCTGTCACAATGTTCTGGTTACCTAGTGCTGCTCTGACAAGAATATACCACAAATGGAATGACTTAAACAAACAGGAGTCTATTCTTACAATTTGGAGGATTTCCATTCAAGTTCAAGGTGAAAGCCGCTCAACCTTGGGGTCCAGCTCTGCCTCCTGCTCCCAGCCCACTGGAGCTAGAGGCATTTCTTCACTCAGACAGCTGCTGGCTGCTGAGGCTGAGAAGCCCCAAGGTTGACAAGGATAAAGGCACAGTCCCAATGTTATCAAACCACATGGCAGGCCATTAATTTAAGTCCATTGTAAGTCCTAAGGTTGGCAGAGCATGGCAGGCTGCTGAACAATGACACAGCTACATGCAGGGTCCAAGAGTGCTATAAGCTAGAGACCATTCCCAAGTCTTCTGCTTATATACAGGAAGTAGACCACATTCCGTAAGGCAGCTACTCAGCTGCTCTCAGTAGATTCCACCATGGAGTTGATTACCAGTCTCATCATGGGGAATACTACATCCAGCTGCCCAGCCACTCAACCAGGCCCAGCCAAGTTGACACACAAACTGAACTACCACACACTAATTAACACACACTTGGTAGCTGACAATAATATGCATTTATTCTCTTATAATTTTGGAGGTCAGAAGTCTGAAATCAATTTCACTGGACTGAAGTCAAGTTGTTGGCAGGGCTGCATTTCTGTGGAGCTCTGATGGAGACACCGTTTCTTTGCCGTTCCTGTTTCTAAAGCTGTATTCCTTGCATTCCTTAACTCCTGACCCCTTGCCCCACCTTCAAAGCCAGCAGCACAGCATCTTCAAATTTCTCACTGCTTTCATTTGCCGTCAAATACCCTCTTATGATTATATTCAAGGCCCACTAAGATAATCCAGTATAATCTCCCCATCTGAAAATCCTCAATTTTATCACATTTGAAAAGCCCTTTTTGCCACATAGGGCAATATTCACAGGTTCTAGGGATTAGAATGTGGACATAAGTGGGGGCCGTTATTCATCCTCCTACAATGAGAGCCATTACCGTGTTGTTTTTACGTGCCGTCGAGTTGGACCCAACTCAAAGCAATCTCTCCTTGGGTTTCAGAGGCGGTATCACTACAGAAGTAGATTGTCCAACCTTCCTTCCAAGGGGTGGCTGGTGGGTTTGAACCGCCAGCCTTCTGGTTAGCAGTCAAGTGCCTTAGGCACTATGCTACCACAGCTCATACAATGGCATTACTTCAGTACTATGGTAAGCCCAAAGAAAGACAGAAAAACTTATTGGCTAGATCCATGTGCCCATATGCCCTAGGGATGCTAAAATCCATCTCATCAATGTCAGTTGTGTGAGATCAAACAAGTTCAGACTTACGTAGCTGTGACTTCTAATCCCCAACTCTGTAAAGTGGCACAGCTAAATGGATCACAGTGTGGGTGTAACCAGTCATCCTGAGATGCTGACTGGAAATCAGGAGACATATCTGATTCCAAGTGGGCATAATTATTCCCCTTCTCCTAAAAGCCCTATATCTAAAGATGAGCTCTACTCAGCAGCACTGTGTGAGGAAAGAATATGTGACAGTAATGAAATGATATGAATGGCTGCAAAGGGGAATGGAGTATTTTTTGGAAAGCCTTAAATACTCTCCTGAAAGAGAAAATGTGGTAGACAATATTCAATCTGGAGGTTTCTGGATAGGGGAGGGATAATGACAGAGGTTAGCATTACGAATATCAATCATCATTCCATGAAAAACCCAGCAGCACAGCATCTTCAAATCTCTCGCTTGACCTAAAGCAAGGTTATATAATATCTATTTCACAGGGCTATTGTGCTTTGGTAGCATAGTGGCTAAGGCACTTGACAGCTAACCAGAACTGCTAACCTCAGAAGGAAGATGGGGCAATCTACTTCCATAGCGACACTGCCTCGGAAACCCAAGGAGGGGTCACTATGAGTCGGGTCCAATTCTATGGCACATAACAACAACATTGTGAGGGGTAATGAGATCATATATTATCTGAGTGCCTGGAACACATGGCTGTTCATGCATTCCTCAGTGCAGGTGCAGTGGTGGCTGTAGAGAAGGGGGTTGATGTGGATTTAATAGCAATGGACATTCAGCTATAGTGAGTGGTGGCAAGCCTCCACCTCCACATCCACTGCAGGGCTGCTGGAGTGTATTTGTTGATGTGCATTGTTGTATGGTACAGTGGGCACCTGGCAAATTACTAAAGAAAAAACTCACTGCCATCGAGTAGATTCTGACACATAGTGACCCCATTGGGTTTCCCAGACTGTAAATCTTTATGGAAGTAGATTGCTCCATCTTCCTTCCATGGAGCAACTGGTGGGTTTGAATGGCTTACCTTCTGGTTAGCAGCCAAATGCCTCATCCATTGCTATCCTCATTGACATTGCTACCAATTCTTTATAATTCTGGGCTGTTTATGTCTGTGGCTTAACAAGCATTGATGCAAGGGTACAAGCTGCAGTTTGTATGGTCATACTGAAGACCTCATTGATATTAAGTATTGGCTCACTTCATTTTGACATCAAGATGCCAGCTTATTTGCCATCCCTCTGCCACAATCACCTGGTTAGCCTTTGGACACCATTAACCCTCTTCTTCTGATTGCTTTCTTCTTGTTTTATCTAAGAAGCCCTCATCTTGAACCACCTCTACCTATGTCAATGTTTACATAATAAAGTGAACCTTTTATACACATCATGAACCAATCATAGAAAGAAATATGATGGTGAACTGAGCAAACACCACATGGGGAAAATCTTTGCCTCTTTTATTGGGGATTGCAAAAGAGTTTCTCTTGATGCTGAAGGTATGATTCCCTACCTCCCTGTTTTTTGTTTTTTTTTTTTCTGAATTAATAATGATTCAGAACCCAAGACTCTCCAAAGACTATTCCCTAGCTTAGCAGTTGCTGTCAAATTGGTTTTAACTCCTGGCAACCCCATGTGTGTCAGAGAACTGTGCTGCATAGGGCTTTCATTGGCTGACTTTTTGGTAGAGTAGATCACCAGAACTTTTTAGGTGCCTCTTGGTGGACTCGAACTTCCAATCTTTGGGTTAGCAGCTGAGCACATTAACCATTTACATGCCTAGAGACTCCATTTTCTACCAATTGTTTCTAATTTCTCTGGGAATCTCACAGATCATGACTAACTTCCAGAGGGTGCATACTATCATTTATTTGTTTAAAATTTGAAATTATTTTTTCTTCCATTACTGAAAGGCCTTGAAACAGGTTATGAATTAAATCAAGATTTGGCATGTAATTATACAAGAAGAGAGAACATTCAAAGGAAGCAGACAGAGTAGGTATTTTGAGGCACCCAATTTCATTGCAGTATAGCTTTCAGATACACTTGGTTCTAAGCCTTCTGGGTACTAAACTAAAAAAAAGTAAATTGAGACACACACTTAAAAGGAAAGAATATATGTTAGTATATTAAGACAAAACTTTTCTTGCAAGTTAGCTGAAATAGGGATTTATTAAAAATAGACCTTATTACAGCATGTCAGTATCTTAATAATAGCATTACAAAATATACAGGAATACTTAAACAGAATATTTTCATATCCATGCTCTGAAGGCATAGGAGAATATATTTAATTCTAAATTAGTAAAGACATTTCTGTTAAAGACCAAGATGATATGGGATAAATATTTTAGTTGCAAATGAGCTGCCCTCACAGACACAGAGCTGGAATGTTCAGTTTAATAGAATACCGACATTGTCCAATATGTTAGACATTTTACAAGTTCTGGATCATATTTAATTCATGACAAAACTCTCTGTCATTTACCTGTATGCAGAAAGTCTCTGCTATTGAAAGCCTTGTGAATGAAATTCTCTATTTGAGGCACACTCTGGATTACTTTTCCAGTAGTGATGTTTGTGTGGTACATCTACAGTACACTCTGTCCATTGAAACTGTAGCTCCAAACCTCAAGGTAATTTGCAAGCTTCTCTAACCTACTGAATCTTACATATTCCCTAAAAAGTACTGTGAGTGAAAGAGCATGATTGCATATATGTGCAGTCACCATCACTAGGTTTACTTTATGACCTACCAACATCTTCTTCATACAGAAGATAGGATTATCATTGTGGGGGAAGAAAACTATTAAGTCCTTCCAGGGATTCTAGGATTTGGAGAAGACCACTTACTTCCTCTCCAAATGTAAGAAGTCAAAAAATGTCTGACTTCTGGAACACTTCTAAAACTATAAAACAATAACCAGGTAGATAAATAGGAGAAACAGTTCTCATGATGAAGTACTCAATATTCCAGAAAACACTATATTGTAGTGGTTACAAGCAGGTTATTGCTAGATACTGACAGGATTTTCCACCACTCATCTGTCAGTTTGTTGTACTGTGGTGGCTTGCAAGGTGCTGTGAGACTGAAGGCTATGCCACCTGTATTTCAAATACCAACAGGGTCACCCATGATGGACAGATTTCAACAGGGCTATCAGACTGAAAAAACATGGGAAGAAGGACAGGCCCATCCACTTCTGAAAAAAACTGACTTCTAAAAACTTTATAAATAGCAGTGAAACACTGTCTGATATATTAATGGAAAACTTTAAGAGTAGCCAAGAAACATTGTTCCATATAGTGATGGAAGATGAGTCTCTCAGGTTGGAAAGAACTCAAAATATGACTAGGTAGAGCTGCCTCCCAAAAGTAGAGTTGACATTAAAGACATGGATAGAGTAAAGTTTTCAGGACCTTCATTTGCTGATGAGGCACAACTCAAAATGGGAAGAAACAGCTAAAAACATCCATTAATAATCAGAACATGGAATGTACAAAGTATGAATTAGGAAAATTGGAAGTTGTCAGAAATGAAACAGAATCTATGAAGTTCGATATCCTAGGCATTAGTGAGATGAAATGTACTGGTATTGGCCATTTTGAATCAGACAATCATATGATCTACTATGCCAGGAATGACAGATTGAAGAGGAATGTAGTTGCATTCATCCTCAAAAAAATTTTCAATATCTATTCTGAGTACAATGCTGTCAATGATAGGATAATATCAATACACCTATAAGGAAGACAAGTTAACAGTATTTTTTAAATTTACACACCAATCACTAAAGCCAAAGATGAAGAAATTGAAGATTTTACCAACTTCTGTAGTCTGAAATTGACCAAACATGCCATCAAGATATGTTGATTATTATTGGTGATTGGAATGCAAAGGTTGGAAACAAAGTAGAATCGTTAGTTAGGAAATAAGGCCTTGCTGATGGAAATGATGCTGAAGATCACATGATAGAATTTTGCAAGACCAACCATTTGCTCATTCCAAATACCTTTTTTCAACAACATAAACAGTGGCTATACATGGAGACCTCACCAATTTGAGTACACAGAAATCAAATCAACTACATCTGTGGAAAGAGGCAATGAAGCAGCTAAATATCATCAGTCAAAACAAGGGCAGAAGCTGACTGTGAGACAGACTATCCGTTGCTCATATGCAAGTTCAAGTTGAACCTAAAGAAAATTAAAATAATTCCACAAGAGACAAAATATGACACTGATTATATCACATGTTAATTTAGATTTGACAGATTTGACACACTGAACACCAATGACCAAACACCAGACGAGTTGAGTGATGATATCAAAAACATCATACATGATGAAAGCAAACAGTCATGAAAAAGATGGGAAGGTAGAACATACCAAAATGGATGTCAGAAGAGACTCTGAAACTTGTTCTTGAAAGGAGGGTAGCTAACGTGAATGGAAGAAATGCTGAAATAAAAGAGCTGAACAGAAAATTCAAGGGGCAGCTCAAGAAGACAAAGTAAAGTATTATAACAAAATGTGCAATGACTTGTAGTTAGAAAACCAAAAGGGAAGAACATGCTCAGCATTTCTCAATGGAAAGAACAGAAAAAAAAATTCAAGCCTTGATTTGCAATATTGAAAGATTCTATGGGCAAAATATTGAACAATGAATGAAGCAATAAAAGAAGATGGAAGGAATACACAAAGCCACTGTATCAAAAAGAGTTGGTTGACACTCAACTATTTCAGGAGATAGCATATGATCAAGAACCAACAATACTGAAGGAAGGAGTCCAAGCTTCATTGAAAGTATTGGCAAAAAACAAGGCTCCGGGAATTGATGGAGAAGCTCTGGTGGCACAGTACCTATGGCATTTGACTGCTAACCAGAGGTTAGTGGTTCAAACCCACCAGCTGCTCCATGAAAGAAAGATGGGGCAATTTAATTCCTTAAAGATTTACTGACTCAAAAATCTGATGGGGGTTGCTATGAGTCAGAATTGACTTAATAGCAGTGAGTTTTAGTTAGGAATTGATGGAATACTCATTGAGATGTTTCAACAAATGGATGCAGTACTGGAGGCACTCAGTCATTTATGCCAAGAAATTTGGAAGACAGCTACCTGGAAAACTGACTGGAAGAGATTGATATTTGTGCCCATTTGAAAGGAAGGTGATTAAACAGAATGTGGAAATTTTGTAAAAGTATCATTAATATCACACTCAAGTAAAATATTGCTGAAGATAATCCAAAAAGGGTTATAGCAGTATATTGATTGGGAACTTCCAGAAATGCAAACTGGATCCAGAAGAGGATGTGGAATGAGAGATATCATGGCTGATATTGGATAGATCTTAGCTAAAAGCAAAGAATACCAAAAAGAGGTCTAGCATTCGACTATGTAGAGCATAACAAATTATGGATAATGGTGCGAAGAATAAGAATTCCAGAACCCTTAATTGTGCTCATGAGGAAGGTGTATACAGACCAAGAGGCTGTCATTTGAACAGAACAAAGGGATATTTCATGGTTTAAAAACAGAAGTGTATACATCAGGTTTGTAGACTTTCTCCAAGAAGCTGGACTATATGAAGAAGAATGCAGCGTCAGGATTGGACTATGAATCATTAACAACTTGTGATATGCAGATGACACAACCTTGCTTGCTGAAAGTGAAAAAGACTTGAAGCACTTACTGATGAGGATTAAAGACTACAGTCTTCAGTATAGATTACAATTCAACATCAAGAAAATGAAAATCCTCACAACTGAACCAGTAAGCAACATCATGATAAATGGAGAAAAGATTGAAGTTGTCAGGGATTTCATTTTACCTGGGTCCACAGTCAACATCCACACAAGCAACAGTCAGGAAATCAGACGTCATATTGCACTGGGCAAATCAGCTGTGGGGGGCGGGGGGCCTCTTTAAAGTGTTAAAGATCAAAGATGTCACTTTGAAGAATAAGGCACGAATGACTCAAGTCATGGTATTTTCAATAACCTCATATGTATGTGAAAGCTGGAGAATGAATAAGGAAGACAGAAGAGTTGATGCCTTTGAATTGTGTTGTTGAGGAAGAATACTGACCATGGACTTCCAGGAGAACAAACAACTCTGTCCTGGAAGAAGTACAGGCAGAATGCTCCTTGGAAGCAAGAATGGCTAGACTTCGTCTCACCTACTCTGGTCATGTTGTCAGAAGGCACCATTCCCTGGAAAAGGATGTCATGCTTGGTGAAGTAGAGGGTCAGCAATAAAGGGAAAGACCCTCAACAAGATGGATGGACACAGTGGCTGCAACGATGGGCTCAAGCATAGCAAGGACTGTGAATATGGTGCAGCCCTGGGTGGTGTTTCATTCAGTTGTCCACAGGGTTGCTGTGAGTTGAACCCAACTTGACAGCACCTAACAACAACATTATTTTCACATTTCTGCCACTATCATACTCATAACAACCACTATCATACTCATATCAACATACTGTTCTAATTTTCTTGTTGGAAAGATACAATGTCTGAGGAATCTTTATGGTAAGGCCAGTATTCCCTGTTTCCCCATAGCTATATC
>NW_006921809.1:2140699-2141932 GCF_000298275.1 Orycteropus afer afer
GAGAAA
Source organism: Orycteropus afer afer (assembly GCF_000298275.1). Taxonomy (NCBI): domain Eukaryota; kingdom Metazoa; phylum Chordata; class Mammalia; order Tubulidentata; family Orycteropodidae; genus Orycteropus; species Orycteropus afer. The sequence goes on from NW_006921809.1 coordinate 2,140,706, forward strand.
TACAGAGGGTACATATTCATATCAAAATTATTACTTAATTAAAATCTTTCATGGTTCATTTCTAATTCTACTCCCTTTTAGACAGCCTAAAACGTTCTTATTAACATTAACAACCAGGCAAAAAAAAAAAAAAACGATGCTAAGAAACCAAGTCTTTAGAGAACTCTTTATTGGTAGCAAGGGAATATGCTATTCAGACTCATTAGGGTAATATCTTACTCTTCAACCAAATAGTAAACAGCTTACAGAAATAAGAAGGAAAAGTAACAGCTGCTAGAATCCTACCTAGAAAGATGGGTAAATATATAAGTTAAAATAGGGAGCTCTGGTGTCCTAGTTTCTAAGGCGTTTGACTGCTAACCAGAAGGCTGGAGGTTCAAACCCACCAGCCACTCCTCGGAAGGAAGGTTGGGCATCTACTTCCATAGTGATACTGCCTCGGAAACCCAAGAAGGGGTCGCTATGAGTCGGGTCCAACTCGATGGCACATAACAACAAGTTAAAACATGTGATTTACTTTTAAATGGGTGGTTCATTCATTATATTAAGAAATATTTTTAATGAGGTAGCAGAGTAGTAATATCTCCACTTTATAAGAAATTTCTATGTAAGCATGAAACAAAAATTAGCTTGGTTAGGGGACCCTATGAATAGGGCTTTTTCATTTAAAAAAGAATATGTTGACGTGGTATTTACTCCCTCACCAGCCACTCCTCGGAAGAAATGTTGGGCAATCTACTTCCATAGTGATATCGCCTGGGAAACCCAATGAGGGGTCGCTATGAGTCGTATCTGACTGGACGGCAGTGAGGTGTTTTTGTTTTGTTTTGTTTGGTATTTACTCCCGATCCAGCAGTCACTAGTTTACACAGAATCTTCTTATCTAGCAATAATTTGGGTTGAGGGTTAGCTGTATTAAATCCTGTGATATAGTCTGAAAAAAAGAGATGAACACAGTATAGTATCTTGACTTTCCTTATTTGAGTGAAACTTTCTGAGGATATCACAGAAAGAGTATTTTTAACTTTACTGTGATTAAATTTTAGTTCATATGTTCTTTTATTCAATCTCCAAATTATTGAAGCTTGAAAGAGCTAGCACAAAAGATAACTCCAAAGCTAATTTTTAACAAGGTATTCTCTTATTATCTAAAATGTTTCTCAGCTTGAAATATTTGAAACTCTGTCTCATTTTCACATGTTATCCAGTACTTTGTGGTGTAGGGAT
>NW_006921809.1:2142662-2144851 GCF_000298275.1 Orycteropus afer afer
TCGGGGTTGAAAGCTCATTGAGCTTGGGGTAGTAAAAATTTAGCAATTTTACCTAAGAAATATGTTGCAATTGATTAAAATGAGACACAATTGCTTAGCATAAAGTCAAAGTATATAAAAAAACAAACAAAAACAGTTGGGGAAATTTAATAAAATCTTTCATTGGCCATGGGAGAAAGGCAAACATTGGACTTGCATGACGAAGTATTTTGTGTGCCTTGAGTACACAAAAATGGATTAAATGGGTTAGAACCAGGATATTTTACATCTCATTTTAAACTAAGCTAGTCTTACTGGACCAGGAGCTCTGGTGGCCTAGTGCCTAAGGCATTTAACTACTAACCAGAAAGCTGGCAGTTCAAACCCACAAGCCATTCCTCAGAAGGAAGACTGGGCAATCTATTTCCATAGTGATACCACCTCGGAAACCCAAGGAGGGGTCGCTATGAGTGGGACAGACTGGAGGGCAGTGAGTTTGGTTTGTTTTGTTTTTGAGTCCTATTGGGAGGCTGTGATGTGGATTGCCATGCAAACTGACGTAAGCGTAAGCATAAGCATCAGGGGACCAGCATCTAAACTCTGACTTAATCACTTCAGAGTTATGTGACATGGGACAATTCATTTAACTTCATTAAACCTCAGTTTCTTCATTAGCATATTAAGAACACTACTAGAGCCTCCCTTTCCATCCTTCAGGATTTTTATGAGGATTGTTGGTGCTGTTGTTAGGTGCTGTCAAGTCAGCCCTTTGTGAAACAGAATAAAACATTATCTGGTCCTGCGCCATTCTCCCAACGGCTGCGATGTTTGAGCCCATTGTTGTAGCCGTTGTGTCAATCTATTTTGTTAAAGGTCTTCCTCTTTTTTGCTGACCCTCTATATTATGAAGCTTGATGTACTTCTTCAGGGACTGATCCCTCCAGATAACATGCCCTAAGTATGTGAGACAAAGTCTCACCATCCTTGCTTCCAAGGAGCATCTGGCTATACTTCTTCTAAGACAGATTTGTTCATTCCTCTGGCAGCCCATGGTATATGCAACAACCTTCACCAAAACCATAATCCGTAGGCATCAATTCTTTGATCTTCCTTATTAATTGTCCAGTTTTCACATGCATCTGAGGCAATTCAAATACCATGGCTTGAGGCAGGGGCACCTTTGTTCTCAAAGTGACATCTTTGCTTTTTAACACTTTAAAGACGTCTTTTGCAGCAGATTTATCCAATCCAGTTCATCACTTAATTTCTTTCTTTTTTGTGGGGGTGGGGGTGGAGGTTGTTATATACCTAAGAGAACATACCTAATCACTTAATTTCTTGACTACTGCTTCCATGGGTGTTGATTGTGGATCCAGGTAAAATGAAATCCTAGACAACGTCAGTATTTTCTCCATTTATCATGATATTGCTTACTGGTCCAGTTGTGATTATTTTTTATTTTATTTTTTTTATGTTGAGGTGTACTCCATATTGGAGCCTGTAATTTTTGATCTTCATCTGTAAGTGCTTCAAGCCTTCTTCATTCTCAGCAAGGAAAGTTGTGTCTTCTAAATATTGCAAGTTGTTAGTGAAATAAATTAAAACAAGTCCACAAGAGCCAAAGTACAATCTTGAGTATACTAAAAACTCACTGCAATCGAGTCAGATCTGACTCATAGTGACCCCTCCTTGGGCTTCCAAGGCAGTATCACTACAGAAGTAGATTGCCCAATCTTCCTTCCAAGGAGTAGCTGGTGGGTTTGAACCACCAGCCTTCTGGTTAGCAGTCAAGTGCCTTAGGCATTATGCCACCAGAACTCCTAACCTTGAGTATATGTCCCCTAAATTTAGAAACTGTCTCAAGAATAGATTTACACATTGAACACTAATGACTGAAGTGGAATGAAGTTATGGACATCATACATGAAGAAAGCAAAGGGCCATTAAAAAGACAGGAAAGAAAAGATCAAAATGGGGGTCAGAAGAGACTGAGAAATTTGCTTTTGAAAATAGAGTAACTAAAGTGAATGGAAGAAATTTTTATGTAAAAGAGCTGAACAGAAGATTTCAAAGAGTGGCTCAAGAAGACAACGTATTATAATGAAATATGCAAAGACTTGGAGTGAGTTAAAGCCAAAAGGGAAGAACACACTCAGCATTTCTCAAGCTGAAGGAACCATAGAAAATATTTGAGCCTAGAGTCCAATATT
>NW_006921809.1:2147721-2148637 GCF_000298275.1 Orycteropus afer afer
AATATGATTAATATGATTGATAATCCCTAAACTGTACACCTGAAAAATGTTAAATTAGCAACTATATTGTTTTATGTATATTTTTAAAGTAAAAAAAGAAAATCCTTTAGTGAGTAGTTTTATTCTAATGAATGTGGGGTTGCCATGAGTTGGACTTAACAACAACTAATAATACTTTCCGTGTACTCAATTTTTCAACTGGACTGCTGAATGTTTTCTTAACATACAATTTTGCAAGTTTTCTTCCATTTTCTTAACTCTTTCTTCAGCTTCAAATGGCAACTCCTCTTCCCCCATCCCCGAATTAAGGTTCATACCTCATGCCAGCCTTTAAATCTCAGCTCAGATGCCACCTTCTCCATGAAACCTTTCACCACTCCAGTCAGAAATCTCTTCCTCTTAACTTCCTTAGTGGTTTGCTTGGACCTCTAATACAACACTTCATCAGCTGAATGTATCATCATAGCACTTTAGGAATATGTTTTTTTCATTCCTTTTAAATATAAATTCCTTAAGGGAAAACATCCTCATCTGCACACACAGAACTTTGCACATTGTTAAAGTTCAAAATGTCAATTTGAAAAGCCACAAGACCCACAAACTGATGTCAGGAAGAAATGAGGAAGCAGAAAGAGCCATCATGGGGAAGATAAGAAAGCAGACCTGGTAGAGACCTCTTATAGGAACTTGGGCTGCATTAGAGATGCTATTCAAGGAGATACATAACACATACTCTCTGGGACTTTCTTGGCTCAATGAAAATAATGGACACTTCTGCTCAATGAGACAAAAATTCAAGCTGGAATCAGAGAAGAACATGGAACATGGGATATTGTTGTTGATGTCAGATGGATCTTGGCTGAAAGCAAGGAATACCAGAAAGACGTTTACCTCTGTTTTATGGACTATGCAAGGT
>NW_006921809.1:2151092-2200217 GCF_000298275.1 Orycteropus afer afer
CAACAGTGATACTGCCTTGGAAAGCCAAAGAGAGGTTGCTATGAGTTGGATCCAACTCAAAGACAATGAGTTTAAAGTGTTAAGGGGCAAGGATATCACTTTGAAGACTAAGGTGCACCTAACTCAAGCCATGGTATTTTTTATTGCTTCATAAGCATGTGAAAGCTGGACAATAAATAAGGAAGACCAAAGAAGAGTTGATGCTTTTGAATTGTGGTGTTGGGGAAGAATACTGAAAATACCATGGACTGCCAAAAGAACTAACAAATCTGTCCTGGAACAAATGTAGCCAGAATGCTCCTTGGAAGTGAGAATGGCCAGACTTCGTCTCACCTATTTTGGTCATGTTCTCAGAAGGGACCAGTCACTGGAGAAGGATGTCATGCTTGGTAAAGTGAAGGGTCAATGAAAAAGGGGTGGCCCCTCCATGAGATGTATTGACACAGTGGCTACAACAACGGGCTCAAGCACAGCAGGGACTGGGATGATGGCCCAGGACCAGGCAGCGTTTTGCTCTGTTGTACACAGTGTCACTGTCAGTCAGAGCCAACCCAATAAAAAATGCTGCAGCTGAGGTCAACTAGGGATTTGGGGCTGGCTCATCTGGGGCAGCCTGTGTTGGGTGGTTTCAAAGTTCCAAGGGATGAACTGCTTGAAGGGGCCATGTCTTCATAAAAGTTAGATATTAACTTCCTGGGACAGATTGTCAGATTGGCCGTTTGAAGACTTCTCATAGCTGCCTCTGTCATTAGCAGAGTTCTGGTGTCATGGACGGAGCCCCAGTGGTGCAGTGGTTAAATACTTGGCTGCTAACTGCATAGTCAGCCATTCAAATTCACCAGCTGCTCAGCAGAAGAAAGATATGGCAAGAGGAAGAAGTGGAAGTCTACAGGTATAAAGATTTACTGTTTTGGAAACCATATGGGGCAGTTCTACTCTTTTTATAGGGTTGCTGTGAGTTGGAATCCACTCCACAGCTTTGGGTTTTGGTGGTATGGAAATTAATCAGGCTAAAGTAACAGCCTTGGCTGTTATGAGTCTTCAATAGGAAATGATACCAAACCTTGATAGCCATCAGAATATTTTCTTATGCCTGTGACAGATGCCATGTAAGTCAGGTATCTAAAGTGAAACTAGGACAAATTCACCCACTGAGTTCACCCACTGCACAGTTTACTTCACCCAGGACTAGACTTTAACAATAGCTCTGGCGTGTGTTACAGTGTGGATGCCTGGCTCCCAAGCTGAAAAGCGATACCTCAAAGCAAACAAAGTTCAAAGAGGCATCAGTGGAAAAGCTTGGAGGATGACCTGTTTGCAGAAAAAGAGTGAACAGGCCGAAAGGCGGCCTGGAAACTTCTCATTTGCTACTCTTTTCCCATATGTGAAAATCCTGTATTTTGAGATTAATCCACATAGGAATAGAAGTCTGATTTTAGATTTCTCTGAAACAAATCAGGACAATTAGGACACTTGCATCCAAAACTCTGTACAAATAGCAGGGACTCTGGGAGTTCTTTCTTTTATGACTTAACAAGTTAGTATCTTGCCCTACAGTGAGCTGGAGCTAAATGAATCCAGGACTCGGGTTACAAAGGGCAGCTCTAAAAACCACTGAGAAGGCAAAAAAGTTCAGTCTGTGCTCTGAGATGCATGGTTGCTTCTGCCAGCTCAAGTTGTATCTGGGAAGCCATTGAGAAATGCCTGCAGCTGGACAGAGGAGGAAATAAAAGTTACAGCTGAGAGTGGGAACAAAGGATTTTCAATCAGATAAACAGCCAGCAAAAAAAAAACCCATGAAATATTCTCATGCAAACTGCCTTTTTTTTTCCCCAGAAAAATCCTCCTTAATGAACCCTCCCAGTGAATACCAGCTCTTGCCCAATGGCTCCTTAAAGGGGCCACTCCACATTTGATTAGAACTCCAAAACCACAGAGGTGAATTCACTACAGACATGAACACCACCTCACATCTCAGTAGCCTCAGAGTAAATCATTGCATAATTAATACTGAGAGACCTTAAGTCACTGAAGTTAAATCATGTTTGTTTTTTCTATAAATAGATAAAGGGATATGAATGCAATTTTCACACTGTATTTGACTGTTTTTATAATTCCATTTGTAATAGTTAATAAATGCACATGATTCAAAATTGGTATTCCTGTCCTCTAATAGTCCCTTCCTCAAACAGTTAGGCAACCAATGATATCAAATGTTTGTGTATATTTCCAGGTGTGACATAAGCACATATCAGATTACAGCCTAGAAAACCCTATGGGACAGTTCTATTCTATCACATGAGGTTGGAATCCACTTGCCAGAGCACAACAACAACAATGTATAAGTTGAAATGTGTCACGCCAATCTCAAATCCCCTATTCCTAAATATGCTGCAGTAAATTTATAGCAAATCATTATGTATGATATGTTGCTGTTGTTATGTGCCAGTCGGACCCAACTCATAGTGACCCCTCCTTGGGTTTCCGAGGCAGTATCACTATGGAAGTAGATTGCCCAACCTTCCTTCCGAGGAGTGGCTGGTGGGTTTGAACCTCCAGCCTTCTAGTTAGCAGTCAAGTGCCTTAGGCACTATGCAACCAGAGTGTATGATATAAAATTGCTTAAAATCTAACTGATACCTTGTAATAAGAATAGAGCATCTAACTGTTGGGAAGCACATGACTTTGATGACATTTGTAAACTTCTCAAAATGTCTGAAGTGATTCTTATTTTACTAATTATGTTTGCAATGTAACTAGAGGCTTTCAAAATGTTAAATTAAGATTATATGTGTCTGTGTGTGGCTCAATAGATAGATAGATATCTACCAAAAGCACTCCTTGGTTTATATATATATCTATATACATGTTGCTGTTGTTATGTGCCATTGAGTCAGAACCAACACATAGCGACACCTCCTTGGGTTTCTGAGGCAGTATCACTATGGAAGTAGATTGCCCCATCTTCTTTCCAAGGAGTGGCTGGTGGGTTTGAACCGCTAGCCTTCTGGTTAGCAGTCAAGTGCCTTAGGCACGCCGCTACCAGAGCTTATATATATATATGCCTTTTTTCCCCCAGAAAAATCCTCCTTAATGAACCATCCCAGTGAATACCAGCTCTTGCCCAATGGCTCCTTAAAGGGGCCACTCCACATTTGACTAGAACTCCAAAACCACAGTGGTGAATTCACTACAGACATGAACACCACCTCACATCTCAGTAGCCTCAGAGTATATATATGTAAAAGCAGGAAGTCTTCACAAAACCAAGAAGTTGAGTCAGAAAAAAATGACCAAATAATTTGTATGTATATAGTTTTGTCTTTCATTTTTCACAATTTACATATTCTTACTTTCACAAGTAAGTATTCTACATATACTATTTCTTTCTTTTTTTCACTTTACACATAGAGTTTTAGCCTAGGTGAAACATCTCATTCCTCAAACAAATCACATAACTAATCCATATATCTGTGATAAGAAAAATAACCTCACTAACATGTAAAATCCAACAGCCTATCCTTAGTCTATAATTATTAACAGAATAATTCTACATAAACAATTTGTCTTTTGTACCCTTAGTTAAAATAAATTCTTGACAATGATTATGGTCATTCTAATAATATGAGCTTTAGAGAGCTCACTGCACCATGTATTAGACTGTTAAAAGGCAAATGATATCCCTAGATAAGAATTTCACACTGCCAGCTACTTAAAAGAATTTTCTGTTTATAAAAGATCTAAAGAAAACTTTGGACACTAACAAACTGACAAACTTAATTTCCTGTGCTTTTGTAAGGCATAATCTTGAGAAGACATTAAAACCAACATTAGCACTAGAGGCAATAGAAAATTATTGTAAAAATAAATCTTGTGGATGGTGCCTATTCCAAGACCATCTGTCTATGTGACTTAACACTGGGGAGAGAGGGGAAGAGCAATTCTGCAATTCAGATCCACAACAGAAATATTCAACACAATGAAAATTAAATAAAACACTTTCCTAATCAATTAACATAAGGAAAACATAAATCTGAATTCATGACCCAGAAAAATGGCCGAGAAATGGTTATGATATACCATCTATTGCAATTAACAAAGTCAAGGTCTTATTTGAACTGAGACATAAACAAAATATAATTTCCAATAATTCAGCAATGTTTTTGCCTTTATAATCAAATAAAATTCTGCTGACAGCATAATTTCTACCGTCCTTGTTCTGAAGTCAAATGAGTGTAAAGAAAGAGAAAATGCATTTTCTTGAATAGAATAGTAGGAACTAAAAAGAAAAATCTATGGCTTTCACCAAATTAGGGAATATGTATAATAAAAGACTGATTATGGATCAAAGGTCAATATCCTACTAAATCTTCTCTCATCTAAAGTCAGCTTGGCCCATCTCAGTGTTGCTAGTATGTTCTCCTGCTCCCTCCTCACATGAAGCACTTGTCAGCTGGCTACTCTCTGGACCAGTGCATAAGTTTTTGCTAATGACTCAGCCTTGGTAAGAGGACCAAGATTAATTTCCTATAGGTTTTAGATAAATGAAGAAAACCCAGAAGTATTGTTGTTGTTGTTTGCCGTCGAGTCGGCCCCAACTCATAGTGACCCCTCCTTGGGTTTCCGAGGCAGTATCACTATGGAAGTAGGATTACCCAACCTTCCTTCCGAGGAGTGGCTGGTGGGTTTGAACCACCAGCCTTCTGGTTAGCAGTCAAGTGCCTTAGGCACTATGCTACCAGAGCCAGAAGTCTTAGTAGGGCTAATTTTTCAGTCTAACAACTAGAAAAGAAAGAGAGAGGAAGAGATAAAAGGATGAAAAAAGTGAGAAAGTAATTGATTTAAGTGACAATATCAAAGCATCTAATAAACAGTCCACAGAACTCAAACCAACTGATGAAGGAGAGTGTGCAGTGCTCTTTAATGACTGGAGACGCTTCCTCACTGCAGAGTAGGAAGGCCTCACTCACTCATCATTATTTCTCTACCTAGACCCATGTCTACAGCCTCAAGACTGTGTAGTCCAACTTGGCTGAATCTTCTCCAATCTGTCAGAAATGTGAGAACAAGTAAATTTAAGACTGGAACACAGAATTTAAACATAAAACTAAAAACTAAACCAGTTGCCATCAACTAGATTCTTACTCATGGTGACACCATGTGTGTCAGAGTAGACCCGTGCTCCACTGGGTTTTCAATTGCTGTGACCTTTTGGAAGTAGATCATCAGGGCTCTCTTCTAAGACACATCTGGATGAGTGGATTAGAACTACCAACCTTTTGGTAACTGTCTGGTTAGCAGTCAGGTGCCTTAGCCACTATGCTACCAGAGCTCCCTCATTCCACCCAGGGACTCCAAATCTGAATTTGCATTGCAATAAATGTTAAGAGAGAAGAAAGTAAAAGATGCCATGGTAAGGCAGCTAATACAATACTTGGGGGAAGGAAAAATGTTTTAGTTGAGACTGGCAGGATGAGAAGGATTTTCTAGGCAAAGAACAGTGACAGATGTTTCTTTCAGAGAGAAAGAATGGATTCTACAAAGGCCAAAGGCAAGGAAATTGTGAGGGGGGACGTGAAAGTAGCATACTCTGAGAGAGCAGTGGAGACTGATGAGGTTGGACTGACCATCAAAATACTAGAAGGTCTCATAAATCCTATCCAGATCAAAGGGTACCAACTGAAAGTGTAAGCAAATAATTAGAAAAAGAAATAACTTAACAGTGATTTGCACTGTACATAATTTTACTTTTAGACTAGAGGCAATTAAGACAATTTAGATTAGAGGCTAATTAAGTATCTTGCAAGGCCTCAAGGACATTATTGTGGATTTTAATCATCACTATACTTTAATGTAGATGATTTTGGTGTATCTTGCAAGTGGCTTTTTAACTTTATCCCTGGATATATTTTCTTAACAGTTCTTACTTATGGAAATTCTATATATATTTTTAAATATCTAATTATTTGAACTACTGGCTGTTGGATGCCACAAAAATACTTATTATATTTTAGAAATGCTGGAAGATTAACTCTCAAATTCATGAGAATTCCTAATATTTTATAAATTCAGAAGATCTCATTCATTTCACCAGTAAAACTTTTGAACATGTACCTGCTATATATATGTGTGTGTGTGTGTGTGTGTATGTATAGACATATATATATATATATATATTTAAATTATGTGTTATTGTTTCATGTATTATAAAAATACATGTAAAAATAGACATTTTAAAAGGATGGGCTATAAAAAAAGAATATAAATCAATGTTCTAATAATAATAATAAAAGAAATCAAAGCTTTTCTCAGGACTGTTTTTGAACCTACTCTGGAGACTACAGCTATAACCCACAGAAAGTCATCTAATAAATGATTCTCCATTATATATATAATATATACCCACAGCCATTGAGTCAATTCCAACTCATAGAGACCCTATTGGACAGAATAGAAAGAACTACCTCTTAGGGTTTCCAAGGCTATAAATCTTTATGGAAGCAGACTGCCTCATCTTTCTCCCATGGAGCTGCTGGTGAGTTCCAACCACTGACCTTTTTGTTAGCAGCTGAAAGGCTTTAACCATTGCACCACCAGGGGTTTTATATACATCTGTGTGTGTGTGTGTGTGTGTGTAAATGTATATATATATATATAGCTCTGGTGGTACAGTTATGTATATATACATAATATATACATAATAAATTTGTGTGTGTATATGTATATTATATATATATATATGCATAATAAATTTTGAAATAAATTTATTTCTGACTTGAAGAAACAAAATAATGTGCATGGAGCAAACTTAGTTCTTATTACCCACCTTCACAAGGAATTCATTAAATGTTCTTACTATTTTGATTACATAAGAAACATTCCAAACACAAACATCACTGAGGTCACCGTTTACTCTCCATCGTGTTCAAAAGTGTTGCCTCCATGTTCTTGGCAAGGAATTTTAAACGTGTACAGTTGTATGGCCCTCTCGAAGCCTTATGTTTCTTACTGCAAGGAATAGAGAAGAATAGAACAGAATTTAGTATTTAAAAGCAAATAGTAAGGACCTCACTAAAAGGAAAAATAAGAGTGTAAGAAGGAGGAAAAAATACAATAAAAAGGACTACTATATAAAGCCCTCTAGATACTTCCTATTTTAAAGGAATAATTTAGTATGACCATTTCTGGGTGGAGTAACTGCATTTGAACACACCATTGAACAACCTGGCACAGTGGTGGCCAAACCATAGACTTCTTGGGTAGACAGATCCAGCTCTGCCATTTACTGTGCCATGTTATGCAAATTGCTTAAACTTTCTGCACTTTCATTTTTTTCACTGCAAAATAAGTGAGAATGGCACTATCTCTCAGGATTGCTGGATGAACTAAATGGAGTAATATATTTGGTGGTAAGCGCAGTCCTAGGCTGCAGTAAGCATTCAATAAACACCAACGTGTTTATTAAAAGAAAGTATATACTCTGAACATAACATCACCTTTTCTGACCAACAGCCCAGCGCTAACGTAAATCATAAATGCTTTTTTGTTTGTTTTAACAGAATTTTTGTATTCCCTGGTTATCACAGAGCCCATTCAAATGTCTGCAATGAGCAGAGAGAAATACATGTACATCTGGATCAATGCCATTGGATTAAATTAAAAATTGGAGATAGAAGGCTATCAAATTTGTTCTGTAAAGCAGCTGGCAGAATCTGAAGACCAAGAGTGTGGATGAGATACAGGTAATTAAGTCACAAGGAGAGTGGTTTTAGCCTTGCAGTCTTAGACAAGACAGAATGCCTGAGGTTGGGCAGGTCCTACAAGTGGATCCACAAATGAGGTGAAATTTCAGCGCCCAAAGACAAAAGCTAAAAGCAGTGAGATTGTTGTAGGGAGACAAATGAGTTAAAGTGTCATTCTGGTTCCCTAGTGCCGCTCTTACAAGAATATACCACAAATGGGATGGCCTTAACAGACAGGAGTTTATTCTCTCACAGTTTGGAGGTTTTAAATCCAAGTTCAAATTGCCAGGCTCTTGGGGCTGGGTAAAAGACTCTCAACTTTGGGGTCCAGCTCTGCCTCCTGCTCCTGGCCCAATGGAGCTAGAGGTGTTTCTTCACTCAGATAGCTGCAGGCTGCTGAGGCTGAGAAGCCCAAGGTTGACAAATAAAAAGGCACGGTCCTGATGTTACCAAACCACATGGCAGGCCATTAATTCAAGTTCATTGTAAGTCCCAAGGTCGGCAGAACACGGCAGGCTGCTGAAGAGCGACGTGCCTACATTCACGGTCCAAGCGTGCCACAAACTAGAGACAATTCCCAAGGCTTCTCCTTATATACAGGAAGCGGACCACATCCCAAGGGCAGCTACTCAGCTGCTTGTGGTAGATCCCACCATGGAGTTGATTGCCAGTCTTATCATGGGGAATAACTACCACCAGCTGCCCAGCAATTCAACCAGGCCCAGGCAAATTGACACACAAATATAACTACCACAAGTGTTATGGAGGAAAAGGGCTGAAAAAGTAAAACACTCAGGTACTTCTTTTCAAAGTCATATATTTTCCTGTATCTTTTGTATGTGCCCCACACTGTGCTAGGTATTTTCACAGGCTGTCTTTGTCCTATGTATTGCAGATGAAATGACAAAGTTTCAGAGAGATTAAATTGCATACCCGAAAGCAGAAATTGCAGTCAGAGGTCGCATTTGTTAGCTGCAGAAAGTTTCTCATTACTGTGTCTTCACATCAGAAAGACCAGGGAAAAAGAAGCTGAACTATGGAGACACAATCTGCCCCCAGGGTATTATGTGACAGTCTTAGGACCAGTCTACTTGAGTTTGAAAGCTACATTTGCATTGAAAAACCATTGGGGTAGAAGAAGTTAAAATCCTAATCTGTTTCACATGGGTGATTTGTTGCTACCAAAACAATTTCCTTGGTACTGATGTTTACAGGCTTAACAATTCTTACTTTGTGTCCACAAATTGGCATAGTTAAACAGAACTGAGAGAATGAAGACTTGTGAGGCCGGGAAACAGCTCATTTAACTCACAGAAATGAAAAAAAAAAAGAAACAAGTTGGGACATTACTACACATTTGTGGAGCACATTTAAAAAACATAGAGCTTTTTCTGAATAATTAATCAAATTTTTGATTTAGGCCTTTGTTGATTTTAATATTCAGTATTTGTGCCTAATTGCCATCTATGGTGATTACTGTCAGCAAAATTTAATCACTTTTGTGATGTGTTAAAAGACTGGTCATGAGAAAGTATACTATTCAGGCAGAAAACTTTCAACCTCATGTGTGGTTAAAGTGCCCAAGAATTTAAGAGCTTCTAAGAGATATTTAAGAACATTTTATACAGTCTTCTAAAAAAATTTCTGCTTCTGTGATGCTCTTTGAGATCTATTAAGTGTCGGAAACATGCACTGTAGAGACAGCTTTTTTCCTCCTTAGATTGTGCCTGTGTTAGTAGGAGTTCTCAGAAAACATGGAGGAAAATTGACGTTTTCAGTAATTTCATTCTATTTCTAATGTCCATAGAATAGCAGTCAAGGAATCAGATGATATATTGCATTAAGCAAATCTCTGCAAAAGACCTCTTGGAAGTTTCAAAAGCAAAGATGTCACTTTGATAACTGAAATGTGTTTGACCCAAGCCAAGTTCTTTTCAATTACCTCATGTACATGCGAAAGGAAGAGAGAATTTTGGGTATGTTTGAATTGTGGTGTTGGTGAAGAATATTGAATATATATCATGAATTGCCAAAATATTGAACAAATCATTCTCAGAAGAAATACAACAGAATGCTCCATAGACGTAAGGCTGGCAAGGCTTTGGCTCACCTACTTTGGACACATGATCAGGAAACACCACCCGCTAGAAAAGGGCATCATGTGTGGTAGAAGGCTGATAAAAAGGAAGAGAAACCTCAAAGAGACGAACTGACACAATAGCCAGGATGATGGACTCCAATGTGTCAATGATCATGAAGATGGTGCAGAACCAGGCAACACTCCCTTCTGTACATAAGTCATCAAGTTGGCTCCAACTTACAGCAACCCTATGTACAACAGAACGAAACACTGCCCAGTCCTGAGTCAGCCTCATAATCCTTGCTATACACGAGTCCATCGTTGCAGCCACTGTGTCAATCCATCTCGCTGAGGGTCTTCCCCTTTTTCGCTGACCCTCCACTTTGCCAAGCATGATATCCCTCTCTGAGGAATGGTCTCTTCAGACAAGATGACCAAAGTAGGTGAGATGAAATCTGGCCATTCTCACTTCCAAGGAGCATTCCAGCTATACTTCTTCCAGGACAAATTTGTTCATTCTTCTGGCAGTCCATGGTACTTTCAGTATTCTTCACCAGCACCACAACTCAAAAGCATCAATTCTTCTTCTGTCTTCCTTATTCATTTTCCAGCTTTTACATGCATATAAGGCGATGGAAAATACTAGGGTTTGGGTAAGGCACATCTTAGTAGTCTTCAAAGGGAGCTCTAGAGGCGTAGTGCCAAAGGCACTTGACTGCTAACTAGTCATAAGGGTGAAAGAGACCTTCAAGGAAGAAAGGATAATGATGAGCTAAAGGGCCCCATATCACTTGGATACCCATCTTCACAGAGGAAGAAAGTTATGCAGCAAAGGCTAAACGCACCAGTTCAAACTCACCAGCCACTCCTCAGAAGGAAGACTGGGCAATCTACTTCTGTAGAGATACCACTTCAGAAACCCAAGGAGGGGTCTTTATGAGTCAAAACCGACTCAATGGCAATGACTTTGGTTTTAGTTTTTTCAGTCTTCAAAGAGACATCTTTGCTCTTCTGCACTTTAAAGAGGTCTTTTGCAGCAGATTTGCCCAGTGCAATATGCCATCTGATTTCTTGACTGCTGCTTCCATTGGTGTTGATTGTGGGAACAAGTAATATGAAAGCTTTGACAACTTCAATCTTCTCTCCATTTACTGTGATGCTGCTTATTGGTCCGGTTGTGAGGATTTTCGTTTTCTTTAAGTTGAAGTGTAATCCATACATATCTCTCTGATAGCAGATTGTAACTTTTTTTTCCTTCCTTCTCTTGCTATTCCTCATTATTGGTTCCAGATCACTATCCCACTATGAGCACTTGATGGCCTCTTTGTTGGTTTCTAGAATGGACTTACTTCTTTTAAGTTTGGCTGGTTTGGGTTTTGCCCTGCTTTCCAAACTGCCCCTACCTCTCCCTTGTGCAATACAACAGAATCTCATCTCCCTTGGACTCATAGAGGTAGATGAGTGTCCCTGGCAGGGGCAGTGTTTCTGGAGAAGTCAATGATGACTCTCCTGACATTTAGAGAAATCTTTCCTGCAATTGAAGCCAAAATGAAAAAAAGAAAAAAAAAAAAAAAAAAAAAAAACCAGAGTCAAGAGATGGAAAGAAAGTCTTGTTGATGCTGTTAAAAATGTTTATGTCCTGGGTTCCAAGAATGCCTGGCACACAATGGGTGTTCAATTATGTTCCTTGAAATAAAATGTCCTCAGAACAATTTATCAGGATGCCAAGATCTTGATTTCTGGAATGTGATCCTGACCACATCTTTTCTCATTCTCTCTCTGCCGTGCATACATTCCTTCAATGAATATTAATTATGTAGCAGGAGAGATAAGAACCTAAACAGAAAAGTAACATACTACGTAGTAAATGCAGGTGTCAGAACATACACAGAGTGTAATAAGAGCACCAAGGAGGTATCTCTAACCTCTGTGGGAAGAGTGTTCCAGGATGGGGCTTATGCTTGTTGGGTTTAGGCACATCAGGGAGGCTCGTGTGGCTTTTAGCCTTTGCTGCATAACTTTCTTCCTCTGTGAAGATGGGTATCCAAGTGATATGGGTCCTTTAGCTCATCATTATCCTTTCTTCCTTGGAGGTCTCTTTCACCCTTAAGACTCTTAACTTTAAAGGTCCTGATCTTACCACAGAGCTCGAGACATGTATTTACAAATTCTTTCATGAAATCTCCACTTGAATGTCTTCCTGGTTCCTCCAGAACTGTATGCCCCCTAAATAACTTATCACACTCCCTACAGCCAACACACACACAAACCCAGCTGCTCTTCCTGGTATTAGTTTTCTTAACAATGGTGCATTATTATTGTGTCAGTGAGGCTTATAGCCTGAGTCACTGAATCACCTTTGCTTCCTTCTCTATTCATGTGTCATCAGCTATCCAGTCTTGACGATGAATTGTCAAAGCCCCCAGCGTGGCTCCCTCCATGCTACTTAGGACAATAAGTGGGCAATTATTCTCTAGCTATCACAGTCAGGTTGTTGTTGTTGTTGTTGTTATGTGCCATAAAGTCAGACCCAACTCATAGCACCCCTTCTTGGGTTTCTGAGGCAGTATCTCTATGGAAGCTGATTGCCCAACCTTCCTTCCAAGGAGTGGCTGGTGGGTTTGAAACACCAGCCTTCTGGTTAGCAGTCAAGTACCTTAGGCACTATGCTACCAGTTTTTCCCTCTTCAACTCATTTGCGACATGTTTATCTTTAGCTGAAAACTTCCATTGAGGTAAAATCTGGAAAGCCACAAACCAGACTTCCAGATGAGCTTGCTAAGATGAGTTTCCTTGATGAATGCATTGCGAAAAAATTGTTTAAACACAATGGAAACATTTGAGTGCAAGTGTTTGTGCATCATTACACTTTTGTATAAACCGGTTGGGATCACCAGTTTGGCATCCCTGAGCTGTGTCTCGGGTGCCCAGGGATTCTGAAATCCTTTGGTTCTCTTCCAGTACAGGTACTGAAATGATACGGAGTTTCCAAAGTCACTTCGGTGCTACTGAAGGCCTCCAAATCACTCCCAGTCATTCCTCATCAAATCAACAGACTTGTTCTCACCACCATTTTTTTTTTTTTAATTGCAAGTATGACTACCTCCTCAGGAAGTTTTCCTTCATTGCTAATATTACAACCCCTTATGCTGCATGATCCCTCTGCATTCAAGCTAAGCATTTGTCAATGCTGATTATTTGGGTAGTAGGCAGTGAGTATGAACATTTAAAAAGTGATTTATCAAGAATAATTAAATAAATTCAGTTTTAATGATGTTAGGAG
Organism: Orycteropus afer afer; assembly: GCF_000298275.1. Taxonomy (NCBI): domain Eukaryota; kingdom Metazoa; phylum Chordata; class Mammalia; order Tubulidentata; family Orycteropodidae; genus Orycteropus; species Orycteropus afer. The sequence goes on from NW_006921809.1 coordinate 2,164,198, forward strand.
TTCTGATAATTCTAGCTAGAATAATGAACAGGCAAGAATAATGAATATGCAGCAAAACAGAATATCAATGAAAGAAATCAGTAGCCTTTGCTTGAAAACTACTTTTTTTTTTTCTGATGTGATACTTGGACAAGAAACAAAGTGAAGTAAAATTATTTATGTTATACAGATATCCCTTGTCAGAGGATTGTCAAATCTGAAAATTTGTTTAATGTTGTATTACGGTTATATATATTTAATATTTGCCATTTTAACCATTTTTAAATGGGCGATTTAGTGGCATTAGTTACATTCACTATTATCCCATTATTACTGCTCTCTATTTCCAAAACTTTCTTAGCACCTCAAAGAGAAACTCTGTACCCAGAAGCAATAAGTCCTCATCATCCCTAGTCCCTAGTAACTTCTTATCTACTTTCTGTTTCTTGAAAATTTATTTTAATGTCTTTTACAAATTAAGACACATTTAACATATTTATCTCTAAAAGTTTCTTTTGCTCAAGGGTGGTAAACTTCCCAAACTTTTTCACATCAGAAAGCACACATACAGAAAACAATTATTTTTATCCAGCAAAAAAACTTTTGTCTTCAAGTGGATTCTGACTCATAGTGACTCTATAGGACAAAGTGAAACTACCCCATGGGGTTTCCAAGGCTATAATGTTCATGGACGTAGGCATCTACATTTTTCTACCACAAAGCAACTAGTAGGTGCAAACCACCGACCTTTCCTCCAGCAGCCAAGGACTTAACCACTGCACCACCAAGTCTCCTTCTTTGTGTAGCACACTGATGGAAATGGATAAAGCTGCTTACAGCCCTAGGGACACATCTGGGATGTTAGTTTCCAGGTTCTGCCCAGTAATCCCAAGGGCTCCAGGGATCCATGTCTGTGTGTACCTGTAACCCATTCAGAGCTGAGAAGCTCTTGTGCAGACAATGGGAAGTCAGTATAGCATAGTAGTCGTAAACTCTGCTCTGGAATAAAACTGCTTTCTGAACCACTTCCTAGCCATAAGACTTCTGTGCCATTCAGTTTCTTCATCTGTAATGGGGGCTAATGCATACTTTATAGATTAGATAATCCTTATAAAGTGCTTAACCTTGTGCCTGACACACAGTAGGAGCTCCCCAAAATGTAGCTATTACCCTGTACTTAAACTTGGGCACTGCTCAAAAGGCCAGATTATGAGTAAACCTAGACTAGCTGCAGTGGAACAGAGAGGCTCAACACTTCCCAGGAGATGAGTAGGTGGGTCACCTGAGAGTAGGCTGTGTTGTTACTATGGCAATATCTGTGCTTGGTTCCCAAGAGCAGTATCTTATCTAAATTGTGTTAGCTATTACCCTGTACTGCAACCCTGAAAGGTCAAAAATCAAGATCTAGGTGCCCTGATAGATTGTTCTGATGACATTTTATTCAAGGAACATAACTGGACACCCATTGTGTGCCCCGCATTCCTGGGAGAAAAGCTAGAGTTTTTTAACAGCATTTGAAAAGATGTGGCATACTTCTTTTTTCCAAAAAGTAACTCCAGAAGTATAATGGAGGTCAATGGCCAAACAGAAGCTTATGTACAGGATTCTGCATCCTTAATTTAGAAATGACTCTATTTTCTTATTTCTTGCTTAGGAAAATATTATTTAAATTATTGCTTAGTTTGACCATACCAGTATTTCTTCATTAATAACAAAGCTAATGTGGATTTTGCAATACAATAATATAATGTAAATTTTTTTTCAATTTAAATGTGGATTTAATGAAGTCTAGAAGAAACATTTTTCTTACTTTGAAATGAGTCATAATATAGGAACTAAGCAGAATCCTTGTTAATATGCAAGAAATGTTAATACTTAGAATTTAATTCTCAGAGCATCTGCCTTGACCTTATATATGCAATTAGCATCATTTGTTGCATTTGTTTCATAATGTTCTACGGCAGAAGGGAAACTTTAATCAGCGTTTTATTTCCCACTAGACAAAATTAGAACATATAATTCACATCTGAACTGTTGAAAATTATTGTGAGTTATCTCTATTTTCACCTACGGAGTAATGGTTAAAAAGGAATTTCTTTACAAAATTACAAAATAATTCTACTCTGTGGTAACAAAAATCATGTGAAGCATAAAAAAGAAGAAAACTCAAGGTGGAAAAAATTTCAACAGTTATTTCTAAAGGGACCTTGTTGTTGTTGTTATGTGCCATTGAGTCAGACCCGACCCATAGTGACCCCTCCTTGGGTTTCCAGGGCAGTATCACTACGGAAGTAGATTGCCCCATCTTCCTTCCGGGGAGTGGCTGGTGGATTTGAACTGCCAGCCTTCTGGTTAGCAGTCAAGTGCCTTAGCCACTACGCTACCAGAGCTCCCTTATTTATCTTATTGTTATTGCTGTTGTTATATGCCATCAAGTCAGACCTGACTCATAGCGACCCCTCCTTGGGTTTCCGAGGTGGTATTACTACGGAAGTAGATTGCCCAAACTTCCTTCCGAGGAGTATAAATGCCAATAACATTCAGCTCATTTATGCAATATTTTTTTCACAGAAACATAAATGCTTTGTAGTCATCTAAAGATCCCTGTTTGCACAATGGTTAAGTGCCTGTCTGCTAACTGAGCGGTCAGTGGTTCAAACTCACCAGCTGTTCCACAGGAGAAAAGCTACCTAAAAATTATAGTCTAGGAAATCCTAGGAGCAGTTCAACTCTGTCGCACTGCATCTCTATGAGTCAGAATTGACTCAGCAACAGCAATCGGCTCCACAACACTCAGCAACAACCACATATTACAGATTGCTATGTGCCATTTACTTTTCAGAAATCATTTAGATAAATATAATACTTTTGATAGTTTGGAATTCATTTCATTAACATAAATTCCTAGCTCCATAAAGCAGGCTTGCAGTTTTTAAATATTGTTTTGGACGATCATATTTTCAGTGCTACTGACTTGTTTTCTTTTCATTTCTAAAAATCAGTGTCTCCACATCTAAAATAAATTAATTCTTTTCAGGAAATATGAAAATATCTAACATGAAAGATTTTATAAGTAAACATCTGAATGACTACAACTATAATAAACTAATCTCTAAGCAATGATTGATCATATTTACTATCAATACTGTTCTTTAATGAGCTTATAAAATTACTCAGGAAGTCTCTATTAAATTCACAAGATATTGAACGCTTTTGTTTCCAGACAAAATTCAATATCCTCTGTAACTATGGCATACCATAATTGTGACTATTAAATTATATTCCCTGGCATTTATATCATATTTGAAAAGTAAAAGATGATTTAGAGTCAGTATTTTTGAATACTTATTAAATCCAGTTCAGTGGGTATTATTCCACCTATACAAAGTTATACTAATTTCATTATTGTTGTTGTTGCGTGCCATCGAGTTGATTCCTACTCATAGCAACCTTATAGGACAGAGTAGAACATCCCCATAGGGTTTCCTAGGCTGTAATCTTTACAGGAACAGATTAACGGGTCTTATGTCCAATGGAGCTGCTGGATGGGTTCAAACTACAAACCTTTTGGTTAGTAGCCAAGCACTTAGCCATTACGCCACAAGAGCTCCTCATAGTAATTTTACTATCCTACTAGTAATGACTGCTAACCAGAAGGCTGGAAGTTCAAATCCACCAGCCACTCCTCGGAAGGAAGGTTGGGCAATCTATTTCCATAGTGATACTGCCTCGGAAACCCAAGGAGGGGTCGCTAGGAGTCGGGTCCAACTCAATGGCACATAACAACAACAACAACAACAACAACAACAACAACTAATAAGTGAAGGAGCTCTGGTGGCAAAGTGTTTAAAACATTCAGCAAAAGGTCAGTAGTTCAAACCCACCAGCTGCTTTGTGGGGAAAAAAGATGAGGCATCTGCTTCTATAAAGATTTACAGCCTTGGAAACCCTGTGTGGCAGTTCTACTCTGTCCTGTAGGTTTACTATGAATTGGAATCAATGTGATGGCAATGAACTTTTGGATTAATAAGTATGTATTTGTGATACAGCTATTAAGTCCAGGCATTGTCCTAGGTGCTAGAGATACAGTGATAAACAAGGAGTCTTGTCAAGTGCCTCTGAGAAGAAGAGGCAGATGAGATAAGAGAACTGAGTTTATACTAGTAGGCACTGTCAACATTCAGTTAAACATTTTATTTCTACTATATCTGCTTCAGGAGCTCTGGTGGCATCATGCCTAAGGAATTTGACTGTAGCGGTTCAAACCCACCAGCCACTCCTCAGAAGGAAGACTGGGAAATCTACTTCTATAGAGATACCACCTCAGAAACACAAGGAGGGGTTGCTATGAGTCGGATCCGACGATGGCAGTAAGTTTATATCTGCTTCAGCTGAGCCCTCTAGATTTCTTTTTCTTTCTCTGTTCTTTTACTTAGAATTAATTTGTTGATGTTTAGTCAGGGTCCCTGATCAACTTGAGAGAAGAAAACCAATTGTGCATAGCTACAGATAGAAAGAGAGACCCTCTCCTACTAACTCCTTTATTATTATTATTTTTTTTTTTTCCCTGTAATGGCAAATACCACGTAAGTAATTCAGTACACTGCCACTACTGATTTCCCTATAAACATTTTGGAGGGTTGGGAGCCAAGAACAAGCTGTTCTTGTTCATAAATCTAAGGACAGAGAGCACAATCTCTGTGAACAAAGTCAGGACCAGAGTTCACTTAGTGAAGCTTCTCCCAAGTGAAAGCCAGAGCTGAGACAGATAAAACTCCTTTAGTTAAAGTGACAGATCAGGTAGGATCCTTCAAATCTTTCAACCTCAGCTCCCTCAAGAGCTCTTTTAAGACAGTCTTGAGCTGGGTCCATATAAAGTTGGGCCTATATAAAGTATATATTGCACAGGACACAGAAAAATATTCCTTGGCGTCACCATAAACGTTTGTGACATCTTCCTATAAATCTCCTGCTAAAATGTCAGAAAACCACCCATTTCTATTGCTCGTAGGAAGGACTGTTTTCTTGCCTACTTAGTTTTCTTTTTGCCTTCCTACTCACCTGCTAAAGGCATACTCAACAAGCCTACCACCTATCCCTACTGATAGAATGTCAGATATTTTTATTTAATTTGTGTAACAGCAAATGTATCAAATACTTAAAAAGAGGGAATGTTTTGTGTGGAATACTTAAGTAGCCTCAGGGTACATATTGTACTTTAGAAAACCTTCATTTATAATTCCCTTTGATGATTAAACCGATAGTTAATTGAAACTGAGAGTAGTTTTCTCCCTTTTATATATATAATAAGTTAAATAGTTACATGTTTGTTAACTCTAGGAAGTTTCTAATGAGTCTCAGGAGAAAGAGAGTCTTCATTAGACAAGAGGTAATTCCCAAACCTCTTATGAGGAGTAAGCCTACTGCATGTGCACATTTAAAATGAGATTTAGAGCTCACTCTAATAGGTTTCAGCCACTTTACAATGGGGGGCATTAATAGGCGGTAAGAGTGGTCAGCCCATGTAGCCCAAGGGAAGTCACAATAAGGGATACTTCCTGAGAGAGGAGCCAGCAAGCCCACCACTCTGGCTGGTAAGCCTTCCCCTTAGCCAAACATGCAGAGTCCTACCTTCATTCCATTTTATAAGCTAGATCAAACGAGTAACTATTTAAATTTGTCCCATAAAGAATGACCTCTTCAGCTGCTTTTCCTCCTCTAACTGATCTCTAAGTACTAGGAACCATCAGGGCTTAAGTTTGGACCTTCATCTCTTTAATGTCTACCTAGTAAAGTCTTCACTTGGATGTCTAATAGGCTTCTCCATCATAATATGTCCAAAACAGAATTCTTGAATTTCATCTCAAACCTATTGCCTCAATCTTCCTTATTCACTTACTGGCTAGCATTCACTCACTTGCTCAAGACAGAAAGATGTTATCTATAATAAGGCTATTTCTTACCCTCCATGTCTAATTTGTCCATTAAAAAAAAAAAAAAAAAAAAACCCAAAGTCACTGCCGTTGAGTCGTTTCTGACTCATAGTGACCCCCATTGAGTTTCCAAGGCTGTCAATCTTTACGGAAGTAGATCACCCAGTCTTCCTTCTGCAGAGCAGCTGGTGGATTTGAACCACTGACCTTCCAGTTAGCAGTCAAGTGTCTTATCCACTACACAACCAGAGCTTCCAATTTATCAATAGGCCCTGTTAATTCTATCACCTGCATTTATTTTTAATCCATCTTTGCTTGCCAAATCTACTGCCCACCTCTTTCTTCTGTGAGCACTTATTATATAGCCTTCTGAAGGGCCCTGGTGGTCCATTTAAGCACTTAGCTGCTATCAAGTTAGCAGTTGGAACCCGCCCAGCTGCTCTGTGGGAGAAGGACATCGTGATCTGCTTCTGTAGAATTACTGCCAAGAAAACTCTAAGGGGCAGTTCTGCTCTTCACATGGGGTCTCTATGAATGGAACTGACTGGACATTACCCAATAACCACAGTGGTCTTCTAACTTGTCTCTGGACTTCTCCTATGGTCCCTCCTAATCCATTCTCCATATGCAGATAAGAACAAGCTTGAATAAGAACTTCATGCTTACAGGAGAATTTCAAGAATACTACAAAGAACGTTATTTTTCTGAACCAAATTCCTTACATGATGATCCATCATTCCTGAATTCTTCAGTGAGTATTTCCTCTCTTACCATCAAAAACAGGAAATAAATATCAGTACATTACAATCTAATATAAATATCCAATCCAAGTTTTCTAATTATCTCAATAATGTCATTTTGACCCAAATAATCAACCCAGGATCATGCACAGCATTTAGTTGTTATGTCTCTTTGGACTACTTAAAACTGGGATACTTCCTCAGTCTTTATTGCATTATTATATTCTTGACATTTTTGAAGAATACAAAGCAGTTATTTTGGACAATGCTCCTCATATTGGTTTTTCTGGTGTTTCCTCATTAAATTCAGCTTACATGTTTTGGGCAGAAATATCATAGAAATGATGCTATTTTCTTCTCATTGCAACATAGGTTGTGTCAGCTCAGGTCTTCGAAGAAAGCAGATGCCTAGAAGGATTAGACATGAAGAGATTTACTGGGAGACATAGCTGTGCAGGATGAAGGGGGAGAAGAGGGAGTAAGCAAGAAGATCCCTAGACCAAGATGCAGGTCTGATACCTGTGAAGGGAGAGAGGGAAGGAAAGAGAATTGGGTAAGAAGAACTTCAGACTGTAGTACAATTCTGAGAAAACCTCAGCCAGACTGATGGGGCTTCCCCAACAAAAGTTACCTGCTAGAGGAATCCCACATCAGGCAGGAATGGATCAGTACTAGGACCCCAAACAAGCTCAGTGATAAGCTAGTACAGACTGGGAGCAGCATGACCTCAGCATTCATGGCACAGCAGCCGGAATTCTGTCATCCATGCTCTCCATAGCACGTTCTCTCGAAGGAGACCTTAGTAAGGCACTTCCATAGCCACCACACAAGGTTGATTATTCATTTCTGGTAATGTTCCCTTTATTAAGGTGGTGTTAGTCCAGGTTCTCCACTGTAATGATGGTAGTTGCTGAATAGTGATTTTGTTTCCACCATTCCTTCTGTATTTATTAGCTGTCATTCTGCTACTAAGTAAAATTTTCTTTTTTCCTATTTATTTATTATCAGTATGGACTCAAGTATTCTTATTTCATTAGTGATTTGGTTTACCAGTACCAATTGTTGTCAAGTCAATTTCAGCTCATGGTAATTCCTGTGTTCCATAGGGCTTTCAGCAGTTGAATTTCCAGAAATTCTTCTGAGGTGCCCTTGGGTGGACTTGAATCCCCAACCTTTCAGTTATTGTCATTATTCATTTTGGTTCTCAAATTGCTCTACATTTGACCAGTGAGAATCCCTTCAAGCTGGCTCCTGTACCTTTTTTATGTGTCTTGTCAGTCTTTGAGTGCTTCCTTATTTTTGGCACAAAAAGTAATTCCAGGCTTAGCTTGTACTTTCCCTCCTCAAGCCATTTGGTTAGCCATTTCTCTAAGAGGTACTGGTTTCTTTTTGTAGAGAGTGACATTTTGAAACCAAGATCTGAATACTAGATGTTCTCATCACTATTGAGGTGTCATTGTTCATAGACCATTTCAGTGAATGGAGCAAGGAAAGAAATATGAATATTTTATAAATCAATCCACCTATATGCTTATATTCATTTATGTAGCTAGCTAGTTATAGCAAATCATAAGATCAAAGTTAAAATTCCAGTCAACACAAGGTTCATGCCAGATTTCCTTCTTTCCATATTTGCAACTCCTTTCTCTCATAGTCAGAAACAGAGCTTCCATTATCCTAAATAGGTATGTTTATTTCTCAGTTCCCATGTATAAAATCATCTCATGACCCCATCAGGTCACTACCCTACTTTGTACTCCTTCCTTGAGTGGTCCTTGGCCTTCCCCTGGGACATTGCTGCATCCCAACCCAAAATATTTTAGAAAAAAACAAGGTCTTTTAAAAAATTAATATTATTGGAATAAATAGCCCAATTAATTACCCAAATTGAATTTAGTAAGAAAGGAGATAAATATGAGGATCAAACATAAAATACAGGATTAAAGAAGAGAAAAATGCCAGATAAGCTGAGAGACATGAAAGATATTCATCTGTGTATCCATTAGCAAATAATTATATAACCCCTACCACACACCAAGTGCTGTTTTAGGAACATAATAGGCAGCAATGGAAAAAAAAAAAAAAAAGATATGGAAGCCAACCTGTGAATATTAGAAGTGCTAAATAAAGAATTAGGAAAAAAGAGAATCACTAATGAGAGATACTTTCATGAAGGTAGCTTTCAACATTTTAAAGAGTAAGATTAGAATTGAAAGAATTCATCCTTCAAAAAGAAATAAACAAGCAGAAACCAAGATCAAAACATATCTTGGATAATATTAAATGTCAAGGGAAAAACAACCCTCAAAGCTTTCAAAGATCAAAAACAAGTTCCTTTTAAAGGGTTATCATCAGGATTGGGTCAGACATCAAAATTGCAACAATCAATGTTATAACTGATACAAAAATCTTTTGGGAAGATGGAGTAAACGTACTTTTCCCTATTCAATCTGCTAAGTACAACACAAAATTCTGGATATTATATATGAAACAGACACCAAACACTCTGAAAGGTGAAGTAGACTGGCTAGGGTCCCCAGTATCTTTAGAATTACAGTGGTGATGAATTTCCTGGATGTTATTTTTCCCACATATATCCCAGACATGATGCTGAAAAAGCAAGAAACTCAGAAACACCAGTAGGCACTGACAAATGAAGTCACAAAAAACACCTGATCTCTCTAGCCAAAGGACCAGGAAAGGGGCAGCCTAGCAAAACAGAAAATGTTTAAACAATAACCACTCTACTCCAACCAAACACCACAGACAAACTATGGTCTCACCCCCTTCCTGTCAGCAAAGGTTGAGTATAAATCCTGGACTCCCCACTTTCCCAACATTCCTCATGGATACAGATGTAAAAATCCTTAGTAAAATACTAGCAAATAGAATTCAGCAGCATGTGTGTGTGTGTGTGTGTGTGTGTACAGTTAATGTCATACTGAATGGTGAAATACTGAATGCTAATATTGAGAACAAGACAAGTATGTCCACTCTTACCACTATTATTCAATATAGTGCTGGGAGTTCTGTCAGTGCAGTAAGGCAAGAAAAGGAAATGAAATGTGTACACACACACACACACACACACACACACACACGGAGCTCTGGTGGCATAGTGCCTAAGGCATTTGACTGCTAGCCAGAAGGCTGGTGGTTCAAAACCACCAGCCATTCCTTGGAAGGAAGACTGGGCAATCTACTTCCATAGAGATATCGCCTCAGAAACTCAAGGAAGGGTCGCTATGAGTTGAATCAACTGGACCTCAGTGAGGTGATATGTGTGTGTGTGTGTGTGTGTGTGTGTGTGTGTAGGAGCTCTGGTAGCATAGTGCCTAAGGCACTTGACTGCTAACCAGAAGGCTGGCAGTTCATACGCACCAGCCACTCTTCAGAAGGAAGAGTATATATATATACACACACACACACACATACACATATACACACACATATATGTATACATATATGTATATATACACATATTTGTATATATCTCACTCTCAAAACTCAACATTAAGAAAACAATCCATTTAGAACATGCTGTTGTTGTTATGTGCCGTCGAGTCGGACCTGACTCACAGTGACCCCTCCTTGGGTTTCCGAGGCGGTATCACTATGGAAGGAGGTTGCCCAACCTTCCTTCTGAGCAGTGGCTGGTGGGTTTGAACCACCAGCCTTCTGGTTAGCAGTCAAATGTCTTAGGCACTATGCTACCAATGCTCCCACATGATTCTAAAGTTTATCTTATTTCCAAAATACATTGGGTAGAGAAAAGAAATGAAAGACAACAATACTGCAAATAGTTTGTTTCCATTTTTGTCAGAGACAAATGCATACAAACACATACTTTATGCCTGCATATAAAGAGAAAAAAAATATCCTAAAGGTCTTACACTAAACTGTTAACTGTGAATTAAATACATTTAAAAAGAAAAAAAAAGGTTAAGATTGTTAAAATAGTCATTACAATGAAAACTAAAAATACTACATAGACCTAAGGAAGAAGATTGCAATAGTATTAAATAAACTGGAATATAATATAGAACAAATGTGCATTTTTACATTAAAAAATATGTATAGTATAATAGATGAGAAAAAAATTAGGTCTATTAGGGAGGTAGAATTAAGGTTTCATTGTTTTCAAGATAAATAGAGCTATGGCCCTTCATTGTGTTGATGTTGCTGATAGGTGACATCAAGTCAGTTTTGACTCATGGTGACCCTCTGTACAACAGAATGAAACACTGCCCTGTACTGGGCCATCTTTGCATTGTTGCAGCCACTATGTCAATCCATCTGATTGAGGATTCTCCATTTTCTCTCTGACTCTCTACTTTACCAAGAATGATTTCTCTCCAGAGACTGGTTCCTCCTGATAACATGTTCAAAGCATCTGAGACAAACTCTTAAGATTCTCACTTCTAAGGAGCTTTCTGGTTGCATTTCTTCAAAGACAGATTTGTTTGTTCTTCTGGCAATCCATGGTACATTCAACATTGTCCTCCAGAATGATAGTTCAAAGGCCTCAGTCCTTCTTCAGTCTGCCTCATTCATTGTCCAGCTTTCACATGTGTATAAGGTGATTGGCTTGGGTCAGGCACACCTTAGTTCTCAAGATTCTGTCTTTGCTTTTTAACACTTTAAAGAGGTAATTTGCAACAAATTTGCCCAATGCAATATATCCTTGGATGTTTTGATTGCTGCTTCAATGGGTGTTGATTGTGGATCCAAGAAAAATTAAATTCTTGACAATTTCAATATTTTCTCCATTCATCATGATGTTGCTAATTGCTCCAAATTGTGAGGAATTTTTTTTCCTTGATGTTGAGGTGTAATTCATTCTGATGGATGTAGTCTTTGATCTCAAGTACTTCAAGATCTCTTTGCTTTCAGAAAGCAAGGTTGTGTTATCTAGATATTACGCAGGTTGTTGATGTGTCTTCCTTCAATCCTGATGCCATCTTCATCTTCCATATAGTCCAGCTTTTTGGGTATTTGCTCAGCATACAGATTGAATAAATACGGTGAAAAGATACAAGCCTGATACACATCTGTCCTGATTTTAACCCACGCAGTATCTCCACATTCTGTTTGAATGACTGCCTCTTAGTCTATTTACAGGTTCCTCATGAGCACATTGAAATGTTCTGGAATTCCCTTTCTCTGCCATGTCATCCATAACATCTGTATTCCACTTTTTTCACTTTGAATATTTAATTTACCTCAATGTTTTTTCCAGAATATAGCTTGTTCCCTAGACTTATTGGTGCCACTATTTTTGAACATAATTCTTATATGCACATGGGTCTAATTCTATACTTTTTCTTCTTTTCCATTAATCTATTTCTCTTGATAGCAATGACTTTATTTAATTTGGGTGCAGGAAACCTCCTTTATCATCTTTCTTTTTTCAAAACTTTCCCAGATATATTTTCACACATTTATTATAATTTGCATCATTTTCTAAAGTTAGAGGGAAATAAAAGCACAATGCTTTAGAATACTTATTGTAAGGAGACTAAGTTAATTGTATAATTTGAGAGAACTTGATATATTATTTGAGAATGGGATAAAACTCATATCCTTCATTTTACAATAGTGGGCACAGTCCTGATCACTCACTCCCAGCTATAACAACCAACATTTAAATATATAACAATCCCTATACAAAACTAAGGAGCTCTGGTGGTGTAGTGCCTAAGGTACTTGACTGCTAACCAGAAGACTGGCAGTTCAAACCCACCAACCACTCCTCAAAAGGAAGGTTGGGGAATCTACTTCCATAGTGATTCTACCTTGGAAACCCAAAGAGGGGTCACTATGAGTCAGGTCTGACTCGACAGCACATAACAACAACATAAAAAAAACTGTAGACTGTATTTTTTTCCTTTTTATTCTTAGAGGTAATAGAAAAGATAATTAGCCAAAATGAGAAAGTATATCTTATTTGAACATATTTTTTTAAACACTTTTTCAGCACTGAGATTAAACTTTGGCTCAAATTAAATCACAATCAAACAGTTTTTTCAGCTCATCTGTTGGAAGTATCAAACCAAGAAATTCAATATACTCATATGGCTAGTTTCTCATTATGAGCCAAGAGTAACTCTGACACCCAATAGAAACGTAATTTGAAATTATAATTTGAATAATGATCATTTAAAATTATTTGGTCATACGTAACTTAGTGAAAACATTTGGGCCTCCCCTTTGCCATTGGATTCTCCAAACAATGCACGCTGCACTGTAAATAAATTAATGCCACTAGAGATAGGAGAGGTGATTTGCATATGTCATCATCACTTCACAGAACTTCTGGGGGAATCACAACACAAAAATTGAATCAGAATCCACTCTAAGTTTCCTTCTGCACTCTTTAAACACAATTCAGAATTTTGGTTAAAGGATTTGTAAAAGTGGTTTCTATAAACACTTCAGTTTTCCTGTAGTATCACAACTCTTTTTTCCTTTTGATCTATTTGAATCCTAATCTGATTCTAATTTTGTTGATCAAATAAATAAGTACAAAAACTTCAAAAGCTAAGACTGAAAAGTTCAGTGGATAATATCTGCTCAGGATACATAATGGGCAATTTTAACCCAGAAAACAATTCATGACCATATGCAACTCTGGTACTTTCATATCATTTCTTAAGGTTGAGACTAACAGTAGAGCAGATTTTATCTTAAAACTGAACTAATACTCTATTTATACAACTGCGAGACAGACACTGCTTGCACTGCTACTTAGAAATAATGTTCCTTTCCTTTTCAATTATGTATTATAAATGTCTGATTCCTAAGGAAGATTTTGCTTCTTTTGCTGGAAGGAAATTATATCCACTTTGACATATAACATAAATTATTTTTCTTAGTATAAATACTTAAATTAAATGCCCTAAATTTTTTCCTTATGCCAGTGACAAAGGAATTACTTTTATGCATACATCTACAAATAGATATATTTCATAAGTGTTAAGCTATATGTGATCATTATATATGCAGTCCGTAGGATTTGATGTTTTCAAAGTGAGTTTAAAATTCAGCCTTAATCAAACTCCATAAAGTTTCAGTGGAGGTGAAGTAAAACTTTTACAAAATCAAGGCACTGGTTCCTGGGCCTCATACCCAGGAACTTTCTATGTTGCTAAGGCAACACAGTCGAGATACTTTTGTGTCTCAGCTTACTAGGCCTCCCTCTGCCATAGAGTTGGCTGGTATAGAAAGCACACAACAGGGGAATAAGGCACTCTGCCACTAACTTTCTCTTTGATCCTAAGGAAATGTCCTTTTTTCAAAATAAGAAGACTTACCTAGATGATTTCTTGTCATTGCTTTTACCTTAAAACATATTCCCAAAACTTGTGAAACTAATTTTAAAACAAATTTCACTGGAATATAAACACATTGGTAGCATAGTGCCTAAGGCACTTCCAGAAGGCTGGTGGTTTGGTTCAAACCCACCAGCCACTCCTCAGAAGGAAGGTTGGGTAATCTACTTCTGTAGTGATACAGCCTTGGAAACCCAAGGAGGGGTCACTATGAGTCAGGGTTGCTATGAGTCGGGGTCGACTAGACGGCACATAACAACAACAACATAAATATTGAGGGTAAAGGAGAACACAGTATGAGTTTTCTCTATGCCCTGCAGTTGTATAAGGATAGTCTTGGATGTGCTTCAGAGTTGAAAGAAAAATGAAAAAGTTAAAGAACCATCGTTAAGTTTATTCTAACTCTAATTAATCTTAGATGGTTCCTTAACTTTTTCTTTTTTACAGATACAAATCAGATGCTTATTCTTTTGTTGCTGTTAGGTGACGTTGAGTTGGCTGTGACTCATAGTGACCCTATGGACAACAGAACGAAACACTGCCCAGTCCTACATCATTATCATACTCCCTGCTACGCTTGAGCCCGTCATTGCAGGGATTATGGCAATCCATGTCATTGAAGGTCTTCCCTTTTTTCACTGACCCTCTACTTTATCGAGCATGATATCCTTTCCAGGGAATAGCCCCTTCTGACAACATGACTAAAGGAGGTGAGATGAAGTCTGGCCATTCTCACTTTCAAGGAGCATTCCAGCTGCACATCTTCCAGGATAGATTTGTTCTTTCTTCTGGCAGTCCATGGTATTTTCAGTATTCTTCACCAACATCATAATTCAAAACATCAACTCTTTTTCAGTCTTCCTTATTCATTGTCCAGCTTTCACACACATGCGAGGAGATTTAAAATGCCATGGCTTTGGTTAGGTGCACCTTAGTCTTCAAAATGGCATCTTTGCTCCTTAACACTTTAAAGACATCTTTTGCAGCAGATTCGCCCAGTGCAATATGACGTCTAATTTCTTGACTGCTGCTTCCATTGGTGTTGATTGTGGGTCCAAGTAGAATGAAATCTTCTGATTAAAAAATAGATGAAATGAAAAAAAAATTATGAATGGATTTTTGGTAAAGGATCAGCCTCCATGTCATATCCATATGGAAATTTTTTGACTTGCACAAAATTACGTAACTGGTGCCAGTCAGAAAGAAAATGCATATGTCTCTTAAATCTGAGGCCAGTGCTCTGTTTACTTCTATAACATCAGTCTTTTATGACCTCCCCCCACCACCCTGTCCTACTTGATCTTCTTCTCTCTCTGCCTTCTTTTTCTCAGTCTCCTTGGAAGGACACTCTGCCCAGGCCTGGTCCTATCTTAGTCACTGTCTCTTGTCAGTTGATAACAATCCACTCCAAAGCTTCACATACTACTTGTGTATATTGATAATTTCCAAACTTCAGTCTCTATCTCCTATCTCTTCTTGACTTTCAGACCTATTTATCTGCTTGCCCACGGTGTCTACTGATTTCCATGCCCCATAGATATTTCAAATTACCATCTTCCCTCCTCTAAACTGCTCATATTTAAGCTATCATCCATACCAGTAAGTAAGGAGCCTTCACTGATTCTTCCCTTTTTTGACACCCCACACTCAATTACTCACCAAATTTCTTTTCCATACCTATCAAATATACTTTCTGCATATTTATTGTTTATGCCTTATTTCTGGCCCTTATCACTTTTCCTTTGATTAATCTTTAGACTGGCAGTCTTGACCTTCTTCAATTTCTTCAAAATGCTTTAAGTGTGATTAAAATGCAGACTCAGTTGTCACTTTAATATTTTCCCATTCATAAATATAAAACCAAACTTCTTGATATATTATGTAATGCTATTCCTATTACAGGAGCTCTGGTAGCATAGTGCCTAAGGTACTTGACTGCTAATCAGAAGTCTGGCGGTTCAAACCCACCAGCCACTCCTCGGAAGGAAGATGGGGCAATCTACTTTCGTAGTGATACTGCCTCCAAAACCCAGGAGGGGTCGCTATGAGTCGGGTCCAACTGGACGGCACATAACAACACAAACATTCACATTACACACACACACACACACACACACATATTCCCCAGTCTTAATTTCATACCCTTCCCCCTGGTAGTGCAATGGCTTTCTCTTTAAATATGGCCTTTCTGCCTTTGGGTTTACAAGTCTGCCAAAAATGATTGGTTGGACCAGTCTGCCTTATGACTGGTCTATTTTATGTACCTTACAAGGATTGGTCAATTTGCTATGAAAAGAGTGCTGCATGAAACCACCAAATAGGATAGACTGACTCTGGTCAGAGATTGACCAGAGTTTTGCCATCCTGTTAGGCTTATGTAAGGACAAATCCCACAGAGGTTCACGGGGCACCTCACCATCATTTAGAAGAATCTGGAGCAGAGTGCATCCTCTGGACCCAGCGTCCCTGAGCTGTGAACCTCCTAAGCTGAAAAGAAAGACTGTAACATTGAGGACAGAGAAACAGTCACCTGGTGATCCATGGGAAGAAAGAGATAGGGTGGCCACAGAGAAAGAGCTGGGTACCTTCAAGCACTTTTCAGGTGGAGCTAAAAGAGCTGTAACACTTGCTCTAGTGGGGGCAGAGACCTACAGGGCCTAGCAGTAGAATGTCCCAGAAAAGGGCCCTGGAGGCAGCATAACTCAGAAGAGAAGCCAAGAGGCAGAGCCGGAAGTAATGGCAGAAGGCTCCTGCTAGGAGGGCAGCAGCCAAGTGCGCTGCTACACTGGCCATGTGTTGGGCCAGTTAATGGTAGAGAGGCTGACAATGGGGAGGCTAACTTCAGAGAAGGGCACCTTCATGGCCAAGAGAAGGATCTGTCTGTGGGCATGGCCAAAAAGCTGAGAGCTGTCCTGGTTAGAAGCTGCTCTGACTGATGAAGTTGATCCTGTCTCTGTTACTTCTAAATTGATCCTGATTCCAAAGTGTAGCCTGTTATGCCCCTAATAAACTCCCTGTGAGTACGGTCTGTGAGTTTTGTGTGGCCACTGCAACTAATCATCAAACTCAGCAGAGAAGGAGATTATGCTGTTGGAGGTGATATTCTATCTGCTTTTTCATGCTTGTTACTGGAATGTCTTTCCTGTTCCTTTTCTCAGGCAACCTGTGTTTATCCTTCCAAACTCAATTCAGTCATGACCAACTGTGGGAGGCTTTCCAATCTGCTCTTTCCCTCCCTCTCTCCAGTCCCTCTGTCCCCGTCACAATTTCTGTTTCTACTTTATCTTTCTGCTTATGCACTATAAACCTTTATCATGGACCTGACCACACTCTATTGCAATTGCTCCTGTACTTTCTTACCTTCACCATTACAGAACAGTTCCTCTCATATTATTCCTATCTTTGTAACCCCAAAGCCTACAGTCTCTGCATGGTGCAAATGGTTAACAGACTGGCTCCTAACTGAAAGGATGAAGACTCTAGTCCACCTAGGGGCACCTCAGAAGAAAGATCTGGTAACCTACTTCAAAAAAACTAGCCATTGAAAACAGTATGGAGCACAGCGGTACTCTAACACACATGGGGTCACCATGAGTCAGAATTGACTCAACAACAATTGGTCTTGACCTCAAAGCCTAGCAGAGGGCCTAATAGTTTTAGCTGGTTTTCTACTGAGTGAATAACTGATTGAACGTGAATTTAGAAAATGCAAACCTTATTTTCTCACTAACTGATAACATAAGGGGAGAACTACACTGATAAAAAGAAAATTGGCCATCATAAACCACAAGGAAGAATGAAATATAAGATCAAATTTTTATGAGGGAAATAACTTGGATAATTCAGAGAATGTGAATTCAAATAAGAAATCTATTTCCTATGCTAGCTTGAAAATTAAGAGACCCAGTAGTAGAGCTCCTAGTGAACTGATGGTGTGATAGCTGGGGGAGAAACTTACCAGACTGAAAACTTAATCCTACCACCCCCAAATCCTCTTAGAATCTAAAGAAGGGCTTTCCTTGGCCAAATTTGTTTTCCTAGCTTTCAAAAATGAACATAGACATGACCAGATTACATGAGATTTAAAATGCTTAGAGGGGTGCTCTGGTGGCATAGTGTCTAAGGCATTTGACTGCTAACCAGAAGGCCAGTGATTCAAACCCACCAGCCACTCCTTGGAAGGAAGGTTGGGCAATCTACTTCCATAGTGATACTGCCTCAGAAACCCAAGGAGGTTTTGCTATGAGTTGGATCTGATTCAATGGCAGTGAGGTTTTTTTTTTTTTTGTTTTGTTTTGTTTTTCGGTTTAGAGACACAAACATAACCATCCACCAATACATACTACACAAGGTAAGGGACAATGTTCCTTTCTGAACAACTTGCATCTATTACCTCAATGTTTCTTAATCTTTGCTTAGTCAGAGGCCCCTTTAAGAACAGCATGCCTTATAGACCCCCTCTGCAAAAACCACCATAACAAGAAGTTCAGAAATGAATCTTCTTTAGAAAACATCCTCTAACTTCCCTAAATTCAATGATTTCTGTAAGTGCTCTTTTCAGTAATTACTCAGCTTGTGCTACAGTAATTGGTACTTCAATATTGTACCCCACAAATAAGTGTGCAGTTTTCACTTGTGTATACGTTGTCTCTCCATTTCATTGTGCGCTCTGTAAAGCAAGGATTTGGGTAAGAATTTTAGTATCTACTACAACCCATAAATGACAATCTCAAAATAGTCTACCAAATACACACTCAAATATTGAAACTACTTCTCAATTTCTAAAAAATGTCAGCTCCAGGTAATAGTTAAAATTTTAAAAAATAAACTCATGGCCATCAAGTTAACTCTGACTTATATCGACCCCCAACGGGTTTCCAAAGCTATAAATCTTTGCAGAAGTAGATCGCCTCATCTTCCTCCAGCAGAGCAGGAGCAGATGGGTTTGAATCACTCACCTTGTGGTTAGCAGTCAAACGCCTTACCCACCACGCCACCAGAGGTCCTTCCAGGTAATAGTAGCTAATGTTTATTGAAAACGTACTACTTACTACATTTTACTCTAAGACTTCAACCTCTTTAATTCTTGTAGTATTCCAAGAGATAGGCTAATATCATCCTCATTCTGCAGATGAGGAAACTAAAGCACAGAGAGAAGTCAAGTAACTGGTCCAAGATCATAAATGCAGGAAGGGGGTTGGGGGGCTGGGATTTGTATTTGGATAGTGGGCCTCCACTAAGTGGTTAAGCAGTTGGCTACTAACCAGAAGGTCGGTAGCTTGAACACACTCAGAGGTGCTTCAGAAGAAACCTGGAGCTTTTTTTTTCCCCAAGAGGTCATAACCTTGAAAACTCTATGCAGTGCACTTCTACTCTGCAACACATGGGGCCACCATATGTTGGAATCAATGGCAATTGGTTTGGTTTTTTCAGTTGGCCTCAAGAGAAGATGCTGAGTAATGCATTGCATTGCCTTAGGCACTTGAGCTGCATGCCTATCACTAGGATGTTTTAGTAAGAAGCTGCAACGACTGGCTCAGGTATAGCAAGAATTATGAGGCTGCTGCAGGACCAGGTCGTGTTTTGTTCCGTTGTACATAGGGTTGTTGAGTCAGAGCCGGCTCGACAGCACCTAACAACAACTACAACGAGAACTAATTTTTTCATGCCAATGAAATGAATGTAAGTCCATTTTGTTTTTCGAATTTTAGTGCAATTTCCCCACACAAATACCTCTGTGACTCTATTACCACTACTCCCTCTCCTCATTCTACCCACGTCAGCCACCACCCCAGTTCTCTATCACCACCAAGGTAATCCATCTAAAACTAGTAAGAGTCCTTCTATATTTCTCTCCTTACTCATTTAATACTATCTGGAGAGATACGCATATTTACACACACAATAACTCACATATATACATGCATACAAAAGGGAGATAAGATCTTTTCTCAAAAGTGGAATATTTTTATGCATTTTTCCACATCTTGTTTCTTTCATAAAACAACACTTCTTGGAAACCCCTTTGTCTCACTGGTAAACATCTAATATCCTTTCTAATGGCTGCAGTCTTCCATGGTGTCGATGTATCACAATTTATTCAACCACTCCCCTCTGAACTGTGTTCACTTTGTTTCAAGTTGTTTCACACAAAGAACAATGCTGCAATTCATTCAAGGCATCAGGCAATGCCAGTAGAAGAAGGCAAAATAGGGAGGCTGAGTTCCTTGGAGGAAGCTCACAGAAAGGTTCCTTGTACCTGGTCTTTCAGAATTCTCCCTTGCTCAGGAAACAGAGAACTCAGGCCGTTCAGCTCCTTCTTAGCCTCTTAAGTCAGGGAAAACTGACCTACTCCATACAGTGGATGTGATATCAAAATTCCCATCAGAAGCCCACAGGTTTGAAAGCCAAGGCTCCCCTAGATCTGCTGCTCTTAACATTCCCCCAAGGTTTCAACACTGCTTTGAGATCACTTGTCAGCTTATGTACAGAAGCTCCTGCCTTGGTTTTATCTGCCAAGACCCTCACCAAAAAGCAAGGCCTCATCTGTGACCAGTAGCACCTAGATCCCAGCAGCTAAGTGGAGGGAAAGAACTAGCTCTCAAGTTCTCAGATCGGTTCCAAGTTTATCTCGTAGATAGTTCATGCCCTGCTATGAAGTCTATCTAGAACGCCAAGTCCAAGAAAGCTTACTATACAGTCTACTTGAAATAGAAATGTGACGATGTAAAACCAGTTAATTAACTTAATGAACAGGAAACCTTAGTGGAAAACTACTCAGTTCCCTGACCTCCCCTCCCAGGTCAATACAGAACAGGATTGTAAGAGATAACCAGTATGAAATAGGCTCTACTTCAAAACACTGCTATTGAAAACAGCTTTATAACTAACAAAGATAGAATCAAAGAATTGTCTCCTGGTTCATACTGCTGTCAGTTTGTAAAGTTCTTTATGGTGGACATGATTTCTATACATCCTAGCATAAAATAGTTATTATTCTAACTGTATAATTGTAGGAAGTATTTCATAATTTTCATTTGTCTGTTTAATACATCATTATTCTCACTCTTTCAACTTCACTAGATATTTTGTGATTTTAAAGTCTTTCAAACTGGTTACCTATAGAAAACTGACTCATTTTTAGGACAATATCAGTATTTATTCAATTTGCATACTAAACTTTGTTGAAACTTGACAGGATGATTAAATTTAAGTTTACCATATACACATACCACCACCATGTGTATAATGCCATCCCTAAAATTGTTCACTTGCTGTCATGGATTGAACTGTGCACCACTCCCCCCCAAAAAAATATGTCTGGGCCATGATTCACAGTAGTCTGGCAGCTGTGATGTAATTTGACAATTATGTAATGAGGTAATCACCCCTCATGATGTGATCTGATGCGATCAGCCAGTTTTAAGAGTTTTAGAATAGGATGCAACACCCTTACTCAGGTCACAGCCATGATCACAGGTAAGGGAAGTTTCCCTGGAATGTGGCCTGCATCACCTTTTATCTTAAAAGAGATAAAAGGAGAGAGGAGCAAACGAGAGGGAGGGACTTCCTACCACCAAGAAAGAAAAGTGGGAGCAGAGTGTGTCCTTTGAACCCAGGGTCTCTGAACTGAGAACCTCCTAGACCTGGGGTAAGATTGATGCCAAGACACATGTAGATCTCCAAGGAATGTTGGGCCCCCAGATGTTGAAAGGAGACAAGGACCTTTCTCCTGAGCTGACAGAGAGAAAGCCTTCCCCGGAGCAGTCATTCTGAATTCATACTTCCAGCTTCCTAAACTGTGAGAAAATTAATTTGTTAAAGCCATCCACTTGTGGTATTTCTATTATACCAGCACTAGGTAACTAGGACAGAATTTGGTATCAGAAGTGGGGCATGAACCTAGGTGGTACTGCTCTAACAGATATGTGAAATATACAAGCAGTTTTGGAATTTGTTAATGGGTAGAGGCTGGATGAGTTTTAAGGTGCCTAACAGTCAAAGTCTAGATTGCCTTAGAGAGACTGTTGGTGGAATTATGGATGTCAAAGGCAATTCTGGTGAGGGTTCTTTTTTTTTTTTTTATTAGGATTTGGGTGAAGATTTACAGAGTAAATTCACTTTTCATACAGCAGTTCACATATACTTTGTCTCATGTCATTGACCAAAATTTACAATGCAGCAGCTCCCCTCCCACTTCCTCCCCATAGTTACCTCCTCCCAGTGTCCATCCCTTCATACTCTTCTGCACCCTGAGCTATCTCCCTGTGCATAAGCAGCCCTTCCTTCTCCCATGATTGTTCTCTCCAGGGCGTGTGTCTACTTGAGGTAAATGTTTAACTCACATGCCTGTACTTTGTTTGGCTGGAAACCACAGTTGTGGGTTCAATTCCAGACCTGAAGGGCAGCTAGGGGCCATAGTCTCAGTGGTTACACCAGGCTCCACTGGACCAGCAAACCTGGTCTCCACCTTCTTTTTTTTTTTTTTTTTGCCTCCAAATGATTTTGAGTTTTGTACCACATTGTTCTCCTGGTGAGGGTTCTTAAGGAAGCAAGGAGAGCTGTAACACAGGGGATAATGTAGACAGCAAGAAGCAGCAGCAGAGAAATGACAGCAGAACCAGGAGACCAGCAAGAAATGACACACGAACCTACCCACAGAGCAAGAGAGCTGAGTGCCTCTGGGCAGGAGGTTCCTGGCACAGTGGGGTGCCTCTGGGAATTTGTTGACCGAGGTAGGGTTGCTGACCCACAGAGCAAGAGAGTTGAGCACCTTTGGGCCAAGGTTTACTGGAGAAGTGGGATGCCTCTAGGCACTTATTAGTAGAACTAAAGACCTTCGTAACACTTCCCTGAGCAGGGCAGAAGCCAGGCCAAGCCAAAGGTCCTTAGGGCCAAGGGGCCAAGGAACCAGGAAGCAGCTGAAGAGACAAGGAGCATATTCAGAAGCAGAGCCACCTCAACCTTAAAGGGTAGGGTTACAACCTCTGGGGATTCAAAGGGTGGGACTACAGTCTGCCAGGTTTCAGACAGTCAGATCTTCACCAACTCCAGAGTGTAGAGATGCTATTACTGAATGCCAGAGGGATGCTGGTGATTCTATTGCCAAAAGCTGAGGAGGAAGGGTTGCCATGCCCAAGGGGCAGGAGAACAGGCCCTGCTAGGACCAAGGGGGTAGGGCTGCCACTCAGACTAGGAGAATGGGGCCCCCAAAGCAGAAGGAACAGCGCTGCCATTCCAGTGGGCCTGGAAGGTGAAGCAAGAATCAAGAGAGCATGGCCAATATCCAGAATATGGAGGGCAGGGCCACTGCCTAGACAGTTTCAGAGAACAGGATTATTTTCAAGCCTGGAGAGCTAGTGTAAATTATTCTGCTGGGTTTTTCATATGCTCAGTGCCTCTTATCCCTTCTTTCCCTCCCGTGTCTCCAATTGGTAATGGAAATGTCTAGCTTGTGTCTGTTCCACAATCGTATTTTGGAAGCAGGTAACTTGTATTCTAGATTTCACAGGTTCAAAGATGAAGAGGAATTTTGCCACAAGATGGAATTTGGACTTGGAGTTGACTTTTGGGATGATATGATGGGGTAAAAATGTTTAGCATGTGGCAAGGATGTGAATTTGTGGGTGAGGTGCAAAGGATGGAATATCATGGATTGAATTGTGTCCCCCCAAAAAAATATGTGTCAACTTGACTGGGCCTTGATTCTCTGTGGTTTGGCAGTTACATAATGATGTGATTTGGCAGTTATGTAATGATGTAATCATCCTCCCTGATGTGATTAGCCAATCAGTTTTAAGAGGATTATGGTGGATGCAACACCCTTACTCAAGTCACATCCCTGATCTGACATAAGGGGCGTTTCCCTGGGGTGTGGCTAGCATCACCGCCTTTTATCCTATAAGCCATAAAAGAGAGAAGAAAGCACAGAGTGAAAGACCTCCTACCACCAAGAAAGAAAAGCCAAGGACAGAGTGTGTTCCTGTGCTGAGAACCTCCTAGACCCAGGGAGAAGAATGATGCCAAGACATGTAGATCTCCAATGAACACTGGGCCTAAAGATGTTGAAAGGAGACAAGATCCTTCCCTCAGAGACAACAAAGAGAGAAAACTTGCCCCTAGAACCAGTACTCTGAATTTGGACTTCTAGCCTCCTAAACTGTGAGAAAATAAGTATCTGTTTGTTAAAGTCATCCACTTGTGGTATTTATGTTATAGCAGCACTATATAACTAAGACAATCATATTTAGCTCACTCTAACACCACCCACCCACTGCCATCAAGTTGATACAGACTCATAATGACCCTATTGGGTTCTCAAGGCTGTAAAGTTTTGCAAAAGCAGATTGCCTCATCTTCCTTCTGCAGAACAATTGGTGGATTTGAACAGCCAGCATTCTGGTTAGCAGCCAAATGTCTCACCCATTGTGCCACCAGAGCTCCTTCACTATTAATACAGTGCACTACACACAAACACACACACACACACACACACATATATATAATCTCAGCTCCTCACTTATTGACTCTCTCATTATCTAACATTTTACATTTACCACAACAGTAAAAAATCTACTATTCAACTATTTCATGCATTAATGACGTACATCTAGCAGTAACAATTGCCAAGGTGCAAGGCGAGAGTGAGGCTGGTTGTGATGGTTAAAGTTACTTATCAACATGGCTGGGCCATGATTCTCATGGTTTGGCAGTTATGTAATGGGACAGTAATCCTCCATTTTGTGATCTGATGTGGTCATCCTGCATTTTCGCAAAATGCTTATTTTCACATAATTACCTGGTGTTTGGAACCCAACTATGTCGCTAAGTGAGAAGTGGATTTATTACCCATGCTAGGAAGATGGGGCAATCTACTTCCGTAGTGATATTGCCTCGGAAACCCAAGGAGGGGTTACTGTGAGTTGGGTCTGACTCAACGGCACATAACAACAACAACAAATGAGTTCCCTAAAGCACCCTTGGCCAAGGAGAGTGAGCATGGCAGGAATCTTGAGTAGTAATGAGCACCACCATATCACAAACTCACTCACTCATGTACTTCCCCAACTGAAAGCAGTCTGCAGCCTGAAGTTACACCCTTGTGGCCTATTTTGTGTGCTAGCAGACAGTTTTGACCCAAACTGACTAACTAAAGGTATACAAGCAAAAGCACTGGATCTGCTACAAATAATAAGTAATACCCTGGGTGCCAAGACGAAAGTTTTATGGCAGTTGGATGTGCCCTCAAGGAAACAAAGTAGAGATTAGCAGGAAATTAGATTGGCCAAATTCCCTTGACATTATCAAAGGCATCATAAATAATATTGCAGCCTGGGAAAAAAGACTAGCAATGACTTGAGACTAGCGAGTGATATTTCATGATTTAGGATTATTATGGGGCAAAAAAACAGTGAAGAACTAGTACCAACATAAGACATTAGAATCGTTTTTCCACTAGGACTCTGTTATAAGCACAAGCTGCCCACATAGAGTCAATGACCAGCATTCCCATTTTCAGGAGGACATCTTTCTTCGCCCAGAATCATCCCCTCCCAAAGGACATTCCTGTACATTCATTAAATTATAAAGGGCAAGAAAGAAAAGAGAAGAGAAAAGGAAAATAAAATATTACCTTTTATTTTTTCAGGCACATAGTGATCTGGGATATCAATTAAGAGATTTTACTGATTAACCTTTAAAATTATGTATTTTAAATCCTCAGCCATCTTCGAAAATAGTTTGTAGCTATCAGTTGGCAATTCAGAAGTACCAGGTTATAATTTAATTATGTAATAAGTTAACAGTTTATGTTTGATACGTAAAGTTATTGAACGCCTGAGTTTTAAATGTCCTATGAAACAGGTGATACCTCCCCTTCTTTAATGGATTTTAAAAGTAAAGTAGTATAGTCTTTAAAAAAAAAAAAAAAATTATATTCGAAGGAGTATAATAGAAACTAGCAATGTCCAATATAAAAACCAGACAACGTTATGCTGACCATCTTTCTGGTACAGTGAGGGGGCTCAGCCTGGAACAAAAGTCTTTGGCTAGTGCCATTATTCCTGAGGTCCAAATAAACCTCTCTTCTCTTTAAATGTGTTTGGTAGTAAATGGCATGATTTCCCAAGCATCTAAGGATTTGCTTACACCAAGCTGGCACATACCTAGTGTCTTCCAAGCATTGTAAAGAGAGCCCAGAGCTAACAAATACTGACATATGTTAGCCCCGGCACCTTTTGGAAGAACAATTCCAATCAGCATTGCACATTAACAAATCCAGAAACATTG
The DNA here is from genome assembly GCF_000298275.1 of Orycteropus afer afer. Taxonomy (NCBI): domain Eukaryota; kingdom Metazoa; phylum Chordata; class Mammalia; order Tubulidentata; family Orycteropodidae; genus Orycteropus; species Orycteropus afer. The sequence goes on from NW_006921809.1 coordinate 2,190,469, forward strand.
GGGATATGCTTGTAGCTACACTATTTAGTTCATTAGCAAGGGCTAATGAGCATATGGACTGAATATAATAGCTTCATAAGGAGGAAAATGTTTTATTGGTCATATTCCTGACCTGAACAAGAGAAAGCCATCTTAGAAAGGTTTGGAATTGGTTATAAAGTGCATCAGAGTATGGCTGGCTTTGAACAAACTTGCACAGTCATTTCTGAACATAAACTCAACATACACATTCTAATGACAGTGATTTGGTTATATAATTTTCACAAGCCAAAGAATACAGAATGTAAATTATTTCACAAATTAGATGATTAAGTGGAAATGGACATGAAAGCACTTAGTAAGTTATTATATACATATTTGGCAAAGAATAAACAGATCATTAACAATAAACCAGAAAATGTAGAAACCTTAAAGAAAGGCCCCAAGAATTAAAAGCAGAAAGTATCTTTCTTGACATTTGAAAATTTGGTATATTTTATGCTTTTCAAAATGTGCATAAAACATCTTTAGATGATATTTAAACAGTTTGAGAAATCCAAAACACTTTATTTTAGAAATACACCCTCCAGGGCTGGAGGCAGTATTTGGGCAACATAGAGGAATCTTCTAGAAAGCTGCTGCTGCCCTAAGCTCTCTGATGGAGGGCTGAAAACGGAGTACATAGGGCATGGCAATGCTTTGCACAATTTACAGTAAGCACCATCTGAGAACCCAGCAACCAAACTCAACTATCAAATAGCACGGCTATAACGGATTGTTGTTTACTTGAGGCTGGATATGTTGAAGAAAATGAAGGCTGTAGCTATAGATTAAGTATTTTAGAAACAGTCAATCCATACTATTTTTCTTTAAGGAAAAACGTATGATTTTATTATATAAAATTATGATTGGCAGAATACAGAGAAAATTATTTCACGTTTACCTTCAGATATTTATTACAAGTACTGAGCAAAGTTTAACAACTGGAAGAACTCATTACAAACTACTTAAATGGTATGCATTTGGTGGAATTATTCAAGTTATAAAATGCTAAGGAAAGAAATGCACTTCAAAATACATGAAGTGTAAAGCAATGAGAAAACAAATGATCTTAATGATTCCTTTAACAAAAAGCACAAAAACATGTGAAATTAGACTGAAAAGAATAAATCAAATATATTGTTCATTGGAATTACTAAACAAATCAGTTTTTAAAAAAGTACTTAAGATTCAAAGAAAAATAATATTCCAATACTATATATTTTTTTTTCTACGCATACTACAAGGAAGGATTTGGAGGCCAATTAAGCACTGTAGACCCAGGTATCTCTCACAGTATTCGTACTGAGGGCTTGGTGTGGACATATAAACACACTTCAATTATTCCAAGGTGGGAAAACATATAGATTATGAAGGAAAGGAAAACAATGAACACTTATACCTGCAAGTGGGCAAAGAAATTATGCGTTACAGTGATAAATGCTCTGTAGTATGAGACTAGAATAATCTGTTTCTACAGAATTCTCTTGTAGTTTAGTAAATCAGGGCAAAAACTTTACCCCAATGAAAAGGCAAATGGGAAGTCTCTGATAAGTTGGAACTTTCATAGCAAAAAAAAGATATCTAAAGTTCACAATTAAACTATTTTAAAAATATAAGGTGATAAGTAAATATATATATGAATCATATGCCAAATTATTGTATTCTGTACTTATGTACTTATAAGTGCTATTAATAAATACACTCAATTCATGCTCCAAGAGTCAAAGAATTGAGACACTTAATTTCACATTTCAGAATTCCTGAGTCTTATCAGAGAAAAACAAATATTGAAAAACAAAATAAACCTACTCGGTAGTAGGGCAAATAACACAAACTTGGGTATTAAGTTAACATATTTATAGCGTTAAAGCTGAAGACTATGGGGACAAATACATATGTACTTCAATGGAATTATAAACATGATTTTAAAGCTTGATTTTTTAAAAAAGTGTTTTGATCAAACAAAGCCACCTGAGTGACACCTTCAATGATAATAAGTCCACCATTTTAAAGGACTAATATCTTTATTCCAAAGCCTAATTATGAATATAAAAAGGAAGAAAAGTTCATTTTAATAAAATGTTTTTTTGTAAGATTACAATGGGACAGCCCTTTGATGAAAGACCTAACGAGAGTAAAGCCAAAATAACAGAATTAGAACGTGAGCTCTAATTTGAGCTACCACCCATTAAATAATTTCCCTTTTGCTTTGCATATTACACAGTGAAAATAAAAAGGCATCGTAAGAGCACTTCAGTCCCACAATGTAGGATATAAGCATGTGAATATGCATAAATGGCCCTGCAACAACATTGATGACTTGCAAAAATACATTCAACCAAAAGTTAATGCGTTTTCTAACTAGGAAGGAAAAGGGAAGCAAAGTGGTCCCAATTAAAACAATAAAACGAAACAAGAACTATTGTTTACCTGTCCAGAAAGACTACCAAAGGAACATCCAATAACAGCATGTACTTAAAACTGCATACTTTCACTCCTCTTAATAAGTAGGAAAGATGCATAAAACTATTAATGGACTTTATAAATAAAGACACTAAGCAGAAAAATATTTGGGTTATTTCTCTGTTCATAAGTACCCAGAAATAAAACAATTAAAAAACACTAAAGTGCAGACCTATAGGCCATTACAGGCATGATAAATGATAAAGAGGTGCAGCCAAAATTGCATCTACATCTACATTTTCATATCCAGAAAATGACTCTTGCTTTAAAAAAATTGTGCAATTTAAAAATTGGTCAGTTTTGTCTGTGCCGTAATACAATTAGAACTCGTCTCTCTGCCCACCAGTCAAGTGATTGCTAGACCTGGGATAGCATGCTAGGCTCTTGAAAACCATATGTTTCATTAGAATCATACGATATTGATGCCACCTCCAGAAAATGTTAGGGTCCTCTTGTTGTAGAATGAAGAGCCACTGGTATTTGGTTGATTGCCTTTAACCAGAGAGGTTTTCAGTTCCATTTCACAAGCTACAATAGCTGCATTCAATTCCACTTGAGCTCGATGAACTACATAAAACATGAGGCCTATACTTATAATAATCTGTGAACAAAAATAAGACATTATAGTTAGCAATATTTTATACAGAAAAAAAGAAAAAACTAAAGTCAGTAAATATTTGGCTTAGAAATGTTTTAAACAGGAACTGCTCAAATACTGTCAGGTAAGCAGTTTATACACCTATTCTTTCCTGGGCTGCTCCTCTTGGAGGTGGAGGGCAACCATTATTTGGGACTAGTAATTTAAAGCAAACATATATCCCTTTTAGGACATATAAATTATACCTGCTTCATACAAGCTGTCCCCTTATACCAGAAAGTTTTATTCAAGGAATAAGAAATGTCTACAATAGAGATAATAGATGGTAAAGTTTAATTAATTTATGTAATTAATGCAGTATTATATGTGTGCACAAATTATCAAACACTATCATTAATATCACATGTAAATAAAATTATGCTGAAGCTAATTCAAAACTAGTTGCATTGCAGGAGTATATTGACAGTGAACATCCAGAAATTCATGACACTTTCAGAAGAGGATGGGGAACAAGAGATATTGTTGCTGATGTCAGATGAATCTTGGATGAAAGCAAAGTATAACAGAAAGATATTCACTTGTGTTTTACTGACTACGCAAAGGCATTCAACTGTGTGGATCATAACAAATTATGGATAACATCGTAAAGAATGGGAATTCCAGAACATTTCATTGTACTCATGAAGAACCTGCACAAAGACCAAGAGGCAGTCATTCAAACAGAACAAGGGGATATTGTGTAGTTTAAAATCAGGACCGTTGTGCATCAGGGTTGTATCCTTTCACCATACTCATTCAATCTGTGAAATAATCCCAGAACTCATCTGAGAAGCTGGACTATATGAAGAAGAATGCAGAAGCAGGATTAGAGGAAGACTCATAAACAATCTGTGATATGCAGATGACTTACTTAACTTTGCTTGCTGAAAGTGAAGGAGACTTGAAGCATTTACGGATGAAAATCAAAGACAACATCCTTCAGTATTAATTACACCTCAACATAAAGAAAACAAAAATCCTCACAATTGGACCAATTAGAAACATCACAATAAAGGAAGAAAAGATTGAAGTTATTAAGGATTTTATTTTACTTAGATACACAGTCAATCTCCATGGGCTCAGCAGTCAAGAAATCAAATGATATATATTGCATTGGGCAAATCTGCTGCAAAAGACTCTTAAAGGGCTAACGAGCAAAGATGTCACTTTGAAGACTAAGGTGCACCTGACCCAATCCATGGTATCTTCCATAGCCTTATATGAATGTGAGAGCCAGACAGTGAACACAGAAGAAGTAATGCATGTGAACTGTGTTGCTGGTGAAGAGTACTGAATGTACTATGGACTGCCAGAAGAACAAACAAATCTGTCTTGAATCAAGTACAGCTGATATGCTGCTTAGAAGCAAGAGTGGCAAGACTTTGCCTCTTCTACTTTGGTCATGCTGTCAAGATGGACTGTCCCTGGAGAAGGATATCATGCTTAATAAAGTAGGTCAACAAAAAAGAGGAAGATCCTCACTGAGACAGACTGACACAGTGGCTCCAACAATGGGCTCAGGATAGCAACAAGTGGGAGGATGGCGCAGGACCAGGCAGTTTCGTTCTGCTGTACTGTTGGTTGCTATGAGTGGGACTGACTTGACAGCACCTAACAACAGCACAGGCATTCTAAACCCACTTAGAGAGAAGTGCTACCCTCTGCAAATGAACTACCTGGTGCAGACAAATTTGAAGATAATAAGGATCACTTTTAGCATAGTGCCTAAGGCACTTGACTGCTAACCAGAAGGCTGGCGGTTCAAACCCACTAGCCACTCCTCAGAAGGAAGACTGGGAAATCTACTTCCATACAGATACCACCTTGGAAACCCAAGGAGGGGTCGCTATGAGTTCAATCAACTCAAAAGCAGTGAGTTTGGTTTTTGGTTTTAAAGAAAAAAGCACCAATAAATTTGAAAAAGAAATAACCAGTGACTGCAACATGAAATTGAACTTGGGAAAAATGAAAACATAATAATGAGAAAAGCATCAAAGTAAAATTCAGGTTTGAGTTCTGGTTCAGCCTTTCACTAGTGATGTGATTCCTGGAGAATTCCTTAAACCACTTGGGCCTCAGTTTCTCATTGTCCTGTACAAAACTGTGGTCCCTTTGACCTTTAATATTGTATAGATAACTTCATCTGAATATGTAAGCAGTCCACATCTTCTAAATGACTTTTACTCAAAGTTCATTTGTAGCTCTTTAGAGTTTCGAGCAAATATTCTAAAGAAAACAATGTACAGTAAATATTGGAAAGCTTAATATAAAATCTTGAGGAACACCAGTTTAAGGAATGAAAGAAGAGGAGGTATTACCAACTGAGACAGAAGCATAAGCCAGGCAATGGGAACGGGGGGATATCAAGATAATGGTGTCAAAGAGGGTGAGGGAAAATGATGTTTCAGTAATACAAACATGGTCAACTGTCTTGTTGCTAAGAGGTCAAGATAGATGAAGACTAGAAAGTGCATCTGATGAAGGCAGGTTAGTGAGGAACTTTGAAAGCACAGCTTGAAGAGAGGGTGGGGTAGGGACACAGATAACTTGAACCCCAGTGAAAAATTTCTTTGACCATTTAACCAAGTCTGAAACTCACTAAATATCTTTACACAGATTTCACCCAAGATGCCTTTCTGGGCCCCAGGGCCTGGCAATTTGTATTGACTATCCCACACACACGGGAGCTCTGGTGGCATAGTGGCTAAGGCACTTGACAGCTAACCAGAAGGCTGGAGGTTTCAAACCCACCAGCCACTCCTCGGAAGGAAGATGGGGCAATCTACTTCCGTAGTGATACTGCCTTGGAAACCCAAGGAGGGGTCGCTATGAGTCGGGTCTGACTCGATGGCACATAACAACAACAACAACATCCCACACACACATAGAAGCTCTAGTGGTGCTATAAATAATTGCTCAACTGCTAACCAAAGGTTGGCAGTTCAAACCCATCAGCCACCCTGTGGGAGAAAGATGTGCCAGTCTGCTTTCATAAAGATTTACAGCATTAGAAACCCCATGGGGCAGTTCTAGCCTGTCTCATAGGGTCACTATGAATCTGAATTGACACTACAGCAATGAGTTTGGTTTTTATCCCATACTCCACCACATACTGTTACTTACTTAGTGAAGAATGAAAAGACAAAAAAAAAAAAAAAAGAAACAGAAAGAGTGAGTTCACTCACTGCCATTGAGTCTACTCTGACTCCTAGCAATCTCCTTTGGGATTCTGAGGCAGTAAATCTTTACAGACATAGCTTGCCCAGCTTTCCCTCCATGGAGTGGCTGGCGGGTTTGAACCACCAACCTTCTGGTTAGCAGTCAAATGCCTTAGGCACCACGGCACCAGAGCCCTGAAAGAGTGAGAGGAGATGCTAAAAAAAGTGGGAATAGTAGAGCACAGACACAAGTCATTTTTAGGGCAAATTATTCTGTGTGATACTGCAATGGTGGAATGGTGGACACATGACATGTATTTGTCAAAACCCATAGGAGATTATAACACAGAGTGAACCTTAATGTAAACTATGGACTGTAGTCAATAACAATGTGTGAATACTGGTTAATCAAGTGTAACAAATGTACATAGGAGTACAAGAAGTTAATAACAGGATAAACAGTGTGCAGGGGGCAGAGAGGGTACATGGGAACTCTAATGTCAGCACAAATTTTCTGTGAACCTCAATGGCTCTTAAAAAAAGGTCTATTAAAAAAAGAAGGAATAAGCACAGGCAGTTTAAAAATTCTTCCCTGTTAAAAGGAAATGAAAGAGTTGAACACAGGTAGAACATGTGTAAGACAGTCATCTCTTCCACTGTTAACTCGAAAGCAGGCCAAGAACACACATGTAAATGGTAGCAGATTTCTTAGATGGAAATGCGGGGCTTCCCATTTGAAAGACTCTAACTGCTAACCAAGAAGCTGGTGGTTCAAACCCACCAGTCACTCCTCGGAAGGAAGGTTGGGCAATCTACTTCCATAGTGATACTGCCTCGGAAACCCAAGGAGGGGTCGCTATGAGTTGAGTCTGACTCGATGTCACAAAACAACAATAACAACAATTTTTCTGGTAAGCAAGAATGAAGGAGCAAGGGAAGGAGTCTGAATTGTGAGGAGAATGAAGGGGCAGTTTGAGAAGACAAGGAAAAAAGATGGATGTGGGGCAATGTTGAGAAACGAGTTGAAATGAAATATTACCAACTGGTTGGGTTGTATGACTTCCTCAAAATAACATGTGCAAAGCCAACCAAAACTTGGATTCACCCAAGACTGGGGTTTTGACTGGTGGTTACGTAGAAAAAAATACAGGGCACAGAACAGTAAACAAATTGACAGATCACAGAATCTAACCTGATATAAATACAAGAAGTTGTTATGCTTCCACTGAACATCTGTTTTGTGTTGCCTTAATCTTATGGGTATGCTGAGTTCTCCTTGTGACTCATCTCTCAAAAACATGAGCAACTTCATGACTACATATGCTTTAACTTAAGGGTTACCCTTTTATCCTACACTGATTTTCCCCTTTAAGATGATTTCTTCTCTCTCCCTTTTTACTGTTCCATATATACCGTGTAAGTTGCATTAAATCTTTCTGAAAACAAATTAATCTATGATGTTGGTAGTGTTGTGTGTCATTAAGTCAATTCAGACTAACATTAAACCTAGGCATAAATAGCCCTTCAGTGTTTTTGTTTTTCATAAATACCTGGGCTAAAACGTATTTGAATTTTCCTCTTGTCTTATATCTTAAACTTAAAATTGCTAGCTTAAACAAATGGGTAAGAAGTCAATGAAAAAAAAAAAAAAAGAAGATCCTATATTTTAAAAAGTACCACTGACAAAGACATGTACTATTCTAATCTATTATAACTCCATTAATTATAGTTGAATAGTTTGCTAAGATGCATAGAAATATGAAGTTTCAAAATCCTCTGTAAGGTATAATAAGGAAGGCTAATTACTCAAACTATCTCAAGGAAGAAACTTTGTTTCAAAGATTATTTTTAAGAAACTAGAAATACAAAATACACTTAAATTTAAACTAAAAAAAAAAAGTCTCTGAGAATGCAGAGGTATATAGGAATATTATAGTACCTCAGGATGACTATAAACAAATTATTATATACATCATGCTATAGATGTAATCCATAGAACTCAACACTGAATCATTAGCATGCTACACAAATAAAAATAAATGAATTGTAACAGTAATGCTTAACCTGGATTCAATTTTTCTAAAAATATACATCTGAAAAGAAATACATAAAAATTAACTCCATGAACATCAAAAATATTCAAGTTTTCTTAATGTAAGCCCTTTTAATGACAAGCTTTATTTAAGCAATATCTCACTGTAAATAAACATTCTTGGACTTTATTTATTACACTTATCCAGCATAAGCACCCAGAAAATTAACTCTGGTTCTATTTTATCACTGTATCATTGAAGCATATTAACTTGGAAGTAATAATACTTCAAATACTTATGCATAATAATGCCTTCAATAATTAAAGTTTAAATTACAATACCATAGTCAATAATAAAAATTAAAACTAACAAGTTAAGGGACCAATAGGTAAATTCTGTATAGTTATCTCATTAGTATTATCTTCTCAGTAGACTATAGTATACTGGTTATGAGCATAGTCTCTAGAGCCAACTGCCTTGGTTCAAATCCTGTTTCTACAACTTTGGATAAGTTACTATCCAATGGCATTTGGTACACCGGCTTCTGAGAGGCAGAGGTAGAGCAGCTTGATTCCCAGCAGCTGCCAGCTTCCATGGTGTAAATATTCCTGCCATGACCAATTTCAAGCTACTAGTGTGACGTCACTGAACACAGAACTCGGAAGAAATGCACACCATCAGCTACCATTTAGGGCTGTGGTAAGGACTGAATAAGCTAACATATGTGGGACATAAAATTCTCAATAAAGTTATCCTCATCAGTATCATCTTACTAACTCATCAAAAATTATGGTGATTTTGGATAAATTTCAGGAATAAAATATAAACCTATTTAGCAAATAAATTTTTATTTAACTTTTCCTGTATGCAATTTAAAGGCAATGAATTAAAAAAAAAAAAAACTTTGCCTACATAGCAGCATTTTTCTCATTTATCAATCTGTTATACAGAATTGCATGTGTCCCAAATTATGTTAAAATTATATAGAATAATCACCCTTAACAAAGTCTCATTTGGATTTGCAATGAGATACTTTAGACATTTTTCACAAAGCAAAAGTGTGTAAGACAAATTTTTTGGACTACATCAAATCACACTAATACTCTAAAAATATTACTACACACACACAAAAAAAGAAGTTTCAATAATTTGAAGATAAAACCCAGTCCCATCAAATCTCACTAAAATTCTCTCCAGAAACACTGTGTAAAACATTTCATATAAAGTCAAAATACAGTATTTGATTTAGTGGTAACTTCAAAATGATTACTGGAAAAAGTACCTCATTCTTGCCATTCCTTTTTTGGGGTTTCTTTAAGAGAATTTTCAGTAAGAACTAATTTAGTTCTGGACACTTCCATATATGCACACAATAATCTATCAGGTTTAAATCATTTAAATCAGCAGTACAATACCAAAAAGAAAAAAAAAAAAAAA
>NW_006921809.1:2200567-2212303 GCF_000298275.1 Orycteropus afer afer
GGAACATACAAAATTTAGAAGAAGAGAAATTCTAATATTTTCCCACTGAAACATGACCTTTATGACCTTTTATTTTTTCATATGTAAATAAAACATGTGAACACATCACAATGTAAAACAGTTTTGTAAGTTGTTCTCATGTCATTAAACACTTTTCATAAACATACTTAAATGGCAATATGGTCACTGAGTTCTGAAGCCAGACCACTGAATACTGTTCCAGTATTGAGAACTCAATGATCCTGAGAAAGTTACTCTATGTTTCAGAGCATTAGGTTTTTCATCTGTAAAATTATATAACCACCACACTACAAGGTTGTTGTTAGGATCAGAAATATTTGTAAAGTATCTAGCACATGACACAAACTAAAAAAAAAAAAAAAAAATTATCATTAAAACCAAACTCAACCCACTGCCATCAAGTTGAATCGCACTCATAGCAAATCTATAGAACAGAGTAGAACTGCCCCCACAGGGTTTCCAAGGCTATAAATCTTTAAAGCAGACTGCTTCATCTTTCTCCCCATGAAGTGGCTGGTTGGTTCAAATTGCTGACCTTTTGGTTAGCAGGCAAATACCTTAACCACTATGCCACTGAAGAGCCATAAAGAAATTATCATCACTGCACAAATATACCACGGTGTAAACACAGCATAATTTAATCACTCCTCAGCTGTGGAACATTTGAATTCTCTCCTACTTTATTTCACTGTATATATGCAATTATTTATTTTTTGCTGTTATATTTTTAAAAATGAAAACCTTTGTATACTAATCTATGTGATAGGCAGCATCAAAAATATTCCAATGACCCTACCTCTTGGTATTCATCCTTTACACACGAGTGTGTGCTGCACCTAGTGCTTGCTTCCAGCAAACACAGAATTGATAAAATTAAGTTACAAAGAAATTAATTCCAAGATTAGGTTACAAAAATTCTTAGACTTCCATCATTTCACTCTCTCTCTCTCTCAGAGGCAAGCTGCCATGTTGAAACTCTCTGGATAAGCCCATATGGCAAGGAACTAAAATCTTTAGCCAAAAGCCACACAATTGAGCTTGGAAGTGCATTCTCCCCAACTCAAGCCTTAAGATATAGAAATAAGGACCAAGGGGCAACTTTTCTGGGAAAGAGACATTTAAGTTAAGGACAGTGAAGGCTAACCATGGGTTTGGCAGGCAAAGATCTGTAGGATGAGGAAGGCAGGGTGTTCTAGGAAGAGAATGAATAAAGACAATGTGGCAGGGAAAGTACAGAGCGTACTGAGGAAGTTGGCAGTGTGGTTTGTATTGTTTACAGAGCATATGCAAGAGAGGCCTGTAAAAGACAGGAAAAATAGCTGGGATGCAAAGCTTCTGTTCATTGCCTTTAAACATAATAAAAGTTCTCTAAACAGAGCACCTACCTCTTGTCTGTCAGTTTGTTGTACTGTGGTAGTCTGAGTGCTGCAGAACACAAAATTAATTGACCTTCAAGGATGACATCAATAATATCCAAATGGCTACTTCAAGAAAACATTTCATAAATCTGAAATGACTCTGCCACTCAAGTCTTTAAAAAGACCATTACTGAAGTTTATCAAACTTTTCATGACCAAATCTCATCCAAGGGAAAAAGCAAGAGTTATTATTTCTACGTGTTTGTTTTCCGGAAAAACTGTGTATCTAAAGATAGCAAATAACTAACTTCAGGTAATCATTGCAAAATGTTTTGCCGAAGTGTTGAATAATTTAACCAATGGAGCAGTGTAATTTTTATAAAATGATTAATAAATAAATCCTGTTATTATTCCAAAATGGTATTCCTATCAACCAAGATCTGACTCAGAATCCTATTTCACTTGTCAGTGGTCCTCGCTTAGGTTAGAGTAAAAGCTTCCTGTTCACTCTCTGTGTACAGTCTTGTCACCCAGACCTACCCTTTACTTACCATCTATGCTAAATCCTACCAATTTTTTTTCAAATGCAAACTTGGTCCTGCTTAAACTCTTTCTGCCGTGAGAATGAGGTTCAGCTTCTTCAACACACACAAAGTGTCATGCTCTGCCCTATGATTGTCTCATGCTTCACCTCACACTACATTTCAGCAACATCAAAATTCTCTCAGTTCTAAGAACCCTCCTTCCTCTTTCCCTTCTGGGCCTTTGTACGCTGTTCCTTCTGGCAAGGACATCACTCCCTTCCTCCCACTCACTATTTAGCCATTAATTCCTCAGAGAAATCTTCCCTGATCCTCCAAGCCTGCACAGAACACTGTGTGTCCCTGTCCTCTTGCACACTAGAGATTAAATGCCATTTTCATCATCGGGATGCCCCTCACTTCTTCCCCAGACACCACTTCTGTGAAGGAAAGGACCCTATCTGTCTTGTTCTTCAGTGTCTCTGGCCCTTATCATGATGCCTACTATGTATTAGGTGCAAAGTCCATGCTATTGGATGCGGAACGGATCAGCATCAAACATGAAGTTTTGTTTATAAATTTGAAGACTAAAAATAGTTGCCAGTTTATAATGAAAAGTTAATTTGTAATTGGCATTTCAGAAATTGAGAACACTTTTTCTTTCCCTACAGAAATAATGTTATAAATGGAAATAACTTTACTATCAGCAAAATTTAAGCCATGACAAATTTAAGCTACAATAAAATTAGAATGTATTTCTCCACTAGACTGCAAATGCCCTTAGGGATGAAAGATGGACTTGGCTTTACTCACTGCTGTATCTCAGCCTGTAGAAGAGCAGTGCGCACAGAACAGGCACACACCAGTTATCTGCTGAGTGAATGCTGAACAAATCCTAGCATCCCTGGTCAGCTCTAACACTGACAAACGATGCCGAGGCTAAGACCTTCTGGTGAGGCAGCAACCTCGAGAGTCCTGGGAAGTTTTGCTGTTGGGAGGTGGAGAAAGAACAAAGCAGGCTCTGAGCATCCCCTGCTAAGAGCAGAGAGGGTATCAGTTCAGGGGAGCTTCTACTGACAGAGATGGTTTGGGCAGTAAGTGATCTACAAAGTGAAGGGCCAGCAGCAAACTTCATATATACACATTTCTTTCATTAGTTCACTGTTCCTAAGTTAGGAACTGCCTTTAATGGCTACTAAATATTTTGGAGGTTAACACACACACTCTGAATATTCTCATCCAGATACATTTACACACCTTATCGTGCAGAGTAGTGCCTACAGCATTTAACTGCTAACCAGAAGGCTGGCAGTTCAAACCCACCAGCCACTCCTTGAAGGAAGATTGGGCAATCTACTTCTACAGAGATACCACCTTGGAAACCCAAGGAGAGGTCGCTATGAGTCGCAATCGACTTGATGGCAGTGAGTTGTTTTTTTTTTTTTAATTGTGCCTAATTGCCGGAATATCAGTTGAAAAGAGCTTCCTTATACATTTCTGACAAACTACCGGTTTATGGTTTTCACTCATTAAACAAGAATTTATCAGATGCCTACTATATAGAAGGCCCAGCTCTAAGCAGGGTCACTGTGTGGCTGCTAAAAGTCATGCTATAAAATAATCAACAAAAATGCTCATTATACCACTAAAGGAAGGTTACAAAGAGCATATTTAACATTTACAATGTTATTTTATAAAGAGAAAGCATGAGTTAACAAAGCCTGGAAAAAAAAACACTTAAGTGTTAAAGAGTTGTTTTCTTTGTAATCTTTCTTTAACAAGGAAGACTTATTTTGTAGGCAGAAAAAAGTATCAGTAAAAATGTTTTGATGATACTGCTCTGCCTTAAATGCTTCATCCAGAAAAGGGATACAGTGGGATATAGATTTTTGAGTCTGTATAAACCAAAACCAAACTCATTGCCATCGAACCAATTCTGACTGAGAGAGACCCCCACTGGGTTTTCAAGGCTGTAAATCTTCACAGAAGCAGACTGCCTCATCTTTCTTCCATAGAGCAGCTGGTGGGTTCAAACCACTGACCTTTTGGTTAACAGCTGAATACCTTAACCATCACACCACCAGAGCTCCTTAAGCCTGTATTTTAAAAAAAAAAAAAAAAAAAAAAACCCACTACTATAGAGTCGATTCTGACTCATAGTGACCCCCATTGGGTTTCCAAGGGGGTAAATCTTTACAGAAGTAGATCTCCTCGTCTTCCTTCTGCAGAGTGGCTGGTGGGTTTGAACTGCCAACCTTCTGGTTAGCAGTCAATGCCTTAGGCATTGTGCCACCAGAGCTCCACTGTAAGCCTATATAAGACACATAAAAACTACAGAAGTTGAGTTAAAAAGGAACAAGGAAATATGGTCAATTGCACTCAGTGGTATCTAGAGGTCTAAGAATATGGGATGATACAGCATTCAACATGTCGACTTAGTCATTGTATCGGACGCTCCAAAGTTAGACTCCAAGCTTCTCCAAGGACACTGTCTCCTCCACCTTCTGTCACACCTACACTGCACCACTGGCAGCAAATCATAGTAAGAAGAAACACTGGCAAAGTGACAAGCATTATGAGCCATCATCCATTTCTAAACCTATGGTGGTATCCATAGCACAGAGTAAGAATTTAAGAAAGTGATAAAACAATTATATTTATAAAAGACAGTATCATTAAGCTGATAAAAATAAAAGGTAATTTTATCTTAAGAACACTTGCCTTTTTTAAAACAAACTCTGAGACCTAGTCCAAGCCATTCATTTTACAGATGAGAAAACTAGAACCATTAAATGACTTCACAAAGGTGATACCGAGCTGAGACTGAACTAGAAGTGCCCAAAGATTCCCTGAGGCTAAGGTTTTGTAATACTTGTGGCCCTACACTCATTAGCAAGTCAAATTTTTTTTACTAATTTTACACTAATTGTGAACTAAATGACTAAAAGTAATTAATCTTTTTGTTGAAAACTCAATGTCAACTATCGGGAAGTATACTGCTTCCAGTTTGTCATTATTTGTCCTTCACTGTCACTGTTTCAGTCAAGACACCTGTTTCACACCCCCTGCCCTTCCTCAAAACAAACAAATCTTTGTTGCTACTTCTGACCTATGATGGGCTTAAAGATATAATCAAAGTAATTAAGCATTTGGTAACCAATAATTCTTTTAAGTGGTTCAACTAAGACATGAGCCAGGGTGGTGGGTAAGGACTTGTACTTTTACATTTACTCATTTCTATTTTGTTTGCTCTTAGTCATGGTATCCATATATTACTTTTAAGAAAGAGTAACTTTGTTAAACAAAAAAGTAAGTTAAGATATACCTGAGAGCCCAAGGGCCTTGGGCTCTGTGGTGGCTATTTGGTTCCAATGATGACTGGAGCCCTAAAGTGGAAGTCAGTGCACTTTTTCTGTAAAGAGCCAGGTAGTAAATACTTCAGGCTTCACAGCCCTTACCATCTCTGTTTCGACTACTCAACTCTGCGGATACAGCTTAAAAGCAGCCATAGACAATAAAAAAAACAAGTAAGCACTGCTGTGTTACAATAAAACTTTATTTATGGATGCTGAAATTTGAATTTCATGTAATTTTCATATGTCACAAAATATTTTTTTTTCTCCAAACCTTAAAAAATGGAAAAGCAATTCTTATCTCATGGTCTGTACAACATGGGGTGAACGGGATTTGGCCCAGGGGTTGTAGCGTGGTGACTCCTGTACTAATGTCTTAGGACGACATGTAATTCAACTGTGTACTCCCAGAAACAGGCCTGGCCCATTGTAAGTTCCCATTCCATGTAGTATGTGGTATATTCTAGGGAAAGAGCTCTACAACTGAAACTAGATCACTGATAAACCCAGCACTCCTTGGACCAACATTATTACACTGGGTAAGTTAATGCCTCTAACTCTCACTAACTGTGTAATGTTGGGCAAATTACTTCACTTCTCTGTGCCTCAAGTGCCTCAGTTGTACAATGAAGATTAAAGTTGATTTGAGCTTTAAATAAGTAATGTGTGCATGTCAAGAGAACAGTGCCTGGTCTGACACTTAGTAAATGTAAGTATTTGTGGTTGCTAGGTACCATCAAGTTGATTTCCGCAATCCTATGTAACAAAGCAGAACTGCCCCATAGCTTTCTAGCCTGGGATCTTTATGAGAGCACACTGCCAGGTCTTTCTCCCATGCAGCTGCAGACTGAGTGCCAACAACTAATCTTGTGGTTAGCAGTTGAATGCTTAAACACTGAACTACCAAGTATTTGTTACATTGAAACAAACACAGTAACGAAAAACAAAAATTCTTGAAATACAGAGGGCAGAGAGAAAGACAATTTCTTTCTTTTGCTCATTATTTAATGAGCAAACTATGTATTCTGTCATGGCTTTGTTGCAGAAATTAGTAAACATTTTACACCAGAAAGTGTGGCTCAAAAGGAAAATTAACTCAAGGTGACAGAGTAAATGTCAGAGCCAAGTCCGACTTCAAATCTGTGATTTTTGTAAATGTAACTCTGCGTGTTGATCATCGATACCTACTCAAAGGACTATTGTGAGGATTAAGAGATACCATGAACGTAAGTGTGCTTGGCAAACTGTTAAATGTTGGAATGAAGCTTTTAGGGGGTAGAATCCATAGGACAGAGCAAGGACTTGGGATGGAGATGAGAGGAGGCAGCCAAGCGCTAAAGTCATCTCCTACCTGGCACGAGTGTCACTCTTTTGAAGTTACGTAAGGCCACAGAACTTGTTTGAAACAATGAAAAGTGAGATTATTTCCAAATGGAAGTTTGAAAATCCAGTGTGCAATTCATTATGCCCTAGTAAACAACTGCAGAAGGTGGGTCTGTCAGCCTGGATCCCAGAGTAAAAATGACATAAAGCACCTACGTCCTTATCCCCAAAACAAGCTGGATCTGGACCTGTGGCCAGCAGAAAAAATAAACCTTTCTTTTCTAACCCGTTGTGGTAGTTAAAGTTGTCAACTTGGCTGGGCCTGGTTGAGTGGCTGGGCAGCTGGATGTATTTACTCCCCATGGTGAGACTGGCAATCAATTCCATGGTGGAATCTACTGGAGCATTTGAGTAGCTGCTTTAGGGATGTGGGCTGCTTCCAGTATGTAAGAGGCAACTTTGAGAAAAGTCTCCAGGCTGAGGGCACACTTGAACCCACATGTAACCAAGTTGTTGTTCAGCAGCCTGCTATGTTGCCCTGCCAATCTTGCGACTTTTAATGGACTTGAATTAACGGCCTGCTGTGTGATTTGTTATATCAGGACTGTGCCTTTTCACTTATTGACCTTGGGTTTGTCAGCTTCAGCAGCAGCTCCTGAGTGAAGAGATGCCTCCAGCTTCAGTGGGCCAGGAGCAAGAGGCAGAGCTGAAGCCCAAGGTCTAGGAACTTTCACCCAGCCTCTAGAGCCTGGCACTTTGAATTGAGACTTAAAGCCTCCAAAATTGTAAGAGAATGCACTCCTGTTTGTCCAAGCCATCCCATCTGTGGTATATACCTGTCAGAGCGGCACTAGGTAACCAAAACACCTGCTGAGATTTGAAGATTGTTACTACAGCATCATTTACCTATCCCAACTGATACAGTAAAAAAGCATTAGTGGTCATCCTAGATACATGGCCAGATAATAACAATACTTAGAAACACCAAAACTACAAGTTTACAGATCTATCTTACTGGGCAGCAATACCTTTAGGAACAAGATTACATGAAGAACACTGGGAGAATTTTTTTTTTTAAGTCTTAGCTATTGTTTAACAGAAATAAAGCATAAATTTTTAAAAGAGGGAAAAATTAATGTATGTACTTAAAAAATTATACTTCTTATGGATTAAGAACTACATGAAGTGGTAAGTATGAATTTTTGATTTCAAGTTTCACAAGTGCAGTATCAACTTGCTTACCCTTTTTTGGCACACAAGGGAAAAGAATTCTAGTTAATACATAAAAAGCAGTGGAAAGTCCCTTTCCTTCTACCACATATTCATGTTTTACAACCACTTTTGCCTGTAAAAATGTAAATACTGTTACCTCCACCACTAATAACAATCATTAAAAGCTAACAATTACTGAAAATTGACTATGTGCCAGGCAAAACACTTAATTATGCTCTTACTGCCCTAGGTCATTTAGTCCTCATAAACTCTCCTCCATTTTAAAGATGAGGCAACATGGAGAAGGCCATACAGCATGGACTAATTAAAGATTGTCTGAACCCAGGCCTGTGCCTCTCATGAACACCACACCTCACTTTCTCTTTGAGGTAAGCCCAGAAAAAAAAAAAAAAGTCCTTCATCATGGGCATCAAAGAATGGTTTTTAACTGGAATGAAAAAGAAAAAAAAAAGGGGGAGATAATCTCAAAAATATGGAGGAAGGAAGAATATAAGAGAACATGCTTGGAAAGGGGAGGGTTTTGGGCAATGAGAGGAGTGTAAGGCAGAGGGGTGGCGGTGGGGTGAATGAAGCTCTAGAAGAGGGAAAGTTAGACTAAAACCAACATCAGCCTCCACTAAACTTTCTTTTCTCATTCTGTGGGTGAATCTGAGTTGCACTGGTAATAATGGTGGTTAAAACGCTCAGCTGCTAAGCAACAAGATCAGAGGTTCAAACCCACCAGCCACTCCATGGGAGAAAGCTTGCTTCCACCAAGATTTACAGCCTTGGAAATCCTATGGGACAGGTTCTACTCTGTCCCATACTGTCCCATAGGATCACTATGAATCAAAATTGACTCCAGGGCAGTGGGTTGGGTTGAGTGAATTCAGAAAACGGTTTTGGTTGAAATGGCTACTTCTGTGAGCAGACAGTTCAGAGTCATAGAAATAAACAAGATATGACAGACTATATCCAGTATCTTCACAATCCACCATGCTGACAGCTGTTAGTAAAAATGTTACCGTAAAATGCACTGTGGCTCAGCTGAGTCTGGGTTCAAACCTAAGCTCCACAATCCTAAACAAGTTCCTAAGCCAAGGACCCTCTGTTTCTACTTCAGTAAAATGGAGTCTATAATAACAATTTCAAGAGGCTGTTTTTCTTTTTTTCCCTTTTGTTTGACCCTATAATATCATATTCAGAGTTGCTCCCTTGTCAAGCTAAGATTCAACTACATAATTACCTTAAATTATTTCTAAGTCCAAAGTAAAATTTACTTACATATTTAATACATAAAAGGGACATTATCAAAAGACAGATCTACCTTACTGTCAACTAATAAATATTTAATAAACCCTTACTATAAAGTTATTACTGTATTAAGCATTAAATATCCAATGAAGACATAGAGCCATGTACTGTTGAGACCCTGCTATCAGATTATAGGTCAAAGTTTAGCAATACTATTTATTTACTACCTACATGACCTTGGATAACAATAACACTTATGAAGACAAAAGCCAATATTTGAGTGTTTGTTAAGCGATGCTCTATTGCATGTATTTATCTTACTTAATCTTAACTATATAGTAAGTACCAGTATTTTCCCCATTTTACAAGAAACTGAAGCATAGATAAGCTACTTGACAAAGGTCACCCAGATTCTAAGGCAGAAACAACAGGACTGCAGAGCACCAGCCCTGGGCTCCTAACCATTAGACAACATTGCCTAATAACATGTGCATAATCACCTTCTACAAAGCTAGTTTAAAGAAGAGAAACAATATGTATCATATGCATAGTAGCTGGCCCATAGCATGTGAAGAAAGGCACAAGGACACAGCTATACTGGAGGGCTAAAAAAAGAAAAAAAAAAAAACAGGATGAAACAAGGCAGTTTCTTTAGTCCCAAGACTTCGGAAGTCTTAGGACACTTGAGATATTATTATCTAAATTTGAGTCCAAAGTCATGTTTATATTTCTTACTATAGTTGGCTGGGAAGAAGGAAAAACTTAAGGCTAAGACTATACCAAATTACAGTAAACACCAAACTTTATCTGTACAGAACACCCCTTCTCTTCACTTCCTCTACTGCCTCCAGCAAACATCCTATAGTCAGTGCTGCAGTTGGACAGAATTAATGGGAGATTTGCAAAAGATTTAAAAAGAAAAGAAGAAAAAGAAATCTTAATTTCATCACAAAGAGGGAGGTTGGTTAGAATTATTCTTAATAAGAAAATTAAATGAGTTTCAAGAGACTAACAATTTCCTTCTGACACAAAACAATGTATCAGAACTGCCTATCATAACTTAAAATGCATCAATTCCTATGGTTTGAAAGGCTTTCTCCCCTTAATATACAGTTTTCTTGAAACGTAGATGAAAGGTTGATTTTCTGTGAATCATTATGTGAGTTCTCTGTAGTTCCGACTCTAAATTTTGGAAACTCAGTGATCAAGATCAATCCACTCATCTGTGAAAAGAGGAGCCAAGGCCAGACAAGATTAGTAATTTGGTAGAAAGTTTATAAAAATTAGTTTCCATTCTTTTAATGGGATGGTCTCCTCACAAGCAACATTTTTATTCCTCAATCAGTCGCGTGAAGATGCACACTAACTAAAGATACCCAAGCAGAACAAACAGAACATATTAGCAAAAGAGCGGAAAAGATTATAGAACGTGTGTATGAAAAAGAAAAATAAACTCTCATTGGGCAAAAGGTTGTATTTTGCTTTATTCACTATTAGTAATTTCAAAATAAAGTTCCTCCAAAGAAAAACAAACAAGAGTTTTCTCCTTTTTATCATATTAATATTTGAATAAAAAGCTTGTAACAAATTTAGGAAACTCAAATTTAGAGTCTATGGCTACTCCTTTCCACTGCTGATGCAAACGCCGCCTTCAGCACTATCTCGTAAAAACTTAGGCCAAAGCCCTGGATGCATTCATGCAGGCAAGAGAGAAACCTAAGAA
Organism: Orycteropus afer afer; assembly: GCF_000298275.1. Taxonomy (NCBI): domain Eukaryota; kingdom Metazoa; phylum Chordata; class Mammalia; order Tubulidentata; family Orycteropodidae; genus Orycteropus; species Orycteropus afer. Next base: position 2,211,333 of record NW_006921809.1, read on the forward strand.
TGCGGAGCCGTCCCTCCGAGTTTTGCCAATACTGCTACTTAAATGACAAATGTGAAGAATGGCTATTTCCATTCACCCCGCCCCCAGTCTTTCTGATGAGTTAAAGATTCATTTTTAATCAAACTCTTATCATCTCAAAAAGGAGGCGTGCTCCTCCATGTCTCATATTGAGGCCCCGACTACTGCTATATTTGTGTAGAAGATTTCTAAGGAGGAGATGGAAAGCAAGTCTAACTCTTACTGTAAATGTCACTTTGGGTCTGGCACTTATCTGATGGAGCGCCCTCCTAAGGCCGTCACAAGATCGCTCAAAAACTGACTTGTAGAGCGATGGATGGGTCAGCTGGTCACCATCACTTACCGAAAACACTGCATTCTGGAGCCCAAAAGGTATGGGGGTCAATCTGGCCAACGCCACCACTTTTAGGCCGCTTCCTCCTTCCACGACGCGAATAACAGCGCTCAGCTTCTCGTTGCTCTGAATCCTGGCGGCCACCCAAGCGGTGAGCAGCCGCTTGCAGACCACATGAGCGATGAAGGTGCCGATGAGGACGCCCACCACCATCAATCCCATCCCCAGTACGAAGCCGTACAGATAGCCGGCTGCCACATTGAGCACGATGTAGCCCCAGCCGCAGGGGAATGAAACCACGATGAAGCCCACGACGAACAGCAGGACCCCCAGTAGCGAGTCGAGATTCTCCACCCAGAGCAGGAGGTGCTGCAGGTAGCGGCGGACCAGGGCCAGCGAAGCGAAGCACAGGGCGGCCAGCACGCAGACCAGCACGAGGCTCCGGCACCAACAGGTGCTGCCGAGGCAGCAGCAGCGCCAGTTTCTCACCTCGGCCACGCCGACCACCACGCTGGCGCCGCTCGCGGGGCCGCCTGCCAAGGCCCCGCCCGGCGCCGGCAGCTCCGAGGCGGCGGGCGGACTGTGGCGCTCCAGATAGGCGCCGAGCAGGGCGCCAGAA
>NW_006921809.1:2212480-2213511 GCF_000298275.1 Orycteropus afer afer
TGCTGCAGGAGCCGCGGCAGCGCCTGGAGCAGACTCCCGCCAGGGCTCCACATGCCTCGGCCCTGCGCGGCCCTCAGCCCGCCAGCCCCTTCGCCTCGGCGCCCGACAGGCGACAGCCCTTCATGGCGCTCTGTACGCCCGCCTCAGCCCCAGCATCTGCTCAAGGAGCGGGAGAGGGCAGTGCCCGAGGACCAGGACTCGGCGGCGGAGAGACTACCCGGGGGGACTGAGAAAACTCTGGACCCCGCACTGGTGGAGCCCGCCCCTTTTCGGCCGGAGGGGGCGGGGTCACGGGCGCTCGGGGGCGGGGCCGGCTGCGAACGACTCTATGGCCCCGCCCCCCGTGACGCAAGTCCTTGGCCTGGCGGAGGGTGGGGCAATTGTCTAGGGAGGCTGGGGCTGGAGGCACAGCCGAGGGAAGACACTGGGAGGCGAGAAAGAAAGGGCAGAGGATGCTAGCGCCGTAGGGGGCGGTGCTTAACGTTTGCGTAGAAGACTCAGAAAATTGGTTGGGTCCTGGCGCGCTTCGGGCCCTCCTGATGGACGCCCGAGTACCTACACGTCAGTGTGCGGGCTCGCCCAGCGGACAAAGGGGATCCTATTCGCAAACTCGTGGCATCCTGGACCAATAATACCCCTTGAATCGTTTTCACGGCTCTGATTGCAGCGGACAGCACTAGGTGGAGCTCGATGTGAGCACAGTTTCCTTTGGGACACTGGGAGAAGTGTTCTTCATCTGCTGTGAGTCAAAATTGCTACTTGTCCTCCACCATGCCTTCCCTTTCTTAGATTGGCCGCCTCACCTAGTGAGGGGTTCTTGTAGGTTGCAGGAGCTTGTTTGGCCAGAAGGAGTTGGAGAAATTAAGTATAAAGAAAGGCCCACCCTTGACCTACTGTCCTTTCTAACCCCAAGTATTGGGGGTAGTAGGGGCTTCTCCACTCCTCGGAAGGAAGGTTGGGCAATCCTACTTCCGTAGTGATACTGCCTCGGAAACCCAAGGAGGGGTCGCTATGAGTCGGGGCCAACTCGA
>NW_006921809.1:2214531-2220942 GCF_000298275.1 Orycteropus afer afer
TTGTTGTTATATGCCGTTGAGTCGGCCCCGACTCATAGCGACCCCTCCTTGGGTTTCCGAGGCAGTATCACTACGGAAGTAGGATTGCCCAACCTTCCTTTCCAGGAGTGGCTGGTGGGTTTGAACTGCCAGCCTTCTGGTTAGCAGTCAAGTGCCTTAGGCACTATGCTACCAGAGCTCCTACTTTGTCATAGTATCCATAATTAAAATTATCGTTCTCTATAAGCCTGCTCTTTCTTATGAGCTTCTTGCCTCAGTGCATAACGTTCCACCCTGTTGCCTGCCGCGTAACTAACTTTGGGTCCTTATTGATGAGGCTCCTGCCTGCTCCTTCCTACCGTTCCCCGCAATCCACCTTGGGTTGCTGAGTCATGGAGAGTCCCTCAGAGATGTCAGGCACATGCTGCTTCCTTCACCCCTTTCTCCAACTGTTTCCGTGGTTCACAGAGGAGCAGCTCCCACGGCTTTGTTGGCATATCCTCTCTGGAAGTTTCCCATACTACCTTCCCAACACCACCACACCCAATTTGGTGCTGCTTTACCTTTACCACTCTCCACCATTTATATACCCATTATCACACTTGTCCCATTGTGTTGTACTTTTTTGTTTACAACCCTGACTCCGCCTTTATACTTTGAATTTATCATTTGAGTTCATTATTTACTTAATCTAAGAAGTAGTAGAAGAAGATGGGCTCAAGCATAGCAACAGTTGTGAGCATGGCACGGGACCTCAGAGTACACATGGGATCACTGTGAGTCGGGACTGACTCAACGACACCTAACAACAAAACAAGAAGCAGCAGTAAGCTCTCTTAAAATGCTTATGGAATGAACAAATAATTGCAGTTTATGAGGAAAGAGATGATGACAAGAACACCAGACAGGAGGCTAATACAACTGTCTGAGTAAGAGTCCATGAAAAAGTGAACAGAACAAGGGTAGTGGAGTTCGTTGGATGAGGATAATCTACAAAGAAGTAAATACAGGCTTGGCGATTGAATAGGTGTTGGGGGATCAGAAACCCAAGGATAACACTAATTTTCTTATTTGAAGTAGTAAACAGATAATAGAGCCACTGACCAACAGAGAAAATACAGAAAGTTTGTGAGAAAGATATTGGAGGCAGTATGGGTACCTAAGGCTTAAAATGTCTATGAAACATCCAAGTATGGCATTCCAGTTGTTGTTGTTAGTTGCCTTCAAGCCATTTCTAACTCACTGAAACCCCATGTGTGCAGAGCAGGACTGCTTCGTAGGGTTTTCAAGGCTGTCACCTCTCAGCACCAGATGACCAGGCCTGTCTTCTGAAGCTCCTCTGGCAACCTTTTGGCTAGTAGTTGACCACTTGACCATTTGTGCCACCCAGCAACTCCTTGGCCTTCCAGTGGGTAGTTGGTTGAAAATGTGGTGGAGCAGCTGACAGACAGTTAAAGCCATAGGTGTAAATGAGTGAATGGTGGTGGATGTACCAAATATTTCCTGTTCTTTCTGAGTACATAGCAGGACTGCACTTCCTGCCCCCCCCCCCCCGTGGTTGGGCTGGTTCACATGACACATCTGCCATTGAATTGTGAGTGTAGCATTCAATTGATGATGGAAGACCTTCCATGGTATCCACACTGTTCCAGAGAGTAGATATCTGTCAGTCTTGGTCCTGGAGGAAAGATGGTGCAGAATGGCACATCATCCACTCCATGATGGACATGTAATGTGATTGAAAAGTAAACCTTGGTTGTTTTAAGCCACTGAGATTGAACGGTTTTGTTACCAGAGCATATTTTTGTCACTCTGGACTGATGTGAATAAGAGAAAGTGTCTTAAGAATGAAACCTTGGGGATATTAGTATGTTTACTAGATTCTTTTGCTAGAAAAAGACAGCTAGAGAGAGAGACAGAGAGATAGAGACATAGAGAAATTCAGACCATCTTAATTAAAGGATGAAGGAAAGGTAGTATTTATATGGATAAATGAATAGCTATTAAGGAAATTAGGCACATCTAAGGATAAGCAGGACTCTGGTGGCATACTGCCTAAGGCATTTGACTGCTAGCCAGAAGGCTGGTGGTGTAAACCCACCAGCCACTCCTTGGAAGGAAGGTTGGGCAGTCTACTTCTGCAGCGATACTGCCTTGGAAACCCAAGGAGGGGTCGCTATGAGTCGGATCTGACTCAACAGCAGTTGAGTTTGGTTTTTTTGGTTAAGGATAAGCTCCTCTCATTTCTTTCTCATGGTGTTTTTCTCTACCTCTTTGATCTATTCTCATACTACCAACTGGCCAATTTAACTTCTCTATTCCAAAGTTCAGAGGAATACAAACAATCCAGTTGCAGAATCTTTTGTTTTAACCAGGCTTCCTGGGCCAGCCAGCCTATGGATAGGCCATTCAAGTTAGGTGCCCATCCTCACGCAAACAATACCGTATTTACCCCAAACACCACATAGCTCCCCTGAACATGGGAGCTGTGGCCAAGTCAATGCAACATAAAATGGAATGTTTCCACATTTGTCCTTCTACAATTTATTTTCCACAGAATTAATGACAGATATATTTTTCAAATGGAAAGCAGATTGTGCCTTGACCCACACATACACAAATCCCACACTTCCAGCTTAAGACCTTTATATTGTAGTAGGAAAAAACTCCTTATCTGACCCACAAAGTCCTTTATGATCTAGCCTCTACCTACCCTTCCTACATCATCTCCTCCTGTCCTCTCTTTCACACTTCTCCAGCTACACTGGCCTCTAGTCTCTCCCTTGAATTAACCAAACTGGCTTCCATGTCAGGGTATTCCATACTTTTTCCCTGGCACTTAGAAAGGCTGGTTTCTTAGTATTATTCATTTTAAGCTCTACTGGCATCTCCTCAGAGATGACATCTCTGATTACCTTCATCTGAAGTACTGATCTCTCTCCATCAAGGTCATGGTCCTCTTTTAATTTTCTTCATTATCATCTTCTGATATTGCCTTGTATGTTTATTCCTTTATGAAAGCACCATGGATGTGGACATGTTTTCCTTCTGTGGTTCTCTATATTCTAATTCCCTAGAATAGTCCCTAGCACAATAAATATTATTATTATTTTTTTTAATGGATAAAGGAGATGGTGGGTTGTGTGCTCATGTACTGGCTAGTCTCTGTTAGTCCTCTATTCAGGTGATTCTCAATCCTTCCCTGCCTTGCTGTGCATCTCAGGAAGTTGGCTTTTATAAACTACATCACCGTGGCTCCGCTATGCTCTGGCCAGAGTTTCAAACAGGCTGTGCCCAGTTTTGTCCCAGCAAATGAAACAAAACTGGGATGAACCTGATTTTGTAAAATGTGAGCAAACAGGAACAATAGCTGGGACAAGAATTACAAGTTGATGCCATGCTAGGAACCTAATCTCCGTGTTAGAAATCCAGGGCCTAAAATTACTGGAAGAAAACCATGGGACTAATTTTTTGTAAAAACAGGATAACATACATTACAACAGATGCACAAATAGAAGAAGACAAATTAGATAAATGGGCCTTCATAGAAATTCAAAACTTATTATAGAAGCAACAGAAGACAGAGATGGAGTAACTTCCCAGAGAAAATCAAACACCTTGAGAGAGAGACTTACCAGACCTGCGGACTCCGGACCATGGTCTTGGGAACATCATGCTCAATTGGCACAATGTAGTACATAAAAATCTTGTCCTACAACCTACTTTGATGAGTAGTGACTGCAGTCTTAAAAGCTTTCAAGTGTCCATCTAAGATGCAACTATTGGTCTCCTCTTGTCTGAAGCAAGGAAGAGTGTAGAAAATCAAAGATAACTGGAAACAATTAGTCCAAGGATAAGATGAACTACGAGGACCTCAGCTTTCAAGACCCCAAGACCAGAAGAACTAGATGATGCCTGGCTATCAATGCCAACTTCTTGGAAAGGGATCAAAACTAGAGATCCTGGATAAAGTGGGAGAAAATATGTGGAACAAAATTCAAAAACACAAAAATGACCAGAATTACTGGTCGGATAGAGACTGGTGGAACCCCCGAGACTATGGCCCCAGGTTACCTTCAGGCCTGGATGGACTCACCTCCATGAATTGGCTTTCAGCCAATAATAGAAAGCCCTACATGCAGAGTACCTACCCCAGGGCAATGCATGCACCTACTCTAGGGAGATGCACCCCTTAGATCAATCAGCCATGAGACGCCAGAGGGGCAGCACACACATGGAGGGAAAGCCGGACGGAGAGGAGTGCATAGAGAAGAAGGCCACAGGGAGGGGTAGTCACATGGAGGGGAGGGGAGGAGAGGTTTTGTGGTTGGGGATGCTAATCAGGCTGTGAAATCAAATGTGCATGAACTATTGAATGTAAAACAAATTTGCTTTGTAAATTTGCACCCAAAGCACAATAAAAAAATAAATTAATTAAAAAAAAGGAATGAAATGAAAAACTCATGTCATCAGAAGACTTATTAAAAGAGTAAATAGACAACTTACAGACTGGGAAAAAGAATCTTCAGAAACTATCTGATAAGGGTCTAATCTCTAAAATCTATGGAAAACTGCAACAATTTAACAACAGAAAGACAAATTAAATGGACAAAGGCCAAAAGACAAATAAAATGGGCAAAGAACATGGAGAGAACCTTTACCAAAGAGGACATCTAACCAGCCAACAAACATATGAAAAGATGTTCACAATCCTTAGTCGTTGTTGTTGTTGTTGTTATGTGCCGTCGAGTCGGCCCTGACGCATAGCGACCCCTCCTTGGGTTTCCAAGGCAGTTATCACTACAGAAGTAGGATTGCCCAACCTTCCTTCCGAGGAGTGGCTGGTGGGTTTGAACCGCCAGCCGTCTGGTTAGCAGGCAAGTGTCTTAGCCACTATGCTACCAGAGCTCCCAAGAGACATAAATTAAAACTACGATGAAATACCACCTTACCCCAGCTAAAATGGTGCTGATAAAAAATAATAATAACAAAAACAAAGAAACAAGATAACAGTAAGTTTTGGCAAGAATGTGGGGAGATTGGAACTGTTATCCATCCCTGGTGGGACAGGAAAATTGTACAACCACAATGGAAAATTGCATGGTACATTCTTCAAAAACAGTAATAATAATAATACCTCTCCAACAATTCTGCCCCTAGGTATATACCCTCAAAAACCAAAAACCAAACTCACTGCCACTGAGTTGATTTCAACTCATAGTGACCCCCATTGGGTTTCCAAGCAGTGAATCTTTACAGAAGTAGATTGCTTCATCTTCCTCCCACAAAGCAGGTGGTGGGATTGAACCACTGACCTTCTGGTTAGTAGCCAAATACTTTACCCAGTATGCCACCAGAGCTCCTTAGGTTTATACCCTAACCAAAAAAAAAAAAAAAAGAAAAAAAACCCAAACTCGCTGTTGTCGAGTCAGATCTGACTCATAGAGACCTCTCCTTGGGTTTCCAAAGCAGTATCACTATGGAAGTAAATTGCCCAGTTTTTTTCCGAGGAGTGGCTGGTGGGTTTGAACAGACAATCTTCTGGATAGCCATTGGCACTACGTCACAGAGATATACCCTAGAGACACAAAAATAAGACATGAACAGATACATGCATACCTATGTTCGTTGCTGCTTTATTTGTAATCACGAACAAATGAAACTCAAGTATCCATCACTGGAGAATGGACAAGCAATTGTGGTACAAACATACAATGGAATACTACACAATTATAAAGAAGAATGATGAGTACAAGAAACATACTATAACAGGGATAGAACTAAAGGCATAATTCTAAGTGAAATAAGTAAAAAATATATAAGGACAAATACTGTATGATTCCACCACTCATCTATCAGTTTGTTGTGTTGTGGTGGCTTGTTGCTGTGAGGCTGGAGGCTACGCTGCTGGAATTTCAAATAACAGCAGGGTCACCCATGTTAGACAGGTTTCAGTGGAGCTTCCAGACTAAGACAGACTCGGAAGAAGGAAGGGGCCATCCACTTCTCAAAGAATTGGCCAGTTAAAACCTTATGAATAGCAGTGAAATACCATCTGATATGTTACTGGAAAACTTTATGAATAGCCCCGAAATATTGTCCGATATAGTGCCAGAAGAGGAGCCCCTCAGGTAGGAAGGCACTCAAAATACGACTGGGGAAGGGCTGCCTCCTCAGTAGAGCCAACCTTAATGATGTGGATAGAGTAAAGTTTTCAGGACCTCCATTTGCTGATGTGGCACAACTCAAAATGGGAAGAAACAGTTGTAAACATCCATCAATAATCAGAACATGGAATGTAAAAGTATGAATCTAGGAAAATTAGAAATTGTCAAAAATGAAATAGAATGTGTGAAGGTCAATATCATAGGCAGTAGTGAATTAAAATGGACTGTTTGTGGCCACTTTGAATCAGACAACCAACCATATGAT
>NW_006921809.1:2228807-2239032 GCF_000298275.1 Orycteropus afer afer
TTGTCAGAAGGGACCATACCCTAGAGAAGGATGTCATGCTTGGTGAAGTGGAAGGTCAGTGAAGAAGGGGAAGGGCCTCAATGAGAGGGATTGACATGATGGGCTTCAGTTTAGCAAGTGTTGTGAGGCTGCATAGGACTAGGCAGTATTTCATTTTGTTGTACATAGGGTCGCTATGAGTTGTAGCCTTCTTGACAGCACCTGACAACACAGCAACAGCACTGTATGATTCTTCACCAGGGGTGAAGTGGAGAAATAATGCTTCATATAATAACAAGTAGTTATTTTTAGTAATGAGAATAGTGGCACCAAATTTGAATATAGTGAGCACAGTGAAAATGAGCAATTTAATACATATGATTAGGTATAGAGAAATTGGTTTACACATAGATACAAATGTGTACATAGATGAGACCAAAAGAAGTTCCTGTAGACATATGTGAATAAAAATATGTGAATAAAACATATATTCATTGAAGACACAACAAGTACAGATGCTCTTCAAACATAACCAAGTACCTTCCAAAATTGGTTTCCTGGGTTTGAAGGCTTAGGATCATAGTCTTATGGGCCAAGTCAATCAGTTGGCATAACATATTCCACAAAAATCATGATCTGCATCCTACTGAAATGAATAGTGTCATGGGTCTTAAAGGCTTGCAAATGCCAATAAGACACAATGATTTCTACTCACCAGGAGAAAATCAGTAAGAAGATAATCAAAAGAGTAGAGAAGAAACAGTCTACACAAGCCACAATCTCAATTACCCTGAGACCAGAACTAGATGGTGTCTGTCTGCCACCACAGACTGTTCTGACTTGGGGCACAAAATTGTTCTGGATAGAATGGGAGAAAAATATGGAGCATTCATGTATACATCAGACAAACCGGAACAGTAGAGAACAGAGGACTCCTTGAGATTATCGCCCTGAGACACTCTTTAAACTTAGAACCGAGCTTATGCCCTGAGATCACCTTTTAGTGAAATTGCAGAGTGGCACACAAAACAAAGGCTATTACCCGTAAGATCAGTGCTCTTCTTAAAAGCCAATGGTACAAGACTAAAAGGTCAATTATAACTCAAAAGCAAGGATGAGAAGATAATGGAGCAGGGAAACTAGAGTACTGGAACGGGAGCAAACAGAACACGATTAAAGAGGATGTTGACATAATGTAACTAAACAATTTGTGTGCAAATTGCCATGTGGAAACCTAACTTGCTGTGTAAACTTTCACCAAAAACTCAATGAAATGTTGTAAAGGTTTAAAGAAAACAAGGGCAGCGTGTGTGTTGTTGCTCAGCAACCAGATCTGTTACCCTTCGGATTTTGAGCAGAGTTGGAAACAGCAGTGCCATGCTCAAGGTTGGTGACTGACTGCACCACTTTGAATATGTGTTCCTCTCCGCAGTCTTGGCAATAATTCAATGTCTCCCATCAGGCTCCTGAAAGGGCTCACTATATCTCTTCTGAGTCTTCTATTCCAAGGCTTCCATTTGTAATTTTTTCCATTCTGGCTATCGTTATAGTTCACCTATATTCTACAAATTTGAGTCTTTTCCAATTTTGCTTTGTTGATCATTACTGAGACAGTTCAAAGTGATTCAAAGCACTAGCTGTTGTTTCACCAATGAGAGACAATGGCAAAAAATTGGAAGATAGTAGGAACAAGAGGTAGTCAGAGTAGATATCTCTTCCCAAGCTAGCTTTGCTGTGGTTTTGGCTGTGGCTGAATACTTTCATGGCCAAAGTTCTTGTTTAATGACTGTTTTTTTTTCCCCCCCAGTTTACTAAATTTTCAACACTTCCCAGGCTCTGGTAATGGTTTCCTGATGTTTCACTATCCCTTCTGATACTGTCTTAGATTAACCTCTCTTTAAAATGGCTTTCATTTCGTGCGGGGCAGGTCAGAAAAAGTCACGTTCAGTATAACCAGCACTTAAAATTGTGTAACTTACCCAAAGCCACACACAGAAGTGGTGGAACCAGGTTTCAAATTCAAGATAGATCCAAGGAATAAAAGGAAACCAGGAGAAACTTTTAGGCTAGAAGGCCAAGGAGGAGAGAGTGACAAGAAGGAAGGTCAGCAGTACCCAATGTAGCAAAGTGGAAAAGGGCCAACAGAAGTCTCTTGGAGATCTCTTACATTAGCCACTAAGGCCTTAGGGAAAGCCATTCCAGTTAAAGGCAAATTGCAGAGAATTGGTCGTTACTGAAATGTGTGTGTATAAGAGCAAGTTTAGATAGTCCTCTTACAAATCTTGAACATGTGGTATGGAAAGAGAGTGACAGCTAGAATGTAACAGTGTGAGGGAAAATGGGGTATTGTGAGATAGTCCAACGTATTTATAACGTTAGATAAAGAAGCTTGGGGAGAGGAAAGGGTTAAGGAACTGAAGTGAAGGAAATAAGTGATGAAGCAAGGTTCTGAAGGAGATGAGAGAGGATGGGATTAAGCTATGGGGAAAGGATTAGACACAGAGGAGGTGATGCTTCCTCTGAGTTTCAAAGGAAAGATGTAGCTATGAATGCAAATTTGCTAATGCTTAGAACATAATTGTAATGGAGTCCATCATTGAGGATTTATTTGGATACAGTTGAGGAGAAGCAAATAGTTTTTCTGTTCCCTTTGATAACCTGGGGTGTGATTTCTATGAATTTCCATGATCACAAATAAGGGCTGATCTATCTTCTCAGCTCTTCAAGTGTCAATCAGACAATGGGTAAATATTTTCAGATTTCTTGTTATAGACGCCTCTGCTATGAATACCTTATTTTGTTAATATCTGTGAGGACCAGGCATGAGGTAGGAGGGGGAATTCAATCATACGTTGTTAAGTAATCACATTTTAAATGCAAAATGGAAAGATACTGGTAAATAATTCAAGGGTGAATTACTCTTCAGTGTCTCAATTATCTAATTTATAATTATGTTTTCCTATGTACTGTACAGTATTAATATTACTTCAATTTAAGTACATCAATAATGATAAATAAGTTTTGATATGTGTATATTGAAGCTACTGGTTAAAATTAGTTTGCTGTTATTTATTATTATCCATAAAAATTGTTTTTCAATTGTTGGTTGCTGTGGAGTCAATTTCAACTCGTGGCAACCCCATATGAAATCCCTTTTTCTTCTAGGCTTGGTGATCTATGATTGTGTTTGCCTTCCTTGCTTCCCAAATAAGGCTTTGATTGGTGTGTTTTGGGGGAGATTTTGGGTCTTGGATCAAAATTAGAAATCTGATTTTTTTTACTAATGGGATTCCAAAACCAAAACCAAACCCATTGCCATTGAGTCAATTCTGACTTATGGTGACCCTATTACAGAATAGAACTACTCCATAGGGTTTCCAAGACTGTAACCTTTATGAGAGCAGACTGACACATCTTTCTCCTGTGGAGCAGCTGGAAGGTTCAAATCACTGATCTTTTGGTTAGCAGCCACATACTTTAGCCACTGCACCACCAGGGCTTCTAATGGGGTTCCCAAAGCCTTGAATTCATCATGAAACCCTGCACCAAATACACACATATGTGGGCATCCTTCAGAGATGACTCCTGCTGTCAAAGGAAACCAAAGCAGAAGTGTATGGCATCAGATGGTGGCAACAGGAGAACAATGCTGTTCTTCAGTAGACAGTCAGCCAGCAAGGCAAAGAGTTTGGATACCCTTTTGGGAACACATTACAGATGAAAAATGCCTTCACCTTTTCATACTGCCTTTAAATATATTTAATATATACGTATGGACACAGTATGAAATTTCTATCTCGGTGTTAGCATCTAGTTATTTTTGAAATCTTATTTCTTCAACAAGAGTATGTTGACAGTATAAATCTTTGCTAGATTTCCCTGAGACTATAAAGCTGAACTAAAGCCACACCTAACTTCCACGAGTACTGTCTAATCATGAAGAAGAGAACCATAACTCCATTACAAAGCATACATGATAAATTCATCAGAGTATGTAGTGCTGAGAGATTTAAAATCGCAGAGACAGTGGGAATTATTCCCAATGAGGTACCCATTTTGAGATGGTGGTTTTAGATCAGTTTTTGGCTGTATTTATCTAGACAATTCAAAATGAAGCTTTTCTTGATACCTTGAACTTATTGTGGAAATAACCAATCATCTTCTACAATTCCCTCTATCCATTGTTACAGTTTAAGGTACTCTGGTGGTGTAGTGGTGTAGTAGTTCTATTCTATATTCATTTGGCTACTAAACAGGTCAGTGGTTCAAACCCAGCAGCTGATTCACAGGAGGAAGATGAGGCAATCTACTTCCATAAAGATTTACAACCTTGGAAACCCAATGAGGATCGCTATGAGTTGGAATCCACTCGATGGCAGTGGGTTTGGTTTGATGGATTAATGTTACAGTGTTGGTCGGGGATGTTCATCTCATCCAGCCGTGATCTGCCATCATGCTTACGTGCCTGCCTATACTTTACCAATACACATCTTCCTGAGGAGTGTCTTCTACATACCTCTCCTCTTGCACTACTCTTTGCTACAATTTGACTCAGAAAAACTGGGTCTTGACCAAAGTGACAAATAAGATTTAGTAGAGAAAAGAAAAGAACACACTCATATCAACTACAAAGTTGTTTAGGTAGGCTACGAAGCAATATCTACTCAAGTAAGAAAGTAAAAAACTTTATAGGCTGACTCTATAGACATATCCTTCTGTCCAGTGAACTGAGAATATTTGGTGTTTCCAGTTTCTAGTCTTCTTAATTCTGTGGGAAACAGTATTTCAGGGTAGCAATTATAAAACTATTGTTCACAAACAAACAAAAAAATGAGCATATGATCACATCTGTAGGTATATAGGCATATATGTATATGAGTAGGAATAGGTGAGTACATATGTGTGCACAGATAGAAATATCTCTACGTATGTGTATGTGCAGATGTGTGTGTGCATGCATATAAAGAGAGGACACAGTGACAGATTCTTTTTAGACATAACCAAGTACCTTGTGGAAATCACTTCTGGATTTGAAGGTTTAAGACCATAGTCTCATGGGACAACTGAGTCAACTGGCATCACAAACTTCATGTTCTGCATCCTAGTGAAGTGGGTACCATCTAAGGTCTTAAAAGCTTACAAGCAGCTATCTGAGGTACAACTGTTGGTCTCTACTTCCCCAGAGCAAAGGGAAAGAGGAAAAGCAAAGACTCAAAGAGGAAACTAGTCTACAGAGTTAATAACCTAACGAGCCATGGCCTCATCTACTTTGAGAACAGAAGAACTAGATGGTGCCTAGCTCCCACTACCAATTGTTCTGATCAGGGCCAAATAGATGGCCCCTGATAGAATGGGAGAAAAACGTGGAACAGAACTCAAATTCTCAAAAAGTCCAGACTTACTGGACCAGTCAAGACTAATGAACTCCTTGAGACTATCACTCTGAGATACTCTCTGTATCCTGAACTAAAACTATCCCCATGTCATCTTTTAACAGAGTAATCCATTGGCACACAAAATAAAGGATATTACCCATGAGTATGTCAACAATTACTCAAAAGCAAAGGTGATAAGATAAGGGGCCAGGGAAAACTAGAGAACTAGAAACAGAACAACCAGAACACAAGTAAAGGGAATCTGCACATTGTGAAAAATGGAATATTGCTGAATAATTTGTGTATAAATTTTCAAATGACAATCTAATTTGATGTGTAAGCTTTCATTAAAAAACAATAAAATACTTTTTAAAAAATACCAAACTTCATTCATGACAGTGGATTGAAATGCCAAACATTGAGGTTATACTTGCTACTACCCACGAATGTACACCTATAGTGTACAGCAGCGGCAGCCTAGTGCTGCTCAGGGGAGCTACTGTATCAATTATTGTCACATAGGTTATTACGGAGAAAAAGGAGCGTAAAATATCCTTTCTAAATTTTTCTTTAAAAAGAGGGAGAAAAAAAATTGTACTGTAAACATTCACTCAAATCACAATAAAAAGCTTTTTCAAAAAAAGTGAGGAAAAGAAAAATTGAGAATATTTTCCTGCCAATGAATCCTGCTTCCTGGTAGAGAAAAATAAGATCAGAGACTGGTATTGATTATGTCCACAGAACAAATCCATTCCTTTCTAACCTCACAAACATAAATAGAATTATATGTTTTCTAACATTAATTAAATACTTATCATTTTAAAGCTATTCTCGCACATCAAAAATCTATGATTACAGACATTTTAAAATGTTTTGAGTTTGAATTTACATTAAAGAAAAAAGTTTCATTTATTACATATGAGTTAGGGGGAAGAAATTCACTCTGCTGATCTCCAGGCTTAATGAAACTGATCTGGCTAGCCGCTTTCTTCCTCCACTCTGAATGATATTCCTTCTCAAACCTGTTTTCTCAAAGCAGAAGAGGGGAACCCTCCCAGAAAGAGGAGGATTTGTCCTCCGTTGCAAGAAAGTGGTCAAACAAATAAACACATAAAAATGTGAGAGTAGAGAGTCTTGCCTACTAAATGACCAAATAAAATCTTATTCAATAATTACTTATTGGGAACAACCACTATGTTCCCAAGAGCCCAGGTAGCACTACGATGAAGCACTCTGTGGCTAATTGTGACGTCGGCAGTCTAACCCACGCAGCAGCTCTGCAGGAGAAAGATCTGGTGTCATGCTTCTGTAAAGATTACAGCCTAGAAAACTCCTGTGTAGCAAGTCTACTCCTGGGAAGGAAGACTGGGCAATCTACTTCCATAGAAATACTACCTTGGAAACCCAAGGAGGGGTTGCTGTGAGTTGGGATCGACTCCACGGCAGTGAGTTTGTTTTGGGAGCAGTTCTACTGTCACACAAGGTAGCTATTAGTTGGACTCAACTACAGGCAATTGGCTGCTAACCAGAAGGTCAGTGGTTCAAGCCCACCAGCCACTCTGCAGAAGGAAGATAGGGCGATCTATTTCTGTAAAGTTTACAGCCTCAGAAACCCACTGGGGGTCACTGTGCATTGGAATCAACTTGATGACAATGAGTTTGTTTTTTTTTGGGGGGGGCATATGGCACCCAACAATGACATCATAAGGGACACATTGAAAGTGTGACTGCTCTCAAGAATCCATCTGCTAGTGTGAGAAAGCACAAATAAGTGTAGCATCGAGTGTTAAGTACAAGGACAGCACAAGGGAAGGAAAGACATAATCTGTCTGGGAAACAAAGTTTTGCGGCAGAGGTAATATTTGAGCTAGATCTTGAAGGATGAGTGTTTACGTATTTGTGTCCTGCTCATTCCAAAAGGATTTAAGGTGCCTTGGAGGAGAAGCAGGATTTGATCAGACAGAGGAGGAGTAGACTAACATTTCAGGAAAAAGAAGTGCCAAAGCATCCAAGTGTGGGAGGCGGTGATATACTTGGGAAGTGGTAAGTCGTTCTGAGGGCAGATGCATGGAATATGCACTTGACCCTGAGGAAGCAAGGCCAACAGCATCAACCATATGCCTTCTCCTCTAACAATGG
Source organism: Orycteropus afer afer (assembly GCF_000298275.1). Classification (NCBI taxonomy): domain Eukaryota; kingdom Metazoa; phylum Chordata; class Mammalia; order Tubulidentata; family Orycteropodidae; genus Orycteropus; species Orycteropus afer. The sequence goes on from NW_006921809.1 coordinate 2,236,301, forward strand.
TTTTCAAGTTGAAGCATGCATGAGGGTTTAAAATAGGCCCTAGAGGGCTGTTTAAAGTACAGCTTCCTTGGGGCCCCAAGAATTTCTGAAGAAATTGAGAGAAACACATGAACCAGGCAGATGAAAATCAAAACTTTTACCTCTATTACTGATAGAAGGAGCCATCATGGAGCATTGGTTAAAGTGCTCAACTGCTAATCACATGGTAAGTGGTTTGAATCCGCTAGCCACTCTGCAGGAGAAAAGAAAGACCTGGTGATTTGCTCCCCAAAATATTACAGCCTAGGAAAGACTATGGGACTCTTTCACTCCATCATATAGTTTTGCTATTACTCTGAACCCCTTCAATGGCATATAATAATACAATATCCCTGATGTGGTTGATGGAGAATGTGTCTTAGTGTGAGGCTAAATAATAACCCATTGTCTCCAGTCTGTCCTTTGAACAGAGCCAATAGCCTAGGTTAGTGCAATTGCATTACAGCCTCAAACTTCCCCTCCATTGTCTCTCACTCATCACCAGGTAATTCACTGTGTGTAAGAGTAAGAGGGTGGAGGGCAAAAAGCCAAGATAAATACTTCTCATGGAAACCAGAAGATTAATTACTTCAGACGGATATCATTTTATAATAGTTTAATGAGTTCTAATAAAATAACAATGACTAAGGTTGGGCAGTCCTACTTCCGTAGTGATACTGCCTCGGAAACCCAAGGAGGGGTCGCTATGAGTCGGGGCCGACTCGATGGCACATAACAACAACAACAACAACAGTAATAGTGTCTAACAATGACTTCTGCACTGTAGAAAAAAATAATTTCTTGAAGTAATTAATTTTAAATACAGTTAGGAATTTTTAAAAAATCAAGAAAGTTAATATTTACTTTTTCAGGCTCTGAATGAAGATGTTGAATGCTGTATTAGATGCATAACTTTCATTGACTTCATCAATGATCTATTTAATTTTAAATATATGTAATTAAGGAAGTTGTTTTTAAAAGTCATCACATACCGTTCTCCTCTAATCCATTCTTTCATCTCCCATACCAATAAACCAAACCAAACTCACTGCCGTGGAGTCAGATCTGACTCATAGCAACCTCTCCTTGGGTTTCTGAGGCGGTATCACTATGGAGGTAGTTTGCCCAGCCTTTTTTCTGAGGAGTGGCTGGTGGGTTCCAACCACTAGCCTTCTGGTTAGCAGTCAAATGCCCTAGGCTATTTACATGGCCAACCATCTAGAGATGCTATTTTCCAGTCTCACCTGCAGCTAGGAGGAGCCAGGAGAACAGCATATCCTGTAGACTGAGATGCTGACATGGAGAGCCCTAAGGAGCTCTGGTAGCATAGTGCCTAAGGCACTTGACTGCTAACCAGAAGGCTGGTAGTTCAAACCCACCAGCCACTCTTTGGAAAGAAGGTTGGGCAATCTACTTCTGTAGTGATACCGCCTCAGAAACCCAAGGAGGCATCACTATGAGTTGGGTCCAACTCCACAGCACATAACAACAAAACAACAACATGGCACCAAAGACCCTTAATGACCTAGTGGAGCAGAGCTCATCTACCAAGCCGGCTGAGTGAGATTTTGAGATGAAAAATAAACTTTATTTATGGCAATGTAATTTTGGAATCTCTTTTCCATATCTGTTTAGCATTTATGCTGGTAAGTATAAGAATTTATGCCTATTATTAAAGACATTTGTTAAAATATTCAATAAAACCAAACCAAACTCATTGCTGTTGAGTCGGATCCAACTCATAGCAACCCCTCCTTGGGTTTCCAAGGCAGTGTCTCTATGGAAGTAGATTGTCCAACCTTCCTTCTGAAGAGTGGCTGATGGGTTTGAACGACCAGCCTTCTGGTTAGCAGTCAAGTGCCTTAGGCACTATGCTACCAGAGCTCCCAAAATACTCAATACAATGTGTAAAATTAAAAACCAAAACCAAACTCACTGCCCTGGACTTGGATCCGACTCATAGCAACCCCTCCTTGGGTTTCCAAGGCGGTATTACTGCAGAAGTAGATTGCCCAACCTTCCTTCCAAGGAGTGGCTGGTGGGTTTGAACTGCCAGCCTTCTGGTTAGTGGTCAAATGCCTTAGGCACTATACCAACAGAGCTCCTATGTGTATAATTAGCTACCTAATAAAATTATCAAAAAAAAAAAAAAGTTGGACATGGAGATATAAAAAGAATAATTTCTCATTTTGTTATGAAATACTAACAGAAGAATAAATAACTATTACAAAATTGGCTCATTCATTCATTCATTGGATATGTACTGATTGAATAAAATGTGTCAGCCACTAGAAAGTACAGAGAATGTAAAAACGAATACGACACTGTCCCAGGCCTCAAGAAGTTCATAGCTTCCTTGGAGAGGAAAGAAATACGTAGATAACATTGATTGATTATAAAGAAATAAAACTAAAAGGAAAGAAACTTCATTTCATTATTATAGGTTATTTGACAATGAAAAGGAGCTTTAGTGGTACGGTGATTAAAGTTCTTGATTGCTAACCAAAAGGTTTGCTGCTTAAATCCAACAGCTGATCTGCTGGAGGAAATATGGCAGTTCGATTTGGTAAAGATTTACAGCCTTGGAAGCCCTATGGGGCTGAAAGTTGAGCCACGGGGGTGAGTTGGGTTCCAGGCTTGAAGGGTGTCTGAGGGACATAGTCTCAGAGGTTTTACCAGCCTCTATCAGACCAGTGTCTGTTAACAGATCTGTC
>NW_006921809.1:2239332-2240252 GCF_000298275.1 Orycteropus afer afer
GGCACTTAACAACAACAACATCAGACCAGTGAGCCTGGTCTTTTTTATGATTTTGAATTTATTCCACTTTTTTCTCCCACTCTGTCCAGGACCTCCAAATTATGATCCCTTTCAGAGCAGTCAGCAGTGGTAACCACGTGCCATCTGGTTCTTCTAGTCTTGGGGTTGTGAAGGCTGGTGTTCACGTGATCCATTAGTCCTTTTGGACTATTTCCTTGTGTCTTTGATTTTTTCATTCTTCTTTGCTCTGGATGGGAAGAGATTAACAGTTGCACTTTAGATGGTTGCTCACAAGCTTTTAACACCCCAGTCTCTATTTTCCAGAAATACTCACCTGAAATAGGATATGGAACATTGTCTTTGTGGGCTATGTTACACCAGTTGACCTTAGTGTCCCCTGAAACTATAATCCTGAGCTCCTAGACCCAGTGACTCATTCCTTGGAGGTGTTTAATTATGACTAAGAAGTTTTCACACCTTTGCCCCTGTATGGTCTACTATATTCATGGATATATTTGCAGTACATATAAGTACATATGTGGAAATATCCTCTGTCCAACCTATATGTATTCATGAATTTAGTCTTATTCACCTTCCCATCCCTGTTCAACTTGAGTGTCTATGTATCCACTTAGATTATTGTTATTAGTTTTATTTTAGGATTATATAGGTAATGGTGTTTACTATTATTGCCTTTAACTCTCGTACTACTCCCAGTATCTTCCTTTGCCTTGTTCATTTTCTCATGATGTCACCCTTATTGTACATGACCTCCCCTTTATTGTACATTTCTTTTCCCTTCTCCCAAGTTAATACGTGTCTACCCTCTAGTAGGCATCATTACTGATGTCAGATGGATCTTGGCTCAAAGCAAAGAATACCAGAAAGATGTTTACTTATGTTTTATTGGTTATGAAAAG
>NW_006921809.1:2241215-2242826 GCF_000298275.1 Orycteropus afer afer
GGATCGTGGAGCTAGTGCGGGACTGGGCAGTGTTTCATTCTGCTGTGCATAGGGTCACTATGAGTTGGAAATGACTTGATAGTATCTAGTTAGTGATTTATCCTCCCATCTCTTCCCACCCTGATAATCTTCAAAGAATAATCCTTTCTGGGTGACTTTTTACAGTAGTGGTATCATACAACATTTGTCCTTTTGGATTGAGTACTTTCACTCAGCATAATAGCCTCTAGGTTCATCCATGTTATGAGGTGTTTCACAGATACATCTTTATTCTTTAATGTTGCAGAGTATTCTGTTGTGTGTATGTACCATAGTTTGTTTATCCATTCATCCACTGATGTATGCTTAGGTTGTTCCCATCCTTTTGCTATTATAAATAATGCTGCAACGAACATGAGTGTGCATTATCTGTTCATGTCACAGCTTTTAATTCTCTAGGATATATGCCTAGTAGTGGAATCGCGGATTATATGGTACTTCCATTTCCAACTTTTTAAGGAAGCACCATACCATTGTCCACAGTGGTTATACCATTTTACAGTCCCACCAGCAATATATAAGGGTTCCAGTCTCTCCACATCCTCACCAGCATTTGCTGTTTTCTGGGTTTTTGAACTTTACTATTAATGTTGGATGAAATGATACCAGAGTGTTGTTTTGATTTGCATCTCTGTAATGACTAATGATTATGAGCATTTCTTCATGTATTTGTTAGCTGCCTGAATGTCTTCTTTGGTAAAGTGTCTGTTCACTTTAAGCCAAACAACAGACAGGCCTATAAGGTGAACAGTAATACCAGGAAGGTTTACACTCATTAAAACAATCAACCATATAAGATCAAAAGGGCAGCATTTGCCCAGGGATAAAACTAAGAAGTCAGGAAGAGAAAGGAAAGAGGGACAAATGGAAATGTTAAACACAGGTAGGAAATGGGAAGAGAGCTGTTACATTATGGGAATTTCAGTCAATGTCACGAAGCAAAACATCTTTGAATTATTGAATTGAAAATGAATTTTCTCTGTAAATTTTCACCCAAATCATAATTTAAAAAAGAAAGAAAGAAACCCTATGGGGCAATTTTACTCTTACAGAGTCCCTATGAGTCTGAATTGACTAAACAGCAACAAATTTAGTTTTTTTTTTTTTGGCAGAGGGATGGGGGAAGGGGATGAGGAGTGGGCAATGAGAACATTAGCCACTGAGTTTTAGACAGATACACAGTTTTTCCCCATGGTAATAATTCTGTCTGGTGAATATGGTAAACACTTCAAAATAAAATTACTTGTATTTCTATGGGAATTCACTTTATAAAATCATTTCTTTGAATAAAATATCCACTGGTTTCATTAAATGCTTGTTGAGTGACCTGATAACTTGAGAGATAAGCTAAAAATACAGGAAACCGAAAGCTTAATTCTTAGGAAACTGCCACTGAATGATCAACCAAAATGGGACAATATTTTAATATGAGAATCGACTACAATGACTTAAAGGGGCATTTTTTTTTAAATTGTGATATGGGTGAAAGTTTACAGAGCAAATTCACTTTCCATACAGCAGTTCACATACACTTTGTCTCATGGCATTGACTACAATTTACTCCAATGTAAC
>NW_006921809.1:2245976-2260730 GCF_000298275.1 Orycteropus afer afer
TTAATTTTTAGAAGGTCCCAATCATCTGGCTTCTCTTCTGCTGTTGGTGCATTTTGAATTATGCTTGGTAGTCTATTTATACCAAATATTAGGGAGGGGCAAATATTTTATGTTCATTTTAATAATAGCTATCACATGGTTAAGGAGCTCTGAGTGCCTAAGGCATCTGACTGCTAACCAGAAAGTTGGTGGTTCAAAACTACCAGCCATTCCACGAAAGCAAGACTAGGCAATCTACTTTTGTAAAGACTGACTGCCTTGGAAATCCAATGGGAGTTGCTATGAGTCAGAATCAACTGAATGGCAGTGGTTTTGGTTTTTTTCGTATCACATGTTTAAGTACCAAGAAATCATATAAACATTTTTAATGTTGTGTTTATTAATTCCTCTGTGTTCTTTGGATAAAGAGCCCTATAGAAATTGATAAAGGGGGGTATGCCTTTAGTTACTAATTAAACATCAATACATTTAGGAAGTAATATTGCTTTGTACAACAAAACTACTTTAATATTGAAAAGGAAATGCTTTGTTTAAATGTTTCCTTCGTTTGAATAACAACAGAATATATCTGAGCAGTCTTCTTTTCTGATTTAATACCTGTGAATAAAGTTAAGATTATTAAAGATCTGAACTTCTGCTTTTATATCATTATTGCCTTACAAGTAGGTCAATAAACTAACATTCACTTTCAACCAGGGAAAATCTCCAAATTTAGAATAAGTTTTTAAAATCTATTTAGTAAACAGAATAATTCTAGGTGGGCATTTTTACGTATAGTAATTTCTCCTCACATCTGTATAAAATATATATTTTAATAGTCTAATGGTCTAGATAGGAGCCCTGGTAGTGTAGTGCCTAAGGCACTTGACTGCTAACCAGAAGGCTGCTGGTTCAAACCCACCAGCCGCTCCTTGGAATGAAGATTGGGCAATCTACTTCCATTGTGATAGTGCCTCGGAAACCCAAGGAGGGGTCGCTATGAGTCAGGTCTGACTCGATGGCATATAACAACAACAACAACAACAATAGTCTAGAATACTATGAAATAAAAGGTTTACTTCAAAATTACATTTGTACTGGAGCCATACCTTAGATAATTAAAAAAAAAAAAAAAAGATTTGGTTCAGTCTGGAAAGACTGTTTTGAACTTTGTAGTTTGGGTTTGCATTTAGTGAAGTGCCTAAGGCATGTGCTCTGGTGGCCTAGTGCCTAAGACACGTGACTGCTAACCAGAAGGCTGGAAATTTAAATCCACTAGCCACTCCTCGGAAAGAATGTTGGGCAATCTGCTTCAGTAGAGATACTGCTCTGAAACCCAAGGAGGGGTCACTATGAGTCTAATCTACTCCATGGCAGTGAGCTTGTTTTTGGTATGAGTAATCAAAGACTCTCTCCAACATTAGTTTCATGTTGTGACTATAGTCTACAAAGTATTCTAAAGAATGATATCCTTCCTGGTATTATAGGCAAACCATTGAACAATGTGAGAGCTGTGTCTAATTGCCTCTAAATTTATTTGGAACCTGAGAGCCTTCCTAGGTTTTCTCATTGGGCAGGGCATCTTCATGAATTACTTCCAATTGTCTTCAGGATGAAATGGGTAATAAAAAGACCTTCTGATTCTGCCAACCCCCTCACACACACAAACTGGTGTTTTAGTCTACTTCATATTAGTTTTTATTTTGGCTCACTTCTCATTTTTCCCATAAATTATTGAGCTCATTTGCTATTTCTCCTTTATCCAAGGGTGTATTTCTTGACACACAAAATAAAGATTGACTGTATAAGAAATATATACTGAAAACATGCATGCATAAAAATAATACTAGAAGGAAATATACCAAAATGCTTTCTTTTGGGTGTTGGATTTATATGTGACTTTTTTCAAAATCTCTTTAGTGTTTTCTATCAATTCTCTATAATAAAAATTTGATAGTGTTTGATGTTTATTTGCAATTCAAGGTATCGGCTTTATTCTACAAGCATAAATAGGTAAAAGAGAGATTGTAGTGAGGTTTCTATCCCACATGAAGACAGCTGGGCCCATAGACGTTTTTCCCAGGATCAGGTCATGATGCTAGAGAATACCATCAGTCCCTTCGGAGAAAGGCCTACCTCAGTGCGCTTACAAGGTGAACGTAGTGTTAAAGAGCCCTCGTGCTTCCTACTAACCCACGGACATGCAGGTCAAATAAGCCAATGCTCTAAATATTTTACACAATCCAAATTCACTTTAAGTAAAAAATATTTACAATGATGTTGTAAATTTTCCATAATGGGGGAAAAAGTTAAATGGTATAACTGACATACTCAAATTTAGATGAATTAAAAAAAAAAAAAATGAAGAAATAACATTTTCGTTTAAGTGCCTGGGTATTTACTGTGATCTTTGCATGCTATATGATGGTTACTAGTTGATTAGATAGAAATTTGGAATATATTTCTATAAATTTGTAGATGGATGGCATTTTAATGAATTGTCATTTTTGTCATTAAAATTGCAAGTATGCTTTATCAAAGTAGTATCGGTTTTAAGTAATATTAGATAAACCTTTGGAATAGTTAACATGAAATCCATTCTTCTATGAAATTAAAGCAGCAAGTTAGCACTTCTTTATTTGAGGCACTATTCATTTAATGAAAAAAAAGTCTGTTTTGTGTTGGTTTTACTAATCTTTCGTTCTGCCTGAAAAAGGTTTTTTGGGCTACATGGCATTTTTCTTCTTTTATTAGCATAAAACCTCCATATTTTTTTAAGACAAGTTTTTATTTGAGTATCTTCAAATAAAATATAAAGGTGATGAAATACTATACAGGTAATTTTGCTTAGTAGGTGTTCAGATTCAACTTCAGAGTGTATGTGCACTCTCTCTCACACACACAATCCAATGGGGAAAAGAATAAAGTTGTGCTACTTGTGTGTGTGTGTGTGTGTGTGTGTGTATGCTACATTTTTAAGACTTTAACTAGTTGCTTTCAACAACACTCAGATTCTCAGAAGAAGTCAAAATATTTTTCCCCTGGTGAAATAATGTTCGCTATTGTAAGGACAAGAGTAGGCAAATACTAAAGAAAAACTTCATTATGAAAATATTTTCAGTAATGACCTTGGAAAACATACCTCACTGGTTGTAAGTATTTCAGCTGCATTTATACAGAGTTGATTGCAAAAAGAGTATGAGGGCAGCACCTTCTGACCTCTTGTAACTTCTCAAGGGGAAAGGAGATACAGAACATCAGTAGCCCAAGGCTGATTCCTATGAGGCAGAGGTGAGACATGCTGCCACTCTCCAACCTTTTTACCAATTCTGACATCAACTCTCCCTCCACAGCACACTACTCCTCTGCCGGGCTCAATAATTCATCACAATGGCCACTCAGAACTCACACACAATACTCAACTCACACACAATACTCATTGTGATGGAGTTTATTAGGGAAGTAGCAAGTTACAATTCAGATTCAGGAATACTCAGGACACAGTTCTTCAATCAGGGCAGCTTCTTCTCAGCCATGGCATGGCACATTTCTCAATGGCCCCTCAGCTTCTGCCCTTCTTGGGCTTGTGTTACAAAGGTCTTTTAGCTTTGGAGGTAGGTGTCCAAGGGGCACCTCACTCTGACAGCAAGCCTCCTGCTGGAAGGCAATGAGTGTCTTCAGTCCAAGAGACAGGAAGTTCACTGCTCTGTCTCATATTGGTCTCGTGGTTCTGTTGCTTCCACTGCCTTAGCTGCCCCCATCTCTCTGCCATCTTAGTGCAGGGATCTCAGGTCCAAGGATGCACTGCACTCCTGGCTCTTCTTTCTCTTGATGGTAAAGAGATCCCCCTTTCCACCTCTGGGATGGCTCATTTTAAGCCTAGTAGAATGGCAAAACTGACCAATCCTCACATTAGGGTTCCATATACCTGATATGCATGGTCCCACTCACACAAGAATGCCATGTACCTTATTTACATTATTAGCATCTTATCCAGTCCTTTCACTGGACCACAAGCACCTTACATTTACAGAGTTCCACCCTGCCATTTGTTGGAAGTTACAAAGACTATGGCTAGAAGAGTCATATGCAAGTAACTCACTGCACCAGAGTGATGTTCTATGGAACCCAACTGGAGTGGGCATTCACACATTCCTGGCTAGAACAAAGTTTTTAATGATTGCTAAAGCCTTATCTTGTCTATATAATTTTTTATCTTAATTATTTTAAGGAGTTTCCTGTTTCCATATTCAACCTGTTGACTAATTTTGCAAAATACCAATTTCCAAAAAAAAACATGATCAATATTTCGATTGTAAACTATCAGTAGCTAGTTTTGCTTTTGCGAAATTGCTTTGAAATTGTTTTGAGCATAACAACAAGCAATCTCATACCAACTTTGGTAATGTCTATATAGGTATTTCATCTGTGGAATGGACATGATATCGTGGACTAATCCTCTAGTAAATTGTGCTTATTTGCAGTTTTCTGGTTTTAGCCTAATGGTTTGTTTATCTAAATGACATTTTTTGTGGGGAGCTCTTAAAGACAAAAATGATGGGAAATTAAATACAATCTACATTAGTTTTCACAAATTGGGGAAACAGTTCATAAAGAATAAACTAAAGCAGTTTTAACACTCATCAGATTTGATGACTACCCTCTGTTAGTGCTGCCTGCATCACTTGTCATCTTTGGTTTGCTGACCAGCAGATGCTGCTGTAGAGCCTCACCCCACAAGACCAGCCCAGTTCATGGTTTGAGACAATATGGACCAAGCTGGCACTTCTTCAAGGAGCTGGGCAGCAGTCAAGTGACTATACAGTTCAGGACATGAGAAGAGATTCAGCCTGGAGATGTGGATTTAAAAGGCAACAGTGTTCTAAGCCATGTGTGTCAGAGTAGAACTGTACACCATAGGGTTTTCAGTGGCTGATTTCTCAGAAGTGATCACCAGGCACCTCTGAGTAGACTCTAACCTCCAGCCTTTCAGCTAGCAGCCAAGCCCACTATCCTTTGCACCACCCATTTAAGTGGTGGGTAAAGTCATAACAAGGAGTGGAGTCATGTAGGCATGAGAGCACAGATCAATTTGTATCACCCTTCTAAAACCCATGCCTTTGTTTTGAATAAACACAACAATTTGTCAGCCCACTTCCATTGAGAATCATAGCCTTACCACTCAAATTGTTCCAGCTTTAGTTTTTACAATCTATCTTACAAACCCAAGGAGTTCTGGTGGTATCATGGTTAAGGCATTTGACTACTAAGCAAAAGGTCATTGGTTTCAACCCATCAGCTGTTCTGTGGAAGAAAGATGAGGCAGTCTACTTCTGTAAAGATTTACAATCTTGGAAACCCAATGGAGGTTGCTATGAATTGGAATCAACTCAATGGCAGTGAGTTTGGTTTTGGGTTTTGTATTACATAACCAGGCTTAGTTTCCAATTACTGTAAAAGTTAATATACATTTTCAGACTTTAGACTCAAAATCCCCAATGAATGAGAAGAGTAGTGGGCTGAACGTGGTAATTGTGCTGAGAGAATGGCCATGGCTAACCCACCCCTTCACAGGGTCACTGAGAGCAGCAAATGAAACTAGATAGGTGCAGATCTTTGAGACCCAGTATACAAAAGTCAGAATTGACACAACACTCTTGCTAGAAACAGGTATCTATTTCTAAGTGTGTGTGCAATGGGAAATCTTTACACTTGCTTTGCAAAGTCTGGCCTGGTATATTACAGTGATCAATAGTTCTATTCATTGCAAAATTTCAACCATGTGGCCACAATGTGACTCACAGTAGATATGTTTTATTACCTACTTTCACATCATTTCTCTCTCTCGATGCTTAATAGCTCTGTAACTCTAAACCTAGCAAGGCAAATGGAGTGGTTCATGAACAGGTATGGGCAGTAGCATAGGTATCCTTTGTTCAGCTTGGGCAAGCTTGGGTTTATTGTCAAGATTTCATGGAACTTCATGGGCATGTTTACCAATATCCTATTCTATACACTATGCCACTCACAGTGTCAGAGTCTTTATTGACACAAATATCATGAGTAAAATATATTCTGGAAACAAAAATGGCATTTTTATATTTAAAGAGATTTTTCATGCTGATAATGGTTAGAAATTTGGGTGACTTTGGAGTGCTATTTAATGATGTTTTGTCAAGGAAAACCAGGAATATCCCTAATGTTGCCTAAATGAATCATCCTTTCTCCTGATTTCTCAGTGAAATATATTTTCATCAATCAAATGATTCCAGAAAGAAAATAAATAAACAAAACCAGTAAGAAACTTTCTTTTGAGTTGGGAATTTGGCTACAAGCCACAGTGCAAAGTTCTAGTAAACTTGGCTGACTCTTGAAAGGCTTTTTTTTGTAGCTATTTAGGCCTAAATAACCTCAGGCTAAAGCAGCTGATAGGATTGCTCTCTCTCTTAATGTTCCAAAGACAGCAGCTCTAAGAATCCAGTGAGCATTAGTGGAAATGGTTTCAGAACCGAACAAGAGGACACCGTTATCTCTTGAGTGCTGCTGAAGTGACCTAGGCTGTGCTCCTACCTTTGGGAAGGGAGAAGCAAGAGAAGACCACCCTTCTAGTCCCCCACCCCTTTCCATCTCACCAAGCAGCTGCCTGGGAGCCAGAGAGAGGAGAGAGGCCTGTAACCAGTTAGTGTTGAGTCAACTCTAACTCATGGCACCTCCACATGTGTCAGACTAGATGTGTGCTCTACCGGGTTTCCACTGCCTAATTTTTTTGAGAAGTAGATCTCTTCTGAGGCTTTTCTTCTGAGGTGCCTCTGGATAGGCTTCAACTCCCAACCTTTTGCTTAGCAGCCAAGTGCGTTAACTATTTGAACTTCCTAGGGTGGTTCATCCATGGTGATCTGTAATCCCTTAGAAAACTTTAATCCTAGAAATAGCACCTTAATCAATATCTTGTGATCTTACCAGTACAACCAACCTGCCCCCTAAAGTAGCACACAGCACATGGATGTGCAGTGGAGTTCTACACCCAAGGAGCAACACAGATATTTCAAGTACTTGAGTACATTTCCTAAATAAAGTAACATATTACAGCCGTCTTGTTTTCCGTTAGATGGGTATCCTACAGAAAGAGACTTTGTTGGGACCCCAAGACCCTGAAAAATAAATCCAGCATTTTATGATTCCCCGGCGACCAGTAAAAAAGTCTAAGCATGCACACACTCTTTACACTAAGATTCTGGCATGAAACCAAAGCCTTAGTGAGCTAGGCCAAGTTGGACAAGGAATCCTCTTGTGCCATTGGCCTAAAGCCTAGATTAAAATAAAGCAAAGAGGCCTCTTTGACTCCTCTGCCTTAGACCTGTTGTTGTTGCTGCTGTGTGCCATTGAGCTGATTCTGACTCATAGCAATCCTAAATCCTACTTCTTTTCTTTCAGAGTCTTGCCACTTCAATAGTAAGAAGACAGGAGACACAGATTCAAGAAAAATAGCACCTATAGTAAGAGTTTTTCTCCTTTATACTTAAGACTAAATTTACCTACATAATCAAGTCCCAACCTACTCAAGGAGGCAATGAGACAGCAGTGGTTCAGTGGTAGAATTCTTTTTTTTTTAAATTGTGATTTGGGTGAAGATTTACAGAGCAAATTCACTTTCCATACAGCAGTTCACATATACTTTGTCTCATGTCACTGACCACAGTTTACCACAATGCAACAGCTCCCCTCCCACTTCCTCCCCATAGTTATGTCTTCCCAGTGTCCATCCCTCCATACACTCCTGCCTCCTGAGCTGTTTCCTTGTGCATAAGCAGCCCTTCTTTCTCCCATGATTGTTCTCTCCAAGGAGAGTATCTACTTGAGGTAAATGTTCAACTCATATACCTGTCTTTTGCTTGGCTGGAAACCACAGGTGTGGGTTCAATTCCAGACCTGAAGGGCAGTTAGGGGCCATAGTCTCAGTGGTTCCACCAGGCTCTATTGGATGAGCAAACTTGGTCCCCCCCCCCTTTTTTTTTCTCCTCCAAATGATTTTGAGTTTTGTTTCACATTGTTCTCCTTCTCTATCAAGGATCTCCTACATAGATCCTCTTCCAAGTGGACAGTGGTAGCCGGGCACCATCTAGTTCTTCTGGTCTCATAGTTGTATAGGCTGCAGATTGGATGGTGTACCAGTCACTAGGACTAATTGTTTCCATGAATTTTGGTTTTCTTCATTCTTCTTTGCTCTGGACGAGGAGAGACCCATCGTTGCAACTAGATGGCAGCTTGCTAGCTTTTAAGATCCCAGTCGCTATTCGCCAAAGTAGGAGGTGGAACAATGTTTTATATAATATGTTATGCCAATTGAGCTTGATGTCTCCTGAGACTATGGTCCCAAGCCTGCAGGTTCAACTACTCGATCCCTCTGGGTAGCTGGCTGTGACCAAGCAGTGACCACAACCTTGCCCCTTGTCAGCTCGACTATACACCTGGAAATTCTGATCATTCACGTAAACTTATAGGACCATTGTCTGCCAACCCTATATATGTTCTTGGATACACTCCCCATTTCATAGACACACCTAACAGTTTAGCCTGTCCACCCATCTATCCATCCATATACCCATGTTTGCCTTCACTGACAATGCAGTACTGTATGTGCAAAAGGGTTCATATTTTTTGTCTGTACCTCCCATATACCTCTCTATGTCTTTCTCATCTTCAATGCTGCCATATTGGTCACTCACATTTGGTACATTGCCCTTCTCTTCACCCAAATCAAAACTTATCTCTATCTATCTAACATTCTTCCCTCCCCTCCCCTCCCACCCCTGGTAACCAACAAAGAAAATTTCCTTCAATAGATAAACCTTTCCTTAACTTTTACAATAATGGACTAATACAATATTTGTCCTTTTGTGCTTGACTTATTTCACTCAGCATAATGTCCTCCAAGTTCATCCACATTTTGTGGTGTTTTGCAGATTCTACATTATTCTTTAGCATTGCATAGTATTCCATTGTGTGTATGTACCATAGTTTGGTTATCCATTCCTCAGTTGATGGACATCTAGGTTGTTTCCATCTTTTGGCTATTGTAAAGAGTGTTGCGATGAACATGGGTGTGCATATATCTTTTCTTGTCATGGCTCTCACTTTCAGTGGTAGAATTCTTGCCGTTCATGTTGGAGGTCTGGGTTTGACTTCCGTTGGGTGCACCTCATGCACAGCCTTCACCTATTAGTTAATAGAGGCTTGCATGTCACTACGATAACAGGTTTCAGCAGAGCCTCCAAACTAAGGTGGACTGGGAAGAAAGGTCTGACAATCAATCTCTGAATATCAGCCAATGAATACCATATGGAAGGAACACAATGGCCTGTTCCACAACTGATTGTGGAGATCACACAGGACTAGGCAGCATTTTGTTGCACCGTATATGGGGTCGACATGAGTCAGAGGCCCAACAATACCACTCAGTGGTGGTATTTGTGAGTGTGTGTATATGTGTATGTATGTGTTGAGAGTAGAGAGCATTTTAATACAAAAAGCATATGAAAGAACACACTGTATATGATGTAAAGAACAAGGAACTTGAGATTTCCAAAGAACCTTAAAGGTGCCAAAGTTAAGGTGTTTACATATCTGTGGAAAACTTCTCCCACTGGCTGACTGACTTAACTCCTTCATTATATCTACCCCCAGCTCCCTGGGCTTTCCCACTTGAGACACATTTGTTATTCTTTTAAATCCATCTTCTCTTTACAGTGGAAGCTCCTCAAAAGGCAAGATGTGTCTGTGTGTTCTCTAGCATTTAGTAGGCACTCAATATGGTTTTTTTTCCATTGAATGGTATATACTCTTGTCCTTGACTATAACCTGTGTTCAAGGTAGCTATAACCTTAGGGTTGTAATTAAGAAGAAGGCTTCTTTCCCTCCCTCCCAACCATAGAATATTTAGCCAACATTAATCTTAGATATATTTATTGTCACTTGAATAACTGAAGGTATTAGGAAAATTAAGTCTCGTATATACAGACAGACAGACAGACAGAGAGTGCCCTGCTGGTGCAACTGTTAAGCACTTGGCTGCTAACCAAAATGTCAGTGGTTTGCACCCATCATTGACTGCACAGGAGGAGAGACTTGATCTGCTCCCATAAAGATTTATAGCCTAGAAAGCTCTGTGGTGCAGTTCTACTCTGTCCTTTATGTTCATTATGTGTTGGAATTGACTAAACAGTACAAAACAACATATATATATTGTGTATATATATATATATATATATATACACAATATATTTTTAATTCTTAACCACTCAGACTAGGTTATGGTCCCCTTGTATAATGTGTCAGTAAGCTGGTGGCCATCCTTCATTCAAGCTCTCCCTTGTAATGTCTTCATAAAAGTCTATATTCTGGTTCAATTGTAAGTAAACTCTATGATGAGAGGAGACTGGTTTGTTCACTGTTGAATTCCCAGCACCCACCATCATATGTAGTATATATATTAAAAAAAAAAAAAAAAAACTCACTGCCATCAAGTCGATTCTGACTCATAGCGACCCCCCTTGGGTTTCTGAGGTGGTAAATCTTTATGGAAATATATTGCCCAGTCTTCTTTCCATGGAGTGGCTGGTGGGCTTGAACTGCCAACCTTCTGGTTAGTAGTAAAATGCCTTAAGCACTATGTCACCAAACAAAACAAAACTCACTGCTGTGGAGTCGATTTTGACTAATAGCGACCCCTCCTTGGGTTTCTGATGTGGTATCTCTACAGAAGTAGATTGCCCAGTCTTCCTTCTGAGGAGTGGCTGGTGGGTTTGAACCGCCAGTCTTCTGGTTAGCAGTCAAATGTCTTAGGCACTATACCACCAGAGCTCCTTATGTAGTGTTTATTAGGTGCTTGTGGTAGTTCAGTTTCTATGTCAACTTGGTTGGGCCTGGTTGAGTGGTTGGGCAGCTGGATGTAGTATTCCCCATGATGAGACTGGTAATCAACTCCATGGTGGAATCTACTGTGAGCAGGAAGCTGCCTTAGGGAATGTGATCTGCTTCCTGTTTATAAGCAGAAGCCTTGGGGAATGGTCTCTAGCTTATGGCATGCTTAGATCCTGCATGTAGCTGTGTCATTGTTCAGCAGCCTGCCATGCTCTGCTGACCTTGGGACTTACAATGGACTTATATTAATGGCCTGCTTTGTGGTTTGGTAACATTGGGATAGTGCCTTTTTACTTGTCAGCCTTTGGCTTAGTAGCCTCAGCAACCAGCAGCTGTCTGAGTGAAGAAAAGCCTCTAGCTTCAGTGGGCCGGCAGCTGGAGGCAGAGCTGAAGCCGAAGGTTGAGGGGCTTTCACCCAGCCCCTAGACCTTGGCACTTTGAACTTGGACTTAAAGCCTCCAAACCGTGAGAGAATAAACTCCTGTGTGTTAAGGCCAATCCATTTGTGGTACATTCCTGTCAGAGTGGTAGTAGGTAACCAGAACAGTGCTTACTAAACATTTGCTAAATATATAAGAACTTAATACCCAACAAACCTTCCATGTAGACATTAAGTGTAAAGTCACTTCCAAGTTTTCCTTCAAAGTCTGTTAGAGGACTAATGTGAATGCTACCTATTGTAGTTACTGCAGTCATTCATGTTGAAGACAATTTATGTTTCAGCAATTCTTGTATTTCATAAGAAAGACAAAAAAGAAATGTTATATCATTATAAGTGAAAAGAACTTCAGAAGATATCTGAAATTCAACTCTAAAACATATCAGTACGAAATGGTGATAGTGCAAAATAGTGCACCAATCTGTATAAATCTTGGCAGTATAAACAGTTTTGCCACACAAAATATATAAAAATGTATATTTATATATAACTAATTTTTTAAATATAAATTGAATTCATTTTTTTAGTTATGCATGGCCACAAGTAACTCTTGGTTCACACAGGTATGTTTACTCTATAATTCCCCCAGTTTTGATTATGTAAATTTCCATATCTCATGCATTTTTCAGTATTTACATTTGATCTTTGTCAAAAGGCTAAGAAGAGATTCCAGTATTTAACCTGGCATCGATAACCAAAAATTACTCTTAACTTTCTTAAATACTGCATTTTCAACTACTTTTACCTTACTTATTTCTTTAATAAAAAAAGATAAATAGGACTTGGAAAGCAATGATAAAAATCAGTTACTAGTCAATAACTCTTATACAAAAGTTTCCATTTCTTCTTTAAGGTGGAAAAATATAGAGAGGGGGAGATAGTAGCAAAATTTTATTTATAGCCTATGTGAGTTTTGAGGAGGTCTGGTAGTGTAGTGCCTAAGGCACTTGACTGCTACCCAGAAGGCTGGCAGTTCAAACCCACCAGCCACTCCTGGGAAGGAAGGTTGGGCAATCTACTTTTGTAGTGATACTGCCTCAGAAACCCAAGGAGGGATCGCTATGAGTCAGATCTGACTGGACGACAAATAACAATAATAACAACAACATGTGAATTTTGTTTTTATGTTTTATACATTTTACTTAAAGTATTTTTTGGTAAATAACTTTTAAATTAGCATTGTTAAATTTAATGTCCTCAGAAATCAAAGCAATCAAAAATGATTTTTTTTCAAGGAAAAAAATGTTAGTTTAAATACACTATTAATATTTAACTCAGGAAAACTCAACTTTATTCAATTAATAAAATATTAAACATAATTTATTTCCATGATAGGAACAGGCATTGGAAGAGGAGGAAAGACAAGCAGGGGGTGGGGGAAAGGAAAAATGAAAAACAAAAGAAACAATAAGGTTCACATAGAAGTAGAGGGACAGAAGGTGAAAGGTGAGATATGAGTACTTTTGTTATATCTTGTTAGTCACTTGAGCTGTAAGATTCTGTGTGTGACACAATTTCCCCTGGTTTTGAAGTGCTGCTTACATGATTATTAAGTACTCTTAGCCTTGACCCTGGCAGCTCCTTGCACTTCATTTTCATTACTCATTATTTATTCATGGGCTACTATTCTACTCAGGAGATACAGAGGTGATTCTTTACCTTCAAGGGCTACACAGCTAATTAGGGGAGGCGGACAATCAAGAGATGCTTATGCAGTTTGAAAAGTCCTATGATACTGAGAATGCTATTGTGAGTGTGGAAGGAGGCAGAACATGCTAGGATAATGTTTCAAAAACTCTGTCTCAGAACTTTGTCAATTGTTAGAATGGTATTTTACAGACTTCCTTTTATTTATTTTTTTTCAAACTGAAGAAAGTTATAGCTATAATAAAATATTCATTCTGTACAATGATATTTAATACCATTTTTACATCTCCCTACATAATAAAATAGGAATCCCTGGGTGACACCATCCATTAACTGCACGACTACTAACCAAAAAGTTGGTATTTTGAAACCACCCAGAGATGCCTTGGAAGAAATACCTGGTGATCTGCCTCTGAAAGTTCACAGCCATGAGAACCCTACAGAATGCCATTTTAATTGGCAACACATGGGGTCTCCGTGAGTAAGAAACTACATGACCACTGTTACTTGTACATAATAAAATAAATCTTGTGTTAGCCATTTTCATTTTTCCAAGTCCATATACAACTACTTCCTTCTTGAAGATCTAATATAGGACAAAACCAAAACCAAACCCACTACCATTGAGTCAATTCTAACTCATGGCGACCCCACTGGGTTTCCAAGGCTGTAAATCTTTATGGAAGTAGATTCCCCACGTTCCTTCCACGGAGCAGCTGGTGAGTTTGAGCTGTCAATCTTCTGGTTAGCAGTCAAATGCCTTCTACCCTGAGTAGCACTGTGCTACCAGAGCTCCTTAATATAGGACCAGTCTGTTTCAATTTGACATCTGAGTCAATACAAAAGAAGCATGAAAGCAATGAATATGGCATTTAATACTTTGTTTTAGGATATAGCTGAAGAGTAAATTCTTTGAAGTTGCCCCCAACTTTTTATGAATCTGGGTGTGGTATGTGTATTTAATTCCACAGGAGATGGACAACTATTGCTAGAGCAGCATTGAGCACCATTTTGACACGTTTATGTTAGTGACTTCTAACATGTTAATTTCTGGATACTTCAAAGATGTCGCTTTACTATTTCAATTAGTAAAATTACTATTTCAACTTAGACCGAGGAAGGAGCCTTTGCAAAGGTGTTACTCCAAGAAGTTTCACAAGGAGGATGTAGTTTTTTTAGGGTACAGATGGAGAACACCCAGCAAAAGCAAGACACAGAGGCAGAAGTAAAATCATGAAGAACCTTCAGCATCATGTGAAGAAGTTTAGACTTTATTGTGAAGATAAATATTCTCTGTGCTGATATTTTCACACTCAAACTGAGATTTAGACAGAGGTCATGATGCCTAATTGATCTCATCAAGGTATGTTCAGATTAGCTACTCTAAAACAAAACCATGGTTTGGGCAGAAGTCCTCTCCCCTCCTCCAAAGGTGGCCATGTCATCAGCTGAGGGTGAGGTGAGAGGCAATTGTGTCAGGGCTCTGAGGACAATGCTAAAGGTTTGCAGTGGAAGTTGTGGGGGAAATGTGAGGAGGGAACAGAGACAGATTGCTGAGTTGAGGCTATAAATTTGTATGGAATTCAACCCATACAATTACATGATTTTCTCCAACTGTCCTCAGCAACATAGGAGTAGGGAAGACAAATTCTCAAAAGTTTGGGATTTGGCTACAGCCATTGGTACCAGTGACAAAGAGTATTAGTGAAAGTATTTACCTTATAATTTTGATTAATATTTAAGATTCAAGTTTTACTTTAGAACAGTCA
>NW_006921809.1:2261340-2262798 GCF_000298275.1 Orycteropus afer afer
ATCCACTGAATCTGAAAATTAGTAAGAACAGTTTCAATTAGTGATAGTGTCAGAAGTCAGATTTCAGTGGCCTGAGAAATGAGTAGACAGTGAGGAAGTGAATTTAGATTTTTCTTATAAGAGGCTTGGCATATAAAGATAAGATCAGAGATTACACTGTAGCTAGAAGAGAGTTCAGGGTCAAAGGGAGGTTTTCTTTAAGGTGGGACAGATAAGAGCATGTTTATTTGTGGAGAGAAAATTAGTGCAGAGAAAAACTAAAGATATGAGAGAGGGCAAAATGGATGCCACAGAAATAAGTATATGAACAGAGACCCAAAATGGAGGAATGTTGAAGGAATTGGTTTAGATGGAAGAAGAGGGGTGGTGCAGAATATGAAAACTTTAAAGCATTGAAGGGAAATGGTTCAGAGAGAGAATTCTTGCCTCTCATACTGGAAACCTGGCCTTGATTCCCAGCCAGTGCATCTTACATGCGGCCATCACCCACCTGTCAGTGGAGGCTTGCATATCTATGATGCTGAGTTACAGACTAGAGTCAACTAGAAAGAAAGGCCTCATGATCTATTATTGAAAATCAGCCAATGGAAATCTTATGGATCACAATGGCAGCATTTCATTCTGTTTTGCATGGGGTCATTGTAAAAATGATGCAATGGAGATATCTGACCTCCTTTAACTTCATAATATGGAAAGAGAATTACCATCAGCATCAGTCCAAGGTTGAGTCTTAAGAGGGAATCAAACATACTTCTACCCTCCAACCTTTTAACCAAGCCTGACACCAATCATCCCTCCCATGGTACTTCTCTACTTCTCTGCTAGAGTTGATAATTCGTTGAAATGGCCTCATTGGACTCACAGACCATAATTCACAGTTATGGGTTTTATTAGGGCAGTAACAGGATACAACTTGGGATCAGAATCAACTTAGAAGTAACAGGAAAAATGCGGGATGCAGTTCTTCAATCTGGATAGCTTCTCGACCTTGGGCCCTCCTAGGGGCCTTCTGTCTCTGGGCCTTACTGGAGGCCTTTAGCTACCAGGCCCTGTTAGGGAGCTTCTCAGGCAAGTGATACAACTCTTACCTTGGTGGGTTGGCAAACACCATTGCAGCCACCTTGTGCTACCATTGCTCTTGCTTCTGCAGCACCTTTATCTTTTGCTGTCTACTGTCTTCTATGGTACAACTCCTACATATGTATTTGTTTGTGCTACAAAAATGTCCATAATACAATAGAGTTAACAGGGGACAATGTTATGATAACTTCTTAGACACAACCAAACACCTCGAGGGAGTGAGTTGCTGGGCCTATGGGCTCGGAACCATAGTCATGGGGGACATCAAGATCAATTGGCATAACATAGTACACAAAAACATTGCTCCACATCCTACATTGATGAGTAGTAACTGGTGTCTTAAAAACTTGTGAGTAGCCATCTAAGATGCAGATGTCT
>NW_006921809.1:2268298-2270587 GCF_000298275.1 Orycteropus afer afer
TTATAGGAAACAACTACTACCAGCTGCCCAGCCAAGTTGACACCCGACCTTTACTACCACACCACCCCAAACAGGCATGGACAATGGGATTTAGAATACATCACAGAATGGAGGACAAAGGCTAGAAGGGCCACATCAAGCAATTCAACCCACCTAGTCCCATTTTTTTTTTTTAATGATTTTGAGTTTTGTCCCACATTGTTCTCCCACTCTATCCAGGATCTCCTACATAGATCTCTCTCTGAGTGGTTGACAGTGGTAGCCAGGCACCATCTAGTTCTTCTGGTCTCACAGTCATACAGGCTGAGGATCCCATGGTATACAAGTCACTTGGACTAATTGTTTCCATACATCTTTGGTTTTCTTCATTCTTCTTTGTTCTGAATGAGGAGAGATCCATCACTGCATCTAGATGGCTGCTTGCAAGCTTTTAAGATCCCAGCCACTACTCACCAAAGTAGGGTATGGAACATTGTTTTGGTGTAGTGTGTTATGCCAACTGAGCTTGATGTCCCCTGAACCATGGTCCCAAGCCTT
This sequence comes from Orycteropus afer afer, assembly GCF_000298275.1. Lineage (NCBI taxonomy): Eukaryota > Metazoa > Chordata > Mammalia > Tubulidentata > Orycteropodidae > Orycteropus > Orycteropus afer. The sequence continues at coordinate 2,268,836 of NW_006921809.1, forward strand.
ATTGTCCAAACACTCATTCCCTCTGGGTAGCTGGTTGCGGCCAAGAAATGACCTTGTCCCTGGTCAGCTCTAACATATATCTGGAAATTCTTACAGAGCATACAAATACACTTGTAGAAACATTGTCTGCCAACCCTATACATGGTCATGGGCACACTCCCCCCTGCACAGACATACCTAATAGTTCAGCCTGTCCACCTATCTATCCACCCATAGATCGATGTTTGCCATCACTGACAACACAGTACTGTATGTGCAAAAGGGTTCATATTTGTTGTCTGTACCTCCCATGCACCTCTCTATGTCTTCCTCTTCCTCAATGCCCCCATGTTGATCATTCACATTGGGTACATTGCCCTTCTCCTCACCCAAATCAGTATTTGTCTCTACCTACCTAGCAGTGTTCCCTTCCCTCCGCTCTCACTCCTGGTAACCAACAAAGAAAATTTCCTTCCATATACGAAACTTTCCTTGACTTTTCACAATAATGGACTAATACAATATTTGTCCTGTGACTGACTTATTTCACTTAGCATAATGTCCTCCAAGTTCATCCATGTTATGCAGTGTTTTACAGATTCTATATTATTCTTCATGTTGCATAGTATTCTATTGCGTGTATGCACCATAGTTTGGTTATCCATTCTTCTGTTTATGGGAACCTAGGTTGTTTCTGTTTTTTTGCTATAGTAAATAGTGCTGCAATGAACATGGGCATGCATATATCTGTTCTTGCCCTGGCTCTCACTTCTTTAGGGTATATACCTAGTAATGGAATTGCTGAGTCAAACAGTATTTCTAATTCCAACTTTTTAAGGAATCGGCATACTACTATCATTTTACAGTCCCACCAGCATTGTGGGAGAGTCCCAATCTCTCTGCATCCTCACTAGCGTTTGTTATTTTCTGTCTTGTTGAACTTTGCTACTAGTGCTAGGGCAAGATGGTATCTAATTGTTGTTTTGATTTGCATCTTTCTAGGCGCTCTTGGTGGTGTAGTGCCTAAGGCATTTGGCTTTTAACCAGAAGGCTAGCAGTTCAAACCCAGCAACCACTCCTCAGAAGGAAGACTAGGCAATCTACTTCCATAGAGATGCCACCTTGGAAGCCTAAGGAGGGGTTGCTATATGTTGGAATTGACTTGATGGCAGTGAATTTTGCCTAAGACACTTGACTGCTAACCAGAAGGCTGGAGGTTCAAACCCGCCAGCCACTCCTCAGAAGGAAGATGGGGCAATCTACTTCTGTGTCTCGGAAGCCCAAGGAGGGGTCGCTATGAGTCCAGTCCGACTCGACGGCACATAACAACAACAACAATTATCATGAATTATCATGAATATTTCTTCATGTGTTTCTTGGCCCCCTGAATATTCTCTTTGGTGAATCATCTGTTCATGTCTCCTGCCCATTTTTTAATTGGAGTATGCATAAAACCATAGTATTTACAAAAGCAGACTGCCACATCTTTCTCCCACAAAGCAATTGATGGGATTCAATGACAACCTTTCAATGCATAGCCAAGCACTTAACCACTGTACTACCAGGGCTCCTTCCAAATCTGCTTGCATACCATAATTAGTCTGACAAAAAGAAAATAGCAATGAGCCACCTATTATTTCAAGCATGTCATTGAGGGGGCTCAATTTCCTACATCGTGTAATATACTATATAAAAAATAAACTAGCCAAAAGTAAGGCTGATTTCCAAATGCTTGGGACGTGATGAAACATTCTCCTTCTTGATCCTAGTCCT
>NW_006921809.1:2271227-2272407 GCF_000298275.1 Orycteropus afer afer
GACCTGACTCATAGCCACCCCTGCCTGGGTTTCCAAGTGGTATCACTAAGGAAGTAGATTGCCCCATCTTCCATCTGAGGAGTGGCTGGTAGGTTTGAACTGCCAGCCTTCTGGTTAGCAGTCAAGTGCCTTAGGCACTATGCCACCAGAGCTCCCAAGTAGGGCCTAATCATCTGTATTTCAGTTGAACTTTCCATGTTTGAAAGTAGAGGCAGAGGTATACTAGCAGTCCACGCATAAAGTATCAGGGTCTAAATAAAGTTAGTGGTAGTAACATAAAGAAGACAGACATAATCTATTTCAAGAGTTGAAAACATTTGTATTTAAGCCTCCAATTCTATTGTTTGAGTTTAGAGCATTAGTCAAAAGATGTACCGCTACTACAAATAGTGAAGGGCTTTCCTTTCAAGGAGAAAATGATTAATTCATTTGTAGACATGTCAAATTTGACATTATGTCAAAATTTGCCATTGAAAATGTCTAGAAAATAGATGGACACATGTGATTTGGCTCAGGTTACAGAATGTCTGAGCAAAAGTTGCACAGGGGTGAAAGCTTGGGCTGCGGCTGTGATAAACGCTCTGCTGCTAAACAAAAGTTTGGTGGTTTGAAACCACCCAGTGGCTCCATGGGAGAAAGACCTATATCTGCACCTAGAAAGATTATAGCCTAGAAAATGTTATGGGTAGTTCTAATTTAGAAGACCTGGTTGCACAGTTGTTAACACTCAGCTGCTAACCGAAAGATCGGCAGTTGAACCCACAAACTGCTCTGTGGGGGAAAGATGTCACAGTCTACTTCTTTAAAGATTTACAGCCTTGGAGACCCTACAGGGCAGTTCTCCTGTGTCCTGTAGGGTCACTGTGAGTGAGAATCAACTTGACAGAAATGGATTTTGTTTGTTTGTTTTTTACATACATAACCTTAGGCAAATTACTTAACTTCTCTAAGCCTCAATTTTGTGATATATCACATATCCATAAATGGGAAATGGAGTCAATGAGTGTCTACTGAGAAAGGATGATTGTGAAGCTGTCAGAGTGCATTACTTCTCCAATGGGGAGGATGCAAAACAGAACTAGAGGACAAAGGGCTGAATCCTAAAAAGCCACCTTCAAAGGGAAGTAGGAAGACAAGGAACCAGCACAGGAATTGGATAAAGTGCAATTAGGATGAAAAA
>NW_006921809.1:2272767-2276439 GCF_000298275.1 Orycteropus afer afer
TTTTTTTTTTTTTTTTGACAATATCTGGTATGTAAAACAGACACATTGTCACTGCCTATGCAAACAGCAGTCGAGAAATCAAAGAACATATTCCATTGGGCAAATGTGCTGCAAAAACCTCTTTAAAGTATTTAAGAGCAAAGGTGTCACTTTGAAAACTAATTGTGTGCTTGGCCCATGCCATGGTGTTTTCTCTAGCTTCATGTGCATGTGAGAGCTAGATGATGAATAAGGAGGACCTTAGAATAATTGATCCACTTGAATTGTGATATTTGCAAAGAATATTGAATGTACCATGGACTGCTAGAAGAACAAACAAATAAATCTGTCTAGGAGGAAGACTCCTTAGATGCGAGAGTAGCCAGACTTCGTCTTTCATAATTTCGTTGTCAGAAGGGACCAGTCCCTGGAGAAAGATACTGTGCTGGGTAAAGTAGAGGGTCAGCGAATAAGGGGAAGGCCCTCAATGAGATGGATTGACACAGTGGTTGTGATGATGGGTTCAAGCATGACAATGATTGTGAGGACGGTACAGGGCCAGATGGAGTTTCATTCTGTTGTACATAGGGTGGCTATGGTTTGAGACCAACTCAATGGCACCTAACAACAACAGAACAGGCAAGTGCAGCTGCTCTGGCTGAAATTCGGGTGGACAAGAAGTCTAATGCAGCCATCTCCTCTCCTGGCCTCTCCTAGTCAAACCTCCAGATAATTCCCTGAAAGCCTAAGCCTCAGGCTTCAGGATATAGGATTGTTTTAGCCTGGAGGATCACAATTCTTCTGTCTATGAAAGGCAAGTTGAACCCTAAAACCACAGGGGAAACCTGATCTTTGGCATGTAAAAACAATGCTTAAATACTGACCAGGGGGATTGAAAAAGACAAATTTTGAAGTCACAGCTTTGTCTCTGCATGATAGTATTGCTATTCTTTTTTGCATTCCACTATAATTTCCTAGAAATCCAGAAATTAGTTTTACTTAGTACATTTGTGTATTTCTTATTATAAACCATTTTGAATATTTGTGCTATTTAATTAAAAATAGAGTTGATCTTGGACAACTTAGGGTTAGGGGCATCAACTCCTGTGCAGTCAAAAATCCTGGTATAACTTTTGACACCCAAAATACTTAACTACTAATTGCCTACTGTTGACTGGAAGCCTTACTGATAACGTAAATAGTTAACACAGTTCTTGGTGTACAATTATTAGATTTTCATACAAAGACACTCCCATGCATACACAACAGATAAGTTGATTAATTGTGTGGCATGATGATCATTCATCACTCATTAATTGGAAGTGGATCAGCATAAAGGCCTTCATCCTGGTCATTTCACATTGAGTAGCTGAGGAAGGGAAGGAAGAGGAGGGGTGGGCCATGCTGTCTGAGGGGTGGCAGAGGTGGAAAAGGTGAAGGAGGTAAAAGGGGAGGCAGAGAGGCAGGCACTCTCAGTGTAACTCTATGGAAATACATCGTAATTTCTGGCTGACATTTTTGCTTTTTCATTTCTCTAAAAATATCCTGTACAATAGCAGTCCTTCCACTGTTTGCTTTAGTTCCAGTGCCTCTGTCATAGAAGGGTCTATGTCTTAAAAGAAGTCAAAAGCAGCCTTGAATAATTGAAACCTTCTGCCAGATTGAAAAAATATTTGCATGTAAATGAACCCATGCAGTTCAAATCCATGTTGTTCAAGGATCAACTGTATTTACAACTACAAATATGTAGTTCATCAGATAGTTGATAACAGAGAGAAATACAAGGAGAGCAAGTGATTACAGAAAGGCATGCAGGATGTTCATGGAAGTTTATCTTTTATGACTCATTATATCTTTTTTCCCTTATCTACTGCCTTGTAAATAAATTCAGAACCTGTCTAATATGTAGTCCAATACATATTTTAAATATCTGTCAACACGATTTCTATACCTATTTTAAGTATTAACTTTACTTGTTACTTTGCATCTCTTAAATTCCATTCAGTAAACAATTTTCCCTCTGTGGAGAAAGATAACAATACAGCCAATTAATTTCTATTTTAGGACTGATTCTGGCTGCTATTTTGGTCTTTGGGGAACTGAAATTAGACCACAAATTACTTTAATGAAGGACACAGAATTCTGCAAGGCAATACAACTTTCTGTAATTTCCTGAGACTTGGGGATCACATTGCAAAGGTGATAATAGAAGTTCAATTTTTTTTTTTTTTTTTTTTCTGGAAAAGTGAGAGCATGAACAACTTGTAACCCTTGGGAAGTAATTTCCCTAACCATTGAGCTGTAGTTCTCAATTTTGTTTGGATAGCACCACACAAGTTCTCAGTTAAAACACAGACTCCCAGGTTCCAACCCCTAGTGTCTTTATTTCAGTAGGTGTGGAGCAGGGCCCAAGGGGCGCTTGTGGCTCAGTAGTTAAAGAGCAAACTGAAAGGTCAGCAGTTTAAACCCACCAGCCACTCCATGGGAGAATGAAGTGGCAGTCTACTTCTGGAAAGATTTACAGCCTTGTACACCCTGGGGCAGTTCCACTGTGTCCTCTAGTGTTGCTATGAGTTGGAATTGACTCAAAGGCAGAGGGTTTGGTTTTGGGGTTTGGAGTAGAGACCAGGACTCGGCCATTTACAGAACTACCCCAGGTATTTCTGATGCAGGTGATCCATAGGTCATAATTTAAGAAATGCTGAAGTACAGAATAAATTCACATCTAGGAAACCTTTCGAGGGAAGCATTTGTTAGGTGCCACTGGAGTGGATAAGCCATGGAAGAATTTTCTTTTCCCCAGCGCCCATGTGTTTACAAAGGCGCAGTGTTGATGATGCCAGGTGGTGAGCAGTGTAAGTAATCCCATTTAAACCTGGGGATGAGAAAGCGAATGATCAGCAACACCCTGGTCCTGCCATAGTTATTCAGGCTGTGCTGTTGTTTTTGTTTGGTCATTCCATAGCTCCTCTAGCGATTTCCTAAGTACTTTTGGAGGACACAGTTGTGTGTTGTTTAGTTATTTACTTTTAAAAAATGAATAACAAGCTCTGTAATACACCTGCTCAAAAATTATCTTGATAACACTTCATATTTTAAGCAGAGAAATTTATTTTTATCATCTGTTCTTCTCTCAATACATTATCACATATTATAATTTCCCATCTAAAGACATTGAAGAAAACATAATCAAGTCGTTTGAATTTGAAGCAATTTCCTGAATTATAAAAGAGTTGTCCTGGAATTACATACTCAGACATAGATTTGTTTGTGGAAATTTTACTTTTAAATGTTTATGGATCGTGTTATCATTTCCTTTGTTGCTATTGTTTTAGTATTTGCTGAATATTTGTGCTTGCCCTCTTTTTATCATGATGTGAAGGTTTATCATTTTTCTTTGAGGTTACCCTGTGATTTATAATTTTCTCCCCAACTTTAGAACAGTTCCATTCTATCTTGCAACTCTCTTGACTTCCTCACCATTTAGAAGTTCTGTAACTACACAATGTTTTCCCTCTTTTTGGTTTGTAGTTGTCCTCACTTGCCAATTGATGTCTCTGGTTCCTTGTTTACAATCTTGTAAGATTATTTTACTTTGAATATGTCCATAGCTGTGGTGTCTGGGTTATGTCATCTTGTGTATTAATGGTCAGTTGTTATTTGCTATTTTTGGTTCTCTGTTCAAAGGACTCC
>NW_006921809.1:2276796-2279085 GCF_000298275.1 Orycteropus afer afer
GGTTCGTTGGCCTTCCTGAAGGGATATATTCTCATCTTTCATTATATCAGGAAAGTTCTCTTCCAACAAATCTTGAACAATTTTCTCAGTGGTTTTGTTTTTCTCTTCCTGTTCTGGAATTCCAATGACACGTAAGTTATTCCTTTTGATGGTATCTTACATGAGCCTTAGGCTTTCTTCATTTTGTTTTGATCTTTTTTTCTGATTGATTCCTTCCAAAGAAGTATTCAGGTATTTGTTTTCAATCTCCTTAATTCTGTCTTCCATTGCATCAATTCTACTCCTTTGCCCTTTCAATGTGTTATCTAGTTCTGACAATTTAGTATTAATCTTCTGGATTTCCATCTGTAGATTTTGAACCATTTCTAATTTTTCCTTTATTTTCTCATTTTGTTCTTGTATTTTCTTCCAAAATTCTTCTAAGGTTTTGTCTGTGTTTTCCTTGGTCTGTCTCTCAGTCCTTTGAAGATACCTAAATATTATTCTTTTGAATTTCTTGTCAGAGAGTTCCAATGCTGCTTCTTCCTCGGGGATGTGTTCTGGGTCTGTATACTGCTCTTGTTTCTACCACTTTATCTTGCTTCTTTGTGTGGACCATGATGGTCTGTTGTCTCCAAGACATCGTGGCATTGTTGTATTTAGACCTCTGTTAACTATTTTTGAAGAGTAGCCAAGGGTGAGTCAAGCTCTTCTTGGTGGTTGTTTATCATTGGCCCACTGGTAGAGAAGGAATTGGTGGCTCTCACTCAGTAAGTGAAGCTACAGGAAGTGTGAGTGTAGTTGTGTCATATGGGGACTCTTGCTGTTTTCCATTCAGTTAGACAAAAATCTCAATTGAATAACCACGAAAAAGTAAAAGCAAATGGACAAAAAACACACCATATAATCACACAGGAACAGTAACCAAAAAAAGAAAAAAGGGGAAAAAAACCCTGCAATATCTGGGGAGAGGGCAATAATAGAAAAAAGGTAGAGAAGGAGAATAATGAAGAGAAAATTGGGAAAAATGCAAAAAGAAAAACAAGGAATGGGGTTAATCATGAGATAGAAAAAATTGCAACCAGGAACAGGGAAAAGAAAAAAAGCTGAAAACTAGAACCTGGGAGGGGAAGAATAAAAAATAATAGTAAAAAGACAAAAGTAATAATAATAGTAATAGTTTTAAAACAGACAAAAATAAGCAAACTAAAAACCAGAAAAAAGAAAAGAAAAATCAGGGCAGGGCAGGGCAGGGCATGGTGGGGCACCCAGGCTCCATCCAAGCACGCAGACTGGGATGGAATTCCTGACAGCCTAGAAGGTGAGTGGGAATTTTTCTTTTTTGAAGAGGTTCTGTGCAGTCTTTCTGTCTATTCCACCATCTTACTGGAAATCCCAAGTTACTTTTAAATGAAACTTTATAAAGAGAATATAATTTTCCCAGGAAATTTGGTCTCAGTACTAACTGGACAAGAAAAAAGGTTTCTCTGCTGTTGATTTTAAAACGTTAGTGGCTTTAAAACCTAGCTGTTTGTGCAATCAGTGAAATATTGCTTGAAGAGTATCAGATGGCATCAAAGATGCAGACTTGAGGTCTGACTTCAGGACTTTCCATAAGACCTTAATAATTTAGTGAATTTAAGTTCTTCTGTGTTTCCTTATCTATGAATATTTTCTTACCTTCATTTAGTCAGTCATTCAGTACCTTTCATTTTACATCTGTTGTTGTTAGGTGCAGTCAAGTCAATTTTAACTCACAGTGACCATATGTGACATAATTGTTTTCTAGGCTGTAGTCTTTACAGGAGAAGATCACCATATATTTCTGCTGAAGAGTTGTTATGTGTGGTGGTTCGATTAGTAGCCCAGTGCTTAACCATAAAGCCATCAGAACTCCTTATTGTACATCTACCATGTGTTGTATTTTGTGTTACATAATTGAGATACTCCAACAGTGGTCTGGAAGGTATGATGGTTGTGAAGATAGAGAAAAATACATGGACTCACTGTATTGTTCTAAGTTTCAAATTAAATAATGCCCATGAACATTTCAAGATCTAAAGTGCTATACAAATGTAAATTATTAATATTTCATTTCGTATTTCCTTGTCATGTCTGCCTACATAATTCAAGTGTCCTAGAGCATTTTTCAAAAGGTTTGTACATGTAGATATTTATTAAGCACTGTATACAATATCAAAAGATTAGAAATAACCTAAATATTCCCCATTAATTGTATCAGGGTTCTTGTTTTTTTTTTTTTTTTTTTGTTTGTTGGCTTGTTTGTTTGCTTTTTGCAAAGAATAAAAC
>NW_006921809.1:2279586-2283161 GCF_000298275.1 Orycteropus afer afer
AAGACTTTCAGGAGGTCAAATACATAAAGAAATGCTTGCAATCATTAGCCATTAACCAAAAAAAAAACATTGCCATTGAGTTCATTCTGACTCATAACAACTCTACAGGACAGAGTAGAACTGCCCCACTGGGTTATCAAATTTGTAAATCTTTACAAAAGCAGGCTGCCTCATCTTTCTCTCAGAGCAGCTGGTGGGTTTGAACCACCAAATGTTTGGTTAGCAGCCCAATGTTTAACCACAGTGCCACCAGAGCTTCTTATTAGACATTAGAAAGATTCAAATCAAAACCACAATGAAATGTCATCTCAACCCAACATTAATAGCAAAGTTCAACAAGACAGAAAACAACAAATACCGGTGAGGATATGGAGAAATTGGAATTCTCAAATCCTGCAACAGGCCTGGGCAGCGTTTTATTCTGTCATACATAAGGTCGCTATGAGTTGGAGATGACCCAACAGCACCTAACAACAACAGGAACATATATAAAGTGAATAATACCAGGGAGGAATGTACTAGTTAATACAACCAACCATATTAGACCAAAAGGTAGCATTTTACCAAAATAACATCAAAATAACATCTCAGCAGGCAGGAAGGCACAAGAAAGAAGGATGACTGGAAATGGAAAACCCAGGCTAAAAGTAGGAAAAGTAGTTACATTGAGAGGATCTCAGTCAATGTCACACAAACATAAAAATGCATATAAATTATTGAATGAAAAACAAATTTGCTCTGTAAACTTTTACCTAAAGTGTGATAAAAAGTTTAAAAGAAATGAGGAAGGAATAAACAGTCATTACACCATGAAGAATTAGCCATCGGTCAATCATTTCAGGAGGAAGAATAGGATTAAGAACCAATAGTATTGAAAGAAGTTCAAGCTGCAGTAAAGACATTGTTGAAAAGCAGGTCTCAGGAATTGACAGAATACCAACTGAGATGTTTAAACAAATGGACACAATGCTTGAAGAGTTTACTCATCTATGTCAAGAAATTTGGAAGGTAGCTACCTGGCCAACCAACTGGAAGAGATCCATATTTGTGCCCATCCCAAAGAAAGGTGATCTAACAGAAAGTGGGAATTATCAGACACTGTCATTAATATAACTCACAAGTAAAATTTTTCTGAAGATAATTCAAAAATTGTTGCAGCAGTACATCGACAAGGAACTGCCAGAAATTTCATCACGATCAAAAGAGGACTTGGAACCAGGATATCACTGCTAATGTCAGACAGATCTTGGCTGAAAGCAGAGAATACCAGAAAGATGTTTACCAGTGTTTTATTGACTGTCCAAAGGTATTTGACTGTGTGAATCATAGCAAATTACAGATAACGTTGTGAACAATGGAAATTTCAGAACACTTATTTGTGCATATGCAGAACCTATATGTAGACCAAGAAACAGTCATTCAGACAGAACAGAGAATACTGTGTGGTTTAAAATCAGGAAAGGTGTATGTCATAGTTGTACCATCTCACCATGCTTACTCTATCTGTACACTGAGTAAATAATCTGAGAAGCTGGACTATATGAACACAACATCAGGATTGGAGGAAGACTCATTAACAACCTGAAATATGCAGATGACACAACCTTGCTTGCTGAAAGTGATAAGGACTTGAAGCACTCACTGATGAAAATCAAAGACTCAGCCTTCAGTATGGATTACACCTCAACATAAAGAAAACAAAAATCCTCACAACTGAACCATTAAACAACATCATGATAACTGGAGAAAAGACTGAGGTTGTCAGGGATTTCATTTTACTTGGATGCACAAGAGCCATGGAAGCAGCAGTTAAGAAATCAAATGACATATTGCATTGGGCAAATCTGCTGGAACAGACCTCTTTAAAATGTTTAAGAGCAAAGATGTCACTTTAAAGACTAAGGTGAGCCTGATCCAAGTCATGGCCTTTTCAATCGACTCCTGTGCATGCAAAAGCTGGACAATGGATAAGGAAGACTGAAGGATTGATGCATTTTAATTATAGTGTTGGCAAAGATTATTGAATACATCACAGACTGCCAGAATAATGAGCACATCTGTCTTGGAAGAAGTACAGCCAGAACGCTCCTTAGAAGCGAGTATGGCAAGACTTTGTCTCATGTACTTTGGACATGTTATCAGGAGGGACCAGTCCCTGGAGAAGGATATCATGCTTGTCAAGTACAGAGTTAGCAAAAAAGAGGAAGACCCTCAACAAGATGAATTGAAACAGTGGATGCAACAATGGGCTTAAGCAGAGCAATGATTGTATGGTGCAGGACTAGGCAATGTTTCCTTCTGTTGTACATAATCAGAACTGACTCGATAACCCCTAACAACAACAATAATGGGATATAATACTCCAAATTTTAATATATCAAAAAAAGAATGTGGCCTTGGAACTCATACAATTCAAATAAAATTATACTCAAAGTAAGAGTGATTTCTGTATAAACGAGAAAGCTTTATATGGTACAATGTCCATATGTCTAATTTATATTAACTGATGATACTATGAACTATTTATATAAATATTACATGTCTTGTTAAACTCAAAAAAAGAAACCAAACTAACTGCCCTCAAGTCAATTCTGACTCATAGCCACTCCCATTGGGTTTCTGAGGTGGTAAATCTTTACAGAAGTAGATTGCCCAGTCTTCCTTCTGCAGAGTGGCTGGTGGGTTTGAACCACCAACCTTCTGGTTAGCAGTCAAATGCCTTAGGCACCATACCAACAGAATGTAAAATCCGATTATAAGAGTATTTTTAGAAGAATGTAAAATACAAATGAAGGCATAGCAAAAAGATCAGGATGCTTGGAATCAAGGTTGCTTGTTAGTCATTGACTATGTGACCTTTCTCAGGTTCTCTGACCTATCTGAACTTCGTTCTCCTCTATACTGTGGGAAGAAAACATTCACCTCACAAAATTGTTGCAAGAATTAAATGAGGTAATGTTTATAAAATACTGAGCTATGTGGGCATTGAGAAATTGTCAATTCCAAGCTCTTTATGTAATTTGAGGGATATCATTCCTGAACCCTGAACAGGAATATGTTGCTTTGTTTTTGTACGAGGATGTTATTATTCTATATTCCTTTTATATTACTTTCCTCTGCAACATGCATTTGTTTCTGATAAAATATTTTTATAGTATCATGAGATGTATGGATAAAGAAGAACTCATATTCATTAAGATTTTGTTTGTAATTCAAGTCTTAACACTGTCATAATAATGAGCATTGCATTTGTTTTGGGTCACCAAAAATTGAATCCAAATTATTTGTGTTTTTATATTATGCTTAAAACTTAATTTTCAGTATTGCTTTGTTTTTATAAGTCCTGGAAACAAAAAAAAAACATTTTCTCATCATGTATCCTGCAGCATAAGCACAATCCAAGCACACATTTTTCTTTTTTAACTTTGATAATTTTCTGTTACATCAGCTCTATGTGTTTCTTGTAGAAGAATTAGAAAATAATTTTTATTTTTTAAAGGGAATAGGTCCACAAATCAGAGATTACTATTGCTTACATTTTACTATAGATCCTTTGAGACACTTTTCTATCCATA
>NW_006921809.1:2283906-2292575 GCF_000298275.1 Orycteropus afer afer
CTGGGAAGGAAGATTGGGCAATCTACTTCAGTAGTGATAACACCTCAGAAACCCAATGAGGGGTTGCTATGAGTTGAAATCAACTCAATGGCAGTGAGTTTGATTTGGATTACCTCCCATTAATTCTATCAAGGTTTCTTTGTTTGTTTGTTTGTTACAAACAATAAAACTATTGTTGTTGTTAGCTACCATTGAGGCAGCTCCGGCCCCTGGTGACTCTTTGCACAAGAGAAAGAAAAGCTGCCCAGTCCTGTGCCATTCTCACGATAGGTTACAGATTGGAGCATTGTGACCCATAGGGTTTTCATGGTTTGTAGAAGTAGGTGAACCAGGCCATCTGTTTCCAGCAACATGCAAGCTTCCATTGAGACAGGTGGTGGCTGCGCTTGAAGTTCATGGGTCAAGAATTGAACCTGGATCTCTTACCAGGATGAGAATCCTACCACTCAACTACCACTGCCTCCAGGGAATGAATGTAGGAGTAGCAGTATTACAGAGTAAGGTGATGGATTCAGTCTTGGACATAGTGAGTTTGCAGTGCTTGTAAGTTTCTAAAAAAGATATGCTCCATGAATAGTAAAGAATTAGGTTTAAAAGCTGGTCATTGAAACTGTGTAAGAGGCTTGTATGGTGAAAGCAGAAAAGAGCCTGGGATATAATTCTGAGGAATAAACTAAGAAAGGAAATATAAAAAGAAGACTGCAGAGGATTGTTTTATTCTATAAGTTGGCTTGCAAATACTTTTTTGTGATTTAAAAATATAATAAAATGTGTATTAAGCCCTAACTTCTGGAGAATTATGTTAGTGCTTTAAACTTTATCATCACGCTAGTTTCATAAAGTATACAAATTTATAGTATTTCAGAGCTGTGAATTCTGGATCATTTGTACTTCTAGTGTGGTCCTCTGAGTAGTGAGTAGAGTTGACATTTGTTTTCCAGGGAGGCTTTTGGCTCTTTGTTTGCCATTAACTGGAGGGAAGTGGTAGAAATGTTCTTTTATGCAAAATAATCCTGAAAAGGAAGTTTTTTGCTGATGTGACTGAAAAATAATGAATAGATAGATAGATAGATGACTATTCAATTAATGGTTCTTAGCCATATAGTATAAATTTTGGATAAGTTAAGGAGATGGATGTCAAATACAGTTGTATCTTTCATCTCTGATGTAAATGAGTCATAGAGAAAGAAAAAAAAAAGTGTTCCACAATATTATTTCTGCATCTAGTGCAGCAAAAATTCTTGTGAATATCTTCATGGTCCTATAATTATAGAATAACTGAGGACTGAAGTATCACTAGATTTTTAAGTTATACTTTACTGCTTTTTGTGAGATATATTCTGGTATATTCATAAATCTAGAAATATTTGAAGTGTCTAAATGTATCTCTTGAGACTCTCAATAATGTCATATGCCCACCCACTGCCATCGAGTCAGATCCAACTCGTAATAACCCCTCCTTGGGTTTCTGAGGAAATCACTACAGATGTAGAGAGTCCAACCTTCTTTCTGAGGAGTGGCTGGTGGATTTGAACTGCCAGGCTTCTGGTTAGCAATCAATACAGGATGACAATATTTGGCTATGAATTTTGTAATATACATATTCACGTTTACATTAATAATAATGTTGTTGTTGTTGTTAAGTGCCCCAGGGTTACAGGTGAGGAGAGACAACTCAGGGAATATAGTTGCTAAATTCACAGACCACTTACTATTGCTAGGTACTTTACTGAATCTTATAGGCAGAATGTTCAATATGTGTACAATACTTAGAACAGTTCTTGACACATTTTAAGCACTAAATAAATATTTGCTGTTATTATTATACTTATAACAAACCTGAGGTTTATAGTTGAGAGAACTGAGGCCTAGAAGTTAATCAGCTAGACTAAGTAGCAGAGCAAGGAACTCTGATGGTATAATGCTCAAGGCACTTGACTGCTAACCAGAGGGATGGCAGTTCAAATTCACCAGCTGCTCCACGAAGGAAGATACTTCCATGAAGATTTACTACTCAGAAACTCAATGGGGGTCGCTATGAGTTGGAATCTACTGGATGACAGGGAGTTTGGTTTTTCTTTTGGTAAGTAGCAGAGCTAAGATTTGAATTCAAGTGAATCTATTCTAAAGCCTTCTGTTTTGTATCTTCAGTACTTTAAACATTTTCACTTTATGATAACTATTTGAAAATTCTGTGTCAGTCATGCTTCTTATCACAAATGCTGGCAATGGAACAGTTCCATAAATCTTTACTAACTATGATTGGCAGTGAAAATCAAACAATTCCATATGAGATGAAACAAGAGAAATGAGAAAAATGATTAGTGCTGAAATTTTCAAATAACATGTTATTTCAACTCATACTTCAAATTTGTGATTCTCAGATGCAACATGTCAGATGTGACTTACATCTGAAATCATTGTAGACTGTTGGAACTTGAAGTGTCTTTGGGAGTCATCAAATTCAGTGGTTTACAGATCTAGTTAATCATTAGAATTATATGGGAAGTTGTTTTTAAAATACAGATTCCTACTTCCGTAGTGATACTGCCTCGGAAACCCAAGGAGGGGTCGCTATGAGTCAGGGCTGACTCGACGGCACACAACAACAACAACAGTGCCCCATACCCAGAGCTTTGTTTCTAAAGATCCAATGTGGGGCATGGCAACCTCTTGCTTTAGAGCTCACAATTGATTTAGAATTTCTGCAAAGTTTGGACTCTAACTCCACTCTTTCACGTTATAAATGAGAAAAGTCAAATCTAGATGGAATTAGCACTGTAATATGTATTCTTTATTTTTAAAGGTAAGTCAATGTGTTCCTTTTAATTGATAATTGATATGTATGGCCCCAAGTCTAATATTAATGTATTTACTGTAGTTAATGTATTTATTATCATATTTACTGGTGGTTTTCTATGTGGCTTTTTATTTGTTAACATTTCTTTAAAAGAGGCTTGCATTTTTTTTTTCTAATAATTATCTTCATACTAATACCTTATGTGACATTGTCAGTTTACCTTTTTTTATGTAAGTTTCTACTGCTCTTAGATGTGTCTTTAAATTTTATCCTCTGACTCTCCCCAACTTTTAAGCAGGAATACCAAACCCAAATAAATCACATTGCTGTCAATTTGATTCCAACTCATAGTGACCCTCTAGGACAGAGTCAAATTGCCCCCATAGTTTGCTAGGCTATGAATTTTTACGGAAGCAGACTACTGTATCTTTCTCCCATACTGTGGCTGGTGAGTTTTAACTGCTGACTTTTTGGTTAGCTGATGAGCCCTTTAATCTCTTCCTTCCAAGGAGTGGCTGGTGGGTTTGGTGCCACCAAAGCTCCTTTAATAAATTAATAATAATTAATTATTACTATTAATAAATTAGCTTAATTTACATTTTCCTTTCTCTCTTCCTCTTTTTAGCTACTTTTTCTTATTTATTTATACTTTGGAACACCATATAACATTTTCATACTACTTCTTCCACTCTTCCATCACCTTTGTTTGTGTTAGATCTGCAATTATATTGCTTACCACAAGCCACCATTTCCCTTGATTCTTTCAGCGAAGTTTCCCAGTTTCCTCTTTCTTGTCTGAAGTTGATCATCTAGTACAAGTGTTGGCAAACTAAGGCCTATGAGGCAAATTTGGCTAGCCATATCCTTTTGTAAATAAAATTTTGTTAGAACAAAGCCACATTCATTTATATATTGTCTGTGGTTGTTTTGCAGTAAAGGTGGCCAAGTTGAATAGATCATATGGCCCACAAACCCTAAAATATTCACTATCTAACCTGCTACAGAAAAAAATTTGTAGACTTCAATTCTAGCAGATTACTCAGTAAAAAGTCATGAGTACAGTGTCCACTGAATTCTTATAAGTTTAAAATATTTTCTTATGGTCTTTATACTTGGAAAACAAATTGGTTGAATATAAAATGATTGGCTCACACTTTTTCCCCATGAATTAAGGAAAAAAAAAGTTGTTCCATTGTTATGTAGCTTTGTGTGTTACTGTATGATATCAATAAGATTTATTTCCAGTATGAGCAACTTGGTTTCTGTTGCCTGGTGGTTGAAAAGACTTTCATTCCTTATCATTAAAATCTCATAATTTTACTGGTATATGCCTCAGTGGTGACCATATGGACTTAATCATGCACCTGGTAAGAGCTCTTTCAGTATATACACTAGATTTTTTTAAAAAATAGTATGTCGCTACCCTCTAGTTAGGAGCTCTGGTAGCGTAGTGCCTAAGGCACTTGAATGCTAACCAGAAGGCTGGCGGTTCAAACCCACAAGCCACTCCTCTGAAGGAAGGCTGAGCAATCTACATCCATAGTGACACTGCCTTGGAAATGCAAGGAAGGGTCGCTATGAGTTGGGTCTGACTCAATGGCACATAACAACAACAACAACCCTCTAGTTACTGGTTTAGCCTTCTTCTTCCACCTACCCAATAAAATAAAAATTTCTTTTATTGTGAAACCCTTTTCTTGACTTTTTACAATAGTGTTTTTTTTTTTTTTCCACACACACACACACACACACAGCAGTGAGTTCAGTTCCAGACCTCAGGGGCAACTAAGGGCCTTAGTCTCAGGGATCTCACCTGACTCTGTAAGACCAGCAAACCTGGTCTATTTTTTTTTTTTTCAATAATTATAAGTTTTGTTCCACATTTTTCTCTCACTCTCTCCAGGATCTCCTGCACTGATCCCTTTCCCAGTGATTGACAGTGGTAGCTGGTTCCATGGTCATCAATTCCAACTTTTTAAGGAAGCACACCATATCATTTTCCACAGCGCTTATACCACTTTACCATCCCACCAGCAGTGCGTCAGAGTTCCAGTCTCTCTAGGGTCTCACCAGCATTTGTTGTTTTTTGTCTTGTTGAACTTTGCTATTATTGCTGGGGTGAAATGATATCTCCTTATTGCTTTGATTTACATCTCTTTAATAGCTAATGAACACAAGCATTTATTTCTTCCAACAAGTCAGTTGCCAACCAGTCAGCTCAGACCTGTGGTGACTCATAGTGATCTCATGTATGTCAGAGTAGAACTGTGCTCCATAGGGTGTTTAATGGCTGAGGTGTTTTTGTTTTGTTTTTAATTTCATTGTGCTTTGGGAGCTCTGGTGGCACAGTGCCTAAGGCATTTGACTGCTAACTAGAAGGCTGGTGGTTCAAACACACCAGCCACTCCTCAGAAGGAAGATTGGGCAATCTACTTCCATAGAGATACTGCTTTGGAAACCCACGGAGGGGTCACTATGAGTCGGGATTGACTCAGTGACAGTGAGGTTTTTTTCTTTTTGTTTTTTGGTGAAAATTTATGGAGCAAATATGTTTTATATTCAACAGTTCATGTATATTTTATTTCACGCCCTGATTACCATCCCTGACCATAACAAACTCTCCTTCCCTCACATCCCCGTGCCTACCCTTCCCCGTGTCCTTCTTAACTACATATCCCTGTCTGTCCAGCTTTCCCTCTATGGGAATGCTGCCCCTCTGGTGTCTCATAGCTGATTGCTCTAAGGGGTCCATCTCGCTAGAGTAGGTAGGTCCATCGCCCTGGGGTAGGTGTAGGTGTTTTGCATGTAGGTCTTTCTACTATTGGGCTGAGAACCAATCCATGGGAGTGAGTCCATTTCTAGGCCTGAAGGGTAACCTGGGACCATAGTGTCGGGGGTTCCACCAGACTCTATCCAACCAGTGATTGTGGTCATTTTTGTGTTTTTGAATTGTGTTCCACATTTGCTCTCACTCTCTATTCATGATCTTCAGTTTTGATCTCTTTCTGAGTGGTTGGCATTGATAGATGGGCACCATCTAGTTCTTCTGGTCAGGGTCATAATGGCTGAGGTCCTCATTGTCCATATTATCCTTGGGTTAATTGTTTCCAGATGCCTTTGATTTTCTTCATTCTTCTTTGATTCAGATGAGAGGAGACCAATACTTGGATATTAGATGGCTGCTTGAAAGCTTTTAAGACCCCAGTTGCTACTCACCAAATTAGGTTGTGGAAAAAGATTTTTATGTACTATGTTGTGCCAATTGAGCATGATGTCCCCAGAGACTATGGTCCTGAGTTGGCAGGCCTGGTGATTCTCTCTCTCAAGGTGTTTGGTTGTCTCTGAGAGGTTACTTCAACTCAGTCTTTTGTACAATAGTGGTCTTATAAAAACAATATTTGTCCTTTTGTGAATGATTATTTTCACTCAGTATAATGGCTTCTAAATTCATCCATGTTATGAGATGTTTTGCAGATTCATCATTGTTCTTTGAAGTTGCATAGTATTCCATTGTGTGTATGCCTCATAGTTTGTTGATCCATTCCTCCATTGACGGGCATTAAGTAGTTTCCATCCTTTTGATATTGTGAACAACACTGTGATGAATATTGGTGTGCATGTATGTGTTCTTGTCTTGGCTCCTATTTCTCTAGGATATATACTTAGTAGTGGAATTGCTGGATCATATGGTATTTCTGTTCCCAGTTTTTTATTCCCATACCATTTTCCACAGTGGTTGCACCATTTTACAGTCCCACCAGCAGGTTATGAAGATTCCAGTCTTTCCATATCCTGTCCAGAATTTGTTATTTTCTGTTTTTTTTTTGTTTTTTTTTTTTAACTTTGCTATTAGTGCTGAAGTGAGATGGTATCTCATTGTTTTGATTTTCAGCTCTCTAATGGCTAATGATCGCAAGCACTTCTTCATGTGTTGTTAGCTGCCTGAAAGTATTCTTTGGTGGAGTGTCTGTTCATGTTCTCTGCCCATTCTTATTTGGGTGTTTGTCTTTTTGTTATTAAGTTGTTGAAGTTTTCTATAAATTTTAGAAATTAGTGCTTGTCCAATATGTCATTGCCAAATTTTTTTTCCCAGTCTGTGAGTTCTCTTTTCACGTTTTAGATGAAATCTTTGATGTGCATGGGTCCAGTCACCTATTTTGTGCTCCGATGCTTGTGCATTTTTAGTTATATTTGATAGTGTATTTATGCCATGTATGAGGGCCCCTAAGTTTATCTCTATTTTTTCTTTAATGATCTTTATGGTTTTATGTTTTACATTTGGGTCTTTGATCCAACTTGAATTTGGTTTTGTATATGGTGTAAGATATGGCTTGTGTTTCATTTTTCTGCAAATGGATAATGAGTTTTGCCAGCACCATTTATACAACTATATTATTTCTCTCATCTCACAAAGAAAAATGTAACTCTAAAGTAATCATTTCTTATTTAGGAAAAAAATGATGTTGTTGTTGTTGTTGTGTGCCATTGAGTCAGCCCCGACTCATAGCGACCCCTCCTTGGGTTTCCGAGGCAGTATCACTATGGAAGTAGGACTGCCCAACCTTCCTTCCGAGGAGTGGCCTGCTAAAATATAAGATATATGCTGTTATTCAAAGTCTGCAAATTCAATGTATCTTGGTACATCCTCAAAACTACCAGATTTGATGATTTGCTAGACTGTCTCTTCCCCATTTAATGAGTTTTGGCCCTTTGTCAAAGATCAGCTGTCCATAGGTGGATGGATGTACTTCTGGGTTCTCAATTCTGTTCCGTTGGTCTATGTGTCTCTTGTTGTACCAGGCTGTTGTAACTGTCATGGCTATATAGTAGGTTGTAAGGTCAGGGAGTGTGAGGCCTCCTATTTTGTTCTTCTTTAGTAGTGCTTTATTTATCTGAGGTCTCTTTCCTTTCCATATAAAGTTGGTGATTAGTTTCTCCATTTCTTTAAAGAAAGATGATAGAATTTGGATTGGGATTACATTATATCTATAAGTCACTTTCGGTAGTATTGACATTTTCATGATGTTAAGTCTTCCTGTCTATGAGCATGGAATAGTCTTCCATTTATGTAAGTCTCTTTTGGTTTCTTGTTTTATGCTTTTGTATAGGTCTTTTATATCTCTGGTTAGATTTATTCCTAAGAATTTCATCTTTTGGGTGGTTATTTACATTTATTTATTTATAACTTATTATTTACAGTAATGACATTTGTTATTTACAATAATATTGTAAATATTATTGCTTTCCTGATCTCCTTTTCAGTATTCTCTTCATTAATGTAAAGGAATCTGACAGATTTTTGTATGTTGATCTTATACTCTGCCACTTTGCCAAAACTATCAATTGGCTCCAGTAATTTGCTTTCTGAGTCAGATGTTCTATGTATAAGATCATATCATCTGCAAATAGAGATAGTTTTACTTCTTCTTTGCCTATTTGGATGTCTTGTATTTCCTTTTCTTGCTTTATTGCTCAGGCAAAAACTTCCAATACAATATTGGATGGGAGTGGTTATAAAGGCCATTCTTGTCTGATACACCTTCATAAGGTGAATTCTTTCATTCTCTCCCCATTGAGAATAATGTCCATTGGTTTTGTATACGTGCCTTTAATTGCCTTGAATCCATTGTTTTTTGTATCCAGAAAGTTTTCTTAGATTATGCTTTTAAATATTAGGTCTGCTGTTATGTTTTTAGGAACACTATTCATACATATATTCAGCCTTCTTGCCCATTTTGTATAGCAATACTTTTCTGGCCGATTTTATTTCTTTATTTTTTTACTCCAGACTCTCAGAAGGAATATAAAACAAGATAGTACCTACAGCAGCAGCTGTTACAAGTAATTCACAGGCAAGGATAGAAGTCTT
>NW_006921809.1:2293870-2298910 GCF_000298275.1 Orycteropus afer afer
TGACTCATAGCAACCCCTCCTTGGGTTTCCAAGGTGATATTATTATGGAAGTACATTGCCCAATCCTCCTTCTGAGGAGTGGCTGGTGGATTTGAACCACCAGCCTTATTTTTTAAAATCTAGTTTAGAAATTATACCTTATAGGAAAACACTAGAAAACAAATATGTGACATAAATAGT
Source organism: Orycteropus afer afer (assembly GCF_000298275.1). Taxonomy (NCBI): domain Eukaryota; kingdom Metazoa; phylum Chordata; class Mammalia; order Tubulidentata; family Orycteropodidae; genus Orycteropus; species Orycteropus afer. Next base: position 2,294,051 of record NW_006921809.1, read on the forward strand.
CCAACCACTTTCCAGCTTTTGGATCAAGGACCACTGGATGGCCATAAAGGTATTTCACTGGGTCTTACCAATTTACTTGTCCATGGGTAGCATTGTTTTCTCAATCAAAGTACACTCGAAGTACAACTGTTATAATGTGGGTCCTAGGAAGCTTTTCAGTATTAATAAGGGCTCATATTGGGAACAATTAGCTAAGATTATAGAAGTTATTAAGAAGTCCTGGTAGTGTAGTGGTAAAGTGCCCAGCTGATAACCAAAAGGTGAGATGTTCAAACCCATCAGTTCCTCCATGAAAGAAAAGACCTAGCTCCTGTAAATCTAGTTACAGGGTTTTAAGAAGCTCTGGTACAGCTGTGGTTGAAGCATTGGGCTGCTAACAAAAAGGTCAGTGGTTCGAACCCACCATCCACTCCCTGGTAGAAAGATGAGGCAGTCTGCTTCCAAAAGGATTTACAGCCTTGGAAACCCTATGAGGCAGTTCTACCCTGCCATATATGGTCACTGTGAGTCAGAAATGACTCTATGGCACACAACAACATACAAGTTGATAACAAAGTGGAATTATGGAATTATAAATTATAGGAATGGGTTTAGAAGGATGTGTGTATACTGGGAATTGAAGAGAGTGAAAAATACTGAGTCTATGGAAAGCATTCCCAATAGGAGTGTATGGAGAATATTCCCAACAGGAGAAAACACTTACAAATATGTGAATAAATGAAGTGAGCAGGAATGAGGAAGAGCACCACCTTCTAGAGGTGAAAGATGTAAAATAAATCAAGCAGTAATGAGGGACTAATTAGATAGATAAGGATAGGGAAAGTAATTTAAACATGCATGCTATTTTTATTTGCCCTGTTCCCTATTCTCTTTTCTTCAAATATTGGCAGAATATCGCATAGCTGGAGGAACATACTTGCCAAGAGCCCTTAAATTAAAAGCTCACAGCTACGATGTGTAAGTCTGTGCAGGGACTTAAGTTTCAAATAAAAAAGAAAAATTGTTTCTGAGTGAAGTGATGATTTCTCTTCAGAATTATGTTTCTTATCTTATTTTTGCCTATGGCACAGAAATTTTATTTTGTGTACTAATGGTCTTTAAAACTTTTTTATGAAAAAAATTAATTAAAGTCACAAGCTGTTGGCAATTCCTTTCTGCTTACTCTTGCCAAGTTTGCAAGAGGGAAGTTGCATTAGGATGTGGTAGGTGAAACTGTCACCTTTTTAAAAAGAAGGTTGTGACTACTAATGGGACTGTAAAATACTGCGACCACTATGGAAAATGGTATGACACTTCCTGAAAAAGTTGGAAATAGAAATACCATATGATCCAGCTATCTCACTACAAGGTATATAGCCTAAAGAAATAAGAACCATAACACCAATAGACAGATACATATCCATGTTTGTCACAGCATTATTCACTATATTAAAAACATGGAAACATCCTGAGTGTCCTTCAATGGATGATTGGATAAACAAATTATGGTACATGCACACAATGAAATACTATGCAACATTAAAGAATAACAAAGAATCCATGAAATACCTCGTAACATGGATGAACTTGAAGGACATCATGCTGAGTGAATTAAATCAATCATGATAGGACAAATATTGTATGGGACCACTATTATAAAATGTCAAAGAAAGGTTTACATACAGAAAGAAATATTCTTTTTTGGTTACTATAGATGAGAGAAAAAGGAGCTCTGGTAGTGTTGTGGTTAAGGCATTTGCCTTCTAACCAAAAGGTTGGTGGTTCAAACTCATTAGCCGTTCCATGGAAGAAAGTGAAGCAATCTGGTTCCGTAAAGATCTACAGCCCTAGAATCCCAATGGGGGTTGTTGCTACGAATTGGAACTGACTCAATGGCAGTGAGTTAGGTTTGGTTTTGAGGGATGGGAGAGGAAGGGAGGGAAAATCACTAATTAAGGAATAGCCATATATTAAGTTTAGTAAAGAGAAAGGCACAATAAAGAGGAGGTCAGTATAGTATGACCAAGGCAAACAAAGACACTGGCAAGATCACAAATGTTAAAGGCAAGAAAGGAAAATATTATTACACATAATAATCTACATAGATGGACTGCAAATATATACTCTCTCTCTCTATATATATATATATAGTAAAGAACACAGGTGACACAGTTATGGAAACTTCTTAGCCATAACCAAACACCTTAAGAGAATGAGTGATTGGGCTTGGGACTAAGACCATAGCCTCAGGGGACATCTAGGTCAATTGTCATAAGATAGTTCACAAAGGCAAATTCTTACATCCTACTTTGGTGAGTAGCAACTGGGGTTTTAAATGCTTGCAAACCACCATTGGAGATGCAACTATTGGTCTCTCCCCATCTGGAGCAAAGAAGAGTGAACAAAATCAAAGGCTCAAGGAAACAGTTAGTCCAAAGGACTAAAGAAGCATATGAACTGCACCTTCCGCTTCCTTAAGACCTGAAGAACTCGATGGTGCCCAGCTACCAACAGCAAAGCTGTGATTGGGATCACAATAAAAGTTCCTGCACAGCGTGGGAGAAAAGTGTGGAACAAGACTCAAAATCATGAAAAAAGACCAGACTTACTGTTCTGATAGAGAACAGTGGAACACCCAAGATTGTGGCCCTTAAACAACCTTCAGATCTGGAAATGAACCCACCCCTGGGGATCACCTTTCAGCCAAACGATAGGCAGCCTTAAAATCAATGATAATACCTGTGAGAAATGCACTCCTCGGAACCATCAACAATAGGAGACCCAAAGGGCAGCATTTACCCAAAAATGAAACCCAGAAGGCAGGAAGGGGCAGGAAAGAAGGGTGAATGGAAATAAAGAACCAAAGGAGGGAGTGGGAAAGGTGCTGTTACTGTGAGAGGATTGCAACTGATTGCACAAAACAACATGTGTATAAATTGTTGAACAGGAAACTACTTTTCCCTGTAAACGTTCACTCAAACCACACACACACACACACACACACAGAAGACTGTTCATCCATCAGAGTTATATTGTGTTTCATTGTAATTTTAAGTAATTTCTTCAATGTCTGTCTTGATCATGAAACTATAAAAAGACACTCTTTTCTAACAATAATTTTCAATCCAAAAACACTTTGATCTATCTTGATGTCAAAGAAAAAATAAGTTGTCTTAACTTTCTTTTTACTTCAAAGCAATTAAAAGAAGTCATGATATATTGAAGATCTATAAATAAATCAATGATTATTATGTAGACTTTAATAAGCTTGAAAGGTGAAATAGTTGAAGAGATCATTAGAAGTCATTGCAGTTGAGTGTATTTCAACTTATTGTGACCCTACAGGACATAGTAGAACTGCCTCCTACAGTTTCCAAGATTGTAAATCTTTATGAAGCAGACTGTCTCATCTTTCTCGCACTGACTGCCTGGTGGGTTGAACTGCCAAACTTTCAGTTAGCAGCCAAGGGCTTAACTATTGCACCATGAGGGTTCCTGGTCCTGAAGGGATCATTAGAGAATATCTAATATGTCTTTTATCTTAAATAAGTCCAACACTTGACAGAAAAATGCAAAAGAATAAGAAGGGCAAACATAATAATGATTACACCCCAAACCCAAACCTACTGCCAATGAGTCGATTCTGACTCATAGCAGCCTATAGGACAGTGTAGAACTGCCTCCTAGGGTTTCCAAGGCTGTAAATGTTTACTGAAGTAGACTCCTTCATCTTTCCCCTGCAGAGTGGCTGGTGGGTTCCAACCACAAACCTTTTGGTTAGCTGCCCAGTGCTTTAACCACAGCACCACCCTATAATGATTATATCAGGGGCAAATATTGCATGAGACTACTACTTAGCAAACTACAGACAAATTCAGTTCACTACCTATTCACTTTCCATCAGATGATTCAAAGAATACTGCTTGCCACCAATTATTACACTACAGCTTTTAGCTGTTCGTGGTATTGCAAAATCAATATGACCAAAATTTCCTGGAGTACACATAGGCAGCATTTGTGAAAGGGTAAAGTTAAGGTCACCCCTAAAAAAAGGGACATTTTCCATAGAAACTCAGACTCTAGAATTTTATCAGTCACAGCAGTTGTCCTAGGAGGCTAACTGTTCTCATCAGACTAGTAGAAAAATAGCAGATAAGTTTTAGTGCAGTGTAATCTTCTCTGTTTCTGCACTGAAGAACATGGAGAGTCAGGCACATCTTTATTGTAAAGTACACCATGAAATTTTTTTAAAAAACAACTTGTTTTGGCTGTGATCATAATGGATACTATTTAGTAAGTGTTTACGAATACACCAGGCACTATTTTGAGTTCTTTTTAGTTATTATCACACTTAATTCTTCTAATAAGTCTAACAAATAGACACTATTTTCATCCCCATTTTACAGGTGAAGAAACTCAGCCTCTGAGAGATGAAAAGCTTGCTCAAGGTCACAGAGCTAGTAACTGGTGGAACTAGGATTAGAACCACCACCTGTCTTCTAGTTTGTTATGCTCTGGTGGCTGCTGTGATGCTGCTACAATGCAGGGGGCTATCCTACCTGTATTTCTAATTCCAGTAGGGTCAGCCATGGTGGACAATTTTCAACAGAACTTCCAGATTAAGATAGACTAGGAAGAAGACCTGGTTATCTACTTCCAAAAATAGCCAATCAAAACCTTATAGATCCAGCTGAAAACTGTCTGATATAATGCTTGAGGAGGAGAACCCTAGGTTGGAAGGCATTCAAAACACACAAGATCTCAACAATGGACTTGAACATGAAAGAGGTATAGAATCAGACTACATTTCTTTCTGTTGTATGTGGGATTGCTGTGAGTTGGAGCCAAGTCAACAACAATAAGGATTATAATCTGGGCAAT
>NW_006921809.1:2300025-2304982 GCF_000298275.1 Orycteropus afer afer
TCATTTAATCAGAATTGAAATCAGAGAATTAAAAGGATTAGGAAAAGGTTAATATTCAGCAGGAAGCTGGGAATATTGTTCTGTTCAACATCATTGAGCTTTTCTCAGTCAAGAAGAAGAGGCTTTCTAGTTATCAGCATAACAAATAAAAGTTGAAACATCATCAGTAGTCTGGTATAATAATACTATCATTCAAGTAGAGAGAATGTTAAAAAAACATTCAGGAAATCATGAATAGATTAATATTTATTTCTACAAAAAGAAATTATCAACTGTGAGGAAGTACTACCACACAGATTTAGTTAGTTGGTATCTCTAAAATTTCTTTCTTTGGGAGATACCATTTTACAGGACTTGAACAAACTTAGCACTACATGTGAACAAGTGTCCAATTTGAGACTCCAAATATCTACCCCTAATCATATTACCTGGGGGCTACACTTAGCAAAATAATAGGTAGTCACTGCTTGAAAGCATGGGAATAATCTTCAGAATGATCTATAACTGGAGCCACAGTCTTTCCTCCAGTGGCTTTCTTTCAGTATTCAGTTGAGTTCACAACTCCTAGTACACATCGTACCTATCTCATGGGCATAAGATTAAGAAGAAGGATGGGAGAGTTTAGCAATCCAGGAGATGTAGTTAGCAAAGGAAAATGGTTATTAGCAATGGCAGAGACAGGAACACACAGGAGAGTGTTCTGTGAATGGAATCTGTTATGTACTAAATTATACAAAAACACCGACATAGTCATGAAAGAGAGTGGACTGAGATGAGCACTCTAATCTGAGGCAAGGGTACAACCTTCTCAACCATTAAGCTTCGATTAGAGAGGGCAGAGCTGTCAGCACCTAACTGGGCAGCCGGGAAGGCTAAAGATACCTCACTCCCTTTGCCTACTGGCAACTATTTTGGTTCTCTGGTGCTGCTCTAACAGAAATAGCACGAGTGGATACCTTTAATAAACAGGAGTTCATTCTCTCTTAGTTTAGGACTCTAGAAGTCCGAGTTCAAAGTGCCAGCTCTAGGGTCTGAGTGAAGGCCCCTCGACCTTGAGCTTCAGCTCTGCCTCCTAGTCCCACCCCAGAGAAGCTAAGGACATCTCTTTACTCAGACAGCTACTGCCTGCTGAGGCTGAGAAACCCAACTTTATCAAATAAAATGGCACAGTCCCAAGATTCCCAAGCAACAAAGCAGGCCACTAATTCAAGTCCAGAAACAGTCTTCAGATCAGCAGATAACCAACAACTTGGAGAGGGATCTCTGTGGGAGATCCTGGACAGTGTGGGAGAACAATGTGAAACAAAACTCAAAATCATAAAAAAAAAAAAAAAGACCAGGTTTGCTGGTCTGATAGAGCCTGATGGAACCCCTGAGACTATGACTCCCAGCTGCCCTTCAGGTCTGGAATTGAACCTACTCCTGTGGCTTCCAGCCAAACATAAGATAGGCATATGAGCTGAATATTTGCATTAGGTAGATATACTCCTTGGAGAGATCAATCATGGGCGAATAGAAGGCCTTGGTATGCACAGAGAGATAGCTTGGGGAGCAGGAGTGCATGGGAGGAAAGGACACAGGGAAGAGGTAGCTATGGGGAAGAAGTGGGAGGAGAGATACTGCATTGTGGGAGATTATAGTCGATGTCATGAAACAAAGTTTATGTGAACTACTGTATGGAAGATGAATTTCATTTGTAAACTTTTACCCAAATCACAATAAAATAAAATAATAATAATAATAATCAGCAAACAACTTGGCAGGCCACTGAGATGAACACTCAGCCAAATGCAGAATCCAGATATACCAAAAAACTCAGAGACCTTTATCAAAGCATCTTCTTATACACTAGAAGCCAAACACATTCCTCAGGTTACTCAGCTGCTCACTGTAGATTCCACCATGGAGTTCATTACCAGTCTCATCATGGGGAATAACTACATCAGCTGCCCAGCCACTCAAAACCAGGTCCAGCCAAGTTGACACATAACCTTCGCTACCACAGCAATCAAACCTAATGCATATTTACCAACTGAAAGATTAGTTAAAAAAACATAATGTAACTCACAGCATGAGATAATAGGAAAAGATGCTTCCTTTGATGAGTTTAAGACTCATAGATTACTTTCCAAAAGAAAGAAAATTTAAGAGATATTTTCAGGATGACCTCAAACTATTTTGAGAGAACATAGCTTCTATAAAATAAGAACTGAACCATGAGGGGAAAACAGCTTGGGTAAAGACAGAGATGCAGGTTGGAACTGACTGGAGAAGAAAAATAAAAAAATAGAAAAAAAAAAATCATGCTGTAAAAAAAATTAAAATCGGTATTGTAGACAATAAAATGTCTACCTTTTAGTAAAAATAAAAATTAATTAATAAAAATGTAACCAGTGATGTGGAAGATAAGCTTGAAACCTGGGTAAAGAGGAAAAGGAGAAAGAGAAGAAAAAGGGAGAACCACCATCATCTCTCAGCGCTGCTGGTTGCGATGCCCCATCTCCTAGCTTCTAATCTTGTTCCTTGTCAAGTGTCCCTCCCCCACCCAATCTATTCTCCACTCAGTGGACTGAGAGACATTTTGTGTGTGTGTGTGTGTGTGTGTGTGTGAAAGATCTTTAAAAAAAAATATTGTGATTTGGGTGAAAGTTATAGAACAAATTCGTTTTCCATACACTTTGTCTCATGACATTGATTGCAATTTCCCACAATGCAACAGCTCTCTTCCCACTTCCTCCCTATAGTTACCTCTTCCCTGTGTCCTTCTCTCCCATGCACTCCTGACCCCACCCCCCAGCTGTCTCCCTGTGCATACACAGGCCTTCTATTCTCCCATGATTGATCTCTCCAAGGAGTATACCTACCTAATGTAAATATTCAGCTCATGTGCCTGTCTTTTGTTTGGCTGCAAGCCATGGGAATGGGTTCAATTCCAGACCTAAAGAGCAGCTATGGGTCAGTCATAGTCTCAGGGGTTTCACCAGGATCTATCAGACCAAACCTGGTCTTTTTTTTTTTTTTTTAAATTATTTTGGGTTTTGTTCCACATTGTTCTCCAATGAGAGATATTTTTAAACTGTCAATCAGATCATGACGCTATTCAGCTTGAAACTCTTCAAAAGCTCAAAGCTTTCTCTGCTTCATGTTGAGGATAATCTACAGGCTCTTTCTCTTGGCTCCTAGAGACTTTGAGATCTGTCTCAGGTCTCCACCTCAGCTTATTGTTCTGTCCTACCTGTGCACCGTGCTCCATCCCCACTGACTTTCCTTCTTTGGTTCCATTACTCCAAGCACCTCTGCTCCGTAGGGTTTTGCACTTACTGTTCCCTCTTTCCAGAATGCTCTCCCCCACAGCTTTGCTTATCATCTAGCTGCCAGCTGAGAAGTCATCTCCCGGCAGAGTGTCTCTCTGACCACCTAAACTGAATAAGCCATCCAATCATCTCTAAGGAACCATCATCTTTAAATTCTCTGTACTTTATTAATCAGAAATTTATTTTCTTTGATTATTTATTTCAAATTGTTTAATATTCTCCTCCATTCCCCGAGAATATCACCTCTTGGTAGGTAGGGGTCTTGGCCACCTGTTTCAAGAACAATGACTATATAGTAGTATGTGCTGGATAAATATGTGTGGGGTGAATTAGTAAACCTAATGAGAAATTATACTATTGTTGAACAACAGACACAACAAGAGGTAAAGAAGAAATAATCAAATATATAATAGAAAATATTCTAAGTTAAAATAAAAATCTCAGACTGCAAATTGAAAGTATTCACAATATTCCAAGGAAAAGCACAAAGAAGACAGCCATATCTAGGTCCAACTGGTAAAATATACCATTAGGATAAAGAAGCAATCCTATAAAAATCTTATAAAAAACAGTTATCTCTAATAAAAACAAGGAGCTCTGGTGGCTTTGTGAGTAAGACCTTTGGCTGCTAACCAGGGGGTCAGTGGTTCAAACCCATCGGATGTTCTACGGAGAGAAAATGAAGCAACCACTCTCCTTCTGTCAAGATTTACAGTCTTGGAAACCCAATGGGGGTTGCTATGAGTTGGGATCAACTAGATTGTGCAGAGTTGTTACAGTAAAAACAGTTGTAAAAATAAGACTAGGCTTAGATTCTTCATTAACATCACTAAATTTCTAAATGAGTGATGTCCATGGCTCTGTGAGGGAATAGCTGATTGTGTACAAAAGCAATGTAAAGACTGTAAATGCAGACACTGATACTTAACAGGAGGGAAATGATCCATCAATATAGTGAAATATCAAGACATTAAAATTGTTTAAAATTGTTTAATGATTCAAATGAATTTTTATAACTTGAGAAATACATGTGTTTTAAGGGGAAAAAGCAGGATACAGAAGTATATTCATTATAATCCCTTCTATGTAAAACATTATATGGATATAAATAAGAAAACAGAGAAATTCAGTAAAAAATTACCAATGATTATATCTGGATGGAGGCAGTAGAAGTATTTTCAACTTTATATTTCCCTATATTTCCTACAGTTTCTACAATGAGAATGTATTACGTTTACTCTCCCTATTAATTATTTTAAAAAAATGAAAAACTTGTCTCTACCAAGCTATATAAACTTGAACAAGTCACTTAACACATGAGCCTGTTAAAACTTGTCTTTAAATGAGCGTAATAGCACTTAACTATCCTGATGTGAGGGAGCTGTGGTGGCATAGTGCCTAAGGCACTTGACTGCTAACCAGAAGGCTGGCGGTTCATACCCACCAGCCATTCCTCGGAAGGAAGGTTGGGCAATCTAGTGCTGCAAAAACAGCAAGGAGGCCACATGTTCTGACCTCCTGTAATCCCACAACAGAGGCAAAATCACCATCAATAGCGCAAGGCCTTTTCCTGAGAGGCCAGCCATGCTGCCTCCCTCCAGCCCTTTCACCAACCGTTCCTCCCAAAGCACCCACCACCTCTC
>NW_006921809.1:2305464-2306636 GCF_000298275.1 Orycteropus afer afer
CCAACAGAAATACTCCAGGTGGACACCTTCAGCAATCAGGAGCTCCTCAGTTGCTCATATCAAATCCCACCTTGGAGTTTACAAAGACTTATGGGTAGAAAAGCCACACAAAATAATTTACTACACTACAACTGCCATAGTGATTCTGCCTCGGAAACACAAGGAGGGGTTGCTATGAGTCGAATCCGGTTGGATGGCAGTGAGTTTGGTTTGGTTATTCTGATGTGAAGGAGCCCTAGTGGCACAGTAGGTAAGCTAACTGAAATCTTGCTTTGACCCCACCAGGGGCTCCATGGTAGAAAAGTCCTGACTATCTGTTCCTGTGGAGCAGTTCTACTCTATCCTATAGGCCTCTATGTGTGTTGATGACATACAACAACAACAACAAAATCCTCATGTAAAGATCCAATGAGAATAAATTAGTCAGATTACTAGACTCTAGACTCATTGGAAGTAATCTATCTTGGTTGCTGTTGTAGCCCAAGTGCCTAGCATAGTGCTGGCACGTAGTAATATAGATATGCAATAACTATTGCCATCAAGTCAATTACAATTCATAGCAACCCTATAGGACTTAGTAGAACTGCCCCATAGAGTTTCTAAGGCTCTTATCTTTACAGAAGCAGACTGCCACATCTTTCTCCCATGGAGTGTCTAGTGGGTTCCATCTGCCAGCATTTCACTTAGCAGTCAAGTGCTTTAGTACAGTGTCACCAGATTAAGTAGTGCCAAACCAAACTCACTGCCGTCCAGTTGAATCCAACTCATAGCGACCCCTCCTTGGGTTTCCGAGGCAGTATCATTACGGAAGTAGATTGTTCAATCTTCCTTCTGAGGAGTGGCTGGTGGGTTTGAACCACCAGCCTTCTGGTTAGCCTTAGACACTATGCTACCAGAGCTCCTAAGTTAGGTAGTAGCTCCGTAAAATATCCGAAAAACCAAGGGTGGGAAGAAAGGATTAAGGAGGAAACAAGAGGGGGAGATGCCCAGATTATGACAAGTTCTCAGTGAGTGACAATCTCCTTTTTTTTCTGCCTCATTGGGATTTAACAGTGCAGATGTCATTATTGTGGGGGCTATATTGCTAGGTGGTTTTATTTATTTGTGTAGCACTACTCTGGTAGCATAGTGGCTAAGGCACTTGACTGCTAACCAGAAGGCAGGCGGTTCAA
>NW_006921809.1:2307291-2308124 GCF_000298275.1 Orycteropus afer afer
CAAATGGATATCCCGTTTTGCCAGCACCATTTGTTAAAGAGACTATCTCTTCTCCATTTAATGGATTTCAGTCCTTTGTCAAAGATCAGCTGACAATAGGTGGATGGATCTATTTCTGGATTCTCAATTCTGTTCCACTGGTCTATGAGTCTGTCATTGTACCAATACCAGGCTGTTTTGACTACTGTGGCTGTATGGCAGGTGTTTTGGTTACCTAGTGCTGCTCTGACAGGAATATACCACAAATGAGATGGCTTTAACAAACAGGAGTTTATTCTTTCACAGTTGTGAAGGTTAAAAGTCCGAGTTCAAAGTGCTAGGCTCTAGGGGATGGATGAAAGCCCCTTGACTTTGGACTTCAGCTCTACCTCTTGCTCCCGGCCCACTGAAGCTAGTGGTATCTTTTCAATCAGGCAGCTGCTGGCTGCTGAGGCTGACAATCCCAAGGTCAGCAAGTGAAAGGCACAGTCCTGATATTACCAAACCACATAGCAGGCCATTGATTCCAGTCCATTGAAAGTCCCAAGATCAGCAGACCATGGCAGGCTGCTGAACAACTACTCGGCTACATGCAGTGTTCAAGCATGCCGTCAGCTAGAGACCATTCCCAAAGCTGTTTCTTATATAAAGGAAGCAGATCACATCCCTAGAGCAGCTACTTAGCTGTTTGTGGTAGATCCCACCATGGAGTTTATTGCCAGTCTCATCATGGGGAATAACTACCACCAGCTGTCCAGCCATTCAACCAGGCCCAGCCAAGTTGACACATAACCTTAACTACCACAGTAGGTTTTGAGATCCAGGAGTGTGAGACCTACTCTTTTGTTCTTCTT
>NW_006921809.1:2308364-2310469 GCF_000298275.1 Orycteropus afer afer
CTTGAACTTGAACTTGAACTTGCAACAAGCAGTTGATGGTCTGTTCCACAATCAGCTCCTGGCCTTTTTCTGACTGAAGATATTGAGCTTCTCCATCTCCTCTTGTCACAGATGTAGTCAATCTGATTCCTGTGTACTCCATCAGGCAAAGTCAAATGTATAGCCACTGTTTGTGTTGTTGAAAAAATATATTTGCAATGCATGTCATTGGTCTTGTAAAATTCTGTCTTGCAATCTCCAGCATTATTTCTATCTCAAACACCAAATTTTCTCACTACAGGTGATTCCTCTTTGTTTCCAACTTTTGCATTTCAGTCACCAGTGATAATCAGCATATCTTGATTGCATGTTTGATCAATTTCAGATTGCAGAAGTTGGTAAAATCTTCAATTTCCTCATCTTTGGCTTTGATGGTTGCTGTATAAATTTGAATAATCAATTGGCTTTCCTTGAAGGCATATAGATATTATTCTATCACTGACAGCACTGCACTTCTGATAGATCTTGAAACATTCTTTCTGAAGATGAATGTCATGCCATTCCTTTGCAATTTGTCATTCTCAGCAGAGTAAATCATATGGTTATCTGATTCAAAATGACCCAACCCGGTCCATTTCAGCTCAATAATGCCTAGGATATAATCTTTATGCATTCTGTTTCATTTTTGACAACTTCCAATTTTCCTAGATTCATACTTTGTACATGCCATGTTCTGATTATAATGGGTGCTTGCAGCTGTCTCTTCTCATATTCAGTCATGGCACTTCAGCAAATGGAGGCCCTGAAAGCTCTACTTTATCCATATCATTAAGGTATGCTCTACTCTGATGAGGAAGCTCTTTCCCAGTCATATTTTAAGTGCCTTCCGACTTGAGGGGCTCATCTTCCAGCACTGTATTGGACAATGTTTCAGGGCCATTCATAAAAATTTCCAGTAATACATCAGGTAGTGTTTCACTACTATTCATAATGTTTTCCCTGGCCAATTTTTTGAGAAGTAGATGGCCTCTTCCTTCTTCTGACTCTGTCTCAGTCTACAAGCACCACCAAAAACCGTCCACCATGGGGACCCCTGCTGGCACAGCATCCAGCCTCACAGCAACATACAAGCCACTACAGTACGCCAAACCAAAAGACAAGTTCATCTCCCTTAGCTGTTCCAACCACTCTGCTCACTTCCTGGGCTACCCCCTAACTGTTCCTGTGGGCCCTGTCTGCCACTGCTCCCTGCTGCCTAGGGTTCTCCCAACCTATCTTACCTGTTCCTTGCTTTGAGTAGTCTTGACATTTTCACATTGTTCAATCTTCCTATCCATGAGCATGGTATGTTCTTCCATTTATGTGAATCTCTTATAGTTTCTTAAAGTAGTGTTGTACAGTTTTCTTTGTATAGGTCTTTTGTGTCTCTGGTAAGATTTATTGCCAAGTATTTTACCTTTTTGGTAGGTATTGTAAATGGTATTGATTTCCTTACTTATTTTGCAGAGATCTCTTTGCTGGTGTAGAGGAATTCAATTGATTTCTGTATGTTGATCTTGTATCCTGCCACTATGCTAAATCTCTAAATTAGTTCCAGCAGTATTCTTGCTGAGACTCTTGGGTTTTCTTTATATAGGATCATATCATCTGCAAATAGGGATAGTCTTACTTCTTCCTTATCAATTTGGTTATCTTTTATTTCACTTTCTTGCCTTATCGCCCTAGGTAGGACATGCAATACAATGCTGAGTAGAAGTGGAGATAGAGGGCACACTTGTCTCATTCCTGTTCACAAGGGGAATTGTTTCAGTCTCTCTCCTTTGAGAATAATGTTACGAGTTGGTTTTGCATATATGCCTTGTTATGTTGAGGAATTTCTCTTCTATTCCTATTTTTCTGAGAGTTTTTTATCAGTATTGAATGTTAGATTTCATCATATGCCTTATCTGCAATGATTGACATGATCATGTAATTCTTTTCCCTTATTTTACTTATGTGATGGGTTGCATTGATTGTTTTTCTGATGTTGAACCATCCTTGCATACCTGGTATGAATCCCACTTGGTCATGATGTATTTTTGATATGTTGTTGGAGTTTATTGGCTAGAATTTTGTTGAAGATTTTT
>NW_006921809.1:2310939-2362728 GCF_000298275.1 Orycteropus afer afer
TTTTACTAATCTTTTCAAAGAACCAACTTCTAGTCTAGTTGATTTTTTTTCTATTGCCTTCCTACTTTCTGTTTCATTTATTTCTGCTCAAATTTTTATTATTTCTACTCAAGTCTTTATTATTTCTATTTTTCTAGTGACTATAGGCTAAGTCAAATATATAGCCATTGTTTGTGTTGTTGAAAAAATGTATTTGCAATGCATGTCATTGGTCTTGTAAAATTCTATCTTGCAATCTCCAGCATTAATTTCTTCTATTACCCTTCCCCGTGTTTTTGTTTTTCTCACTAGGTATCTTGATAGATGTTGGAAGTTGTAAATAGTCTAGTTAAATACCAGCTCAGTATATGGAGACCTAGAAGAGGGTTGAGCAGGGCCAGCTCTAGGGTGAGGCAAGCAAGGTGAAGTTTAAGGGGATGAAAAAAAAAAAAAAGCCTCAATATTAAGGTAAATAACTTTGTAATGCAAAGATTTGTTGTTGTTGTTAGGTAGGTGCTGTTGAGTCAATTCCAACTCATAGCAACCCAATGCACAACAGAATGAAACAGTCCCTGTTGTGTGCCATCCTCACAGTAAAAGTGGGGCTCCTTCTGCTCACCAGTGCATCCCTAGTGCCCAAAACATGGTGCCTGACATAGGATCACATTGATTGATATTTGTTGGCTGAACAAATGAATGATACTATGCTTGAGCCCATCGTTACAGCCACTGTGCCAATCCATCTCATTGAAGATCTTTCCTTCAACTTTAGAAAATAAAAATTAATACAAAAAAATCCATGGTCGAAAAAATGTTAGAATTTTAAATAGAGCAAGACTAGGTTGGATTGTAGAGAGGCTGGAGAGTAGTATCTCCATTTAAGGCAATGTGGGGATGCTAGACACAAGGGGTAAATAAAGCACACCACAGTCCATAGGACAAAGCAGAGGTCTAGTCAGCAGCAGGAAACAAATGGTAAAGCAAATGAATAGTAAACCAGTAGTCTCTTTTTAGACCAAACACAACAGATTTTGTACTTGCAGGGTGTGGCTTTGAAAGATATCACCAGGAAATAAAGGGGATCTTTTATTTTAATTAAGGATCTCTGGTGGCATAGTGGTAAGGCAGTTGGCTGCTAACCAGAAGGGCAGCTGTTCAAACCCATGAGCTACTCTGTGGGAGGAAGATGAGGTAATCTACTTTTGTAAAGATTTACAGCCTTGGGAACCCAGTGGGGATCACTATGAGTTGGAATCGATTCTATGGCAGTGGGTTCTTGTTCAACTTAGTGAACCCTAAGCATCCATATTATGTCTTCTGAGTTATCCACATCCCTCTTTCAATAAACTGTAGTTGTATTCCCTCCAGTCATCATAAAAAAAAAAAAAAAAAAACCCACTGCCATCAAGTCAATTCTGACTCATAGTGACTTTGGGTTTCCAAGGTGGTAAATCTTTATAGAAGTAGATTATCCAGTCTTGCTTCTGTGGAGTGGTTGGTGGGTTTGAACCACCATCCTTCTGGCTAGCAGTTAGATGCCTTAGGCACTGTGCTACCAGAGCTCTCTGGTCATCATAAGTACTGGATAAAAGACATTATTTCACTAACATTTATTCTTTATTCCCCAGCACATGTAGATTAGTAGCATATATATATATGTATAGTAGCATATTATATATTATAGAATTTATATTCTAGAATTAAATATATATATATATATATTTAATTCTAGAATATAAATTCTCATATTTCAGCAACCCTACACAGGTATTTTTTCTATCTTTGAAAGACAATATTTTATCTTTTTTTGAAACTAGTATCTCTTTTTATATCATATGACACATCTTACTTTAGTGTAAAGCCAGCAATAATACTGAACTATAGTAATTTAGTTGAAAAATAAAGAATTAGAATGTTTATAGGCAGTTGAGAAAGGTAAATTTATCTTCATTAATAGGGATGAAATAGAGAAAGTGAGAAGTTAAGTGAATTTCTAATGATTATGTAGCAAGTTAGTCTCAGAGATGATATTCAAACCCAGGTTTGTTTGTTTGTTTGTTTCCCACTCCAAATGTTTTTTCTTAATTTATCTAAATCAACATTTGGAGCTACATTAACATTGTACTTTAAGTTTCTGTAGATTTTCACAAGAATTTATTTATTTTGATTTGTCTTTGAAATTACATCTTGACAGGATTTTCTAATGTTCCCTTCCTGCTACACTAAAATTCACTTCAGTTGATTGTAAATTTTAAGTTCCTGACAAATTTTTATACTTGATATGCAAAAAATACATATTTAAATCATAAACTAAGTGAATGTAGTTTCTGAAATGGCACTAAGATACCAACCATTGACATTTCCAACTAGTTGAATTGCATTTAGGCCAGAAGATGGCATAACAGCTATAGCAATGGAAAATTGCACTCAATAGACAGTGGACTTGCTTAAAAGATTGCTTTATAAACCAGTTTCTACATTATATAATTTTCTTTTTCTGGTGTAAGGAATTTTCTCTGGGCTAATTTCTCCTCCAGTTTTAATTTACGTAATGATTGCCAAACGGTATGTAACAAAAAAAAACTTAGATTAAAATAACTTAAATCTCACCATCCACAGACAACTCTCACCATCTTGGTGCCTGGGCATCCATACTTCTTCCCACAGAACCAACATTATAAACTGCTATACCAACTGCTGCTTCCACTCACCAATGTGTAACGAGCATTACTCAGAATAATCATTTTAATCACTGCATACGTTTCATTGTAGTATGTACCATAATGTATTTCACCAATCTCTCACCATTAGATAAATAAGTTGTTTCCAGTGTATTGCTAAGATAGACAATTCTGTAATGAGCATCTTTTTATATGCATTCATATTTGCTCACTTGTCTGACTATTTCTTCAACAAATAAATCCCAGAATTTATCCTAGAAACAGAACTACAGAACAAAAGATTGGAATTTTCTAAAGGCTTTTCTACCCATTGGCAAATGGTCCTTTCAAAAGACTGTGCTAAATTTTATTCTTTACCAGTGTAGAAAAGCACCCATCCCCCATACCTATATCAGTCATGCATAGTATCTTGATGTCAATTTATAAAAACAATTTATCATAAAATTTCTTGTATCAGGCACATCTATCTATTTGCACCAAAAAACACTGCCATCAAGTCATTCCCACCTCATAGTGATCCCTCCTTGGGTTCCTGAGGTGGTATCTCTATGGAAGTAGATTGTCCTCCCAGTCTTCCTTCTGTTGAGTGGCTTGTAGGTTTGAACCGCCAGTCTTCTGATTAACAGTCAAATGTCTTAGGCACTAGGCCACCAAAGCTCCTATAGATACGTAGATATATAATACCTTCTCATTAAATCTCATTAAAAACTTCATTGGCACAAGTGAATTAAGGATTTTTATGATTCAACAAAAAAAAAAAAACTAACAGATATGTGCTGGAACTCCATGTATGCCAAATTTAACATTTTTTGAATAAAGAAAGAAATTAATGAAAAAGTTAGTAGCAGTAGTGAGTTCTCGTCTTCCATGTGGGAAACCTGAATTCAGTTCCCAGCCAATACACCTCAAGTGTAGCCACTACTTGTCCATCATTGGAGGCCTGTGTGTTGCTATGACACTGACTAGGTTTCAGAGGAGCTGCTGGACTAAGACAAACTGGGAAGAAAAGCCTGGAAATCTACTTCTGAACATAAGCCAGTGAAAACTATGGATCTTAACAGAGTGATCTTGTTGTGAATTGGGTCACCCTGACTCAGGGGCTGACTGAAGGGTAGCTAACAACAGTAGTAGCAATAACATTTTTCAAGTGTCTACCTTGGACCAGGCATTCTTTTAAAAGCCTTGTAAGAATTAACCTATTTAGGTAGAGACAGATACTGATTTGGGTGAAGGAAGGGCAATGTACCAAATGTGAGTGATCAACACCATGGCATTGAGGAAGAGGAAGACATAGAGAGGTGCATGGGTAGTATAGACAACAAAGATGAACGCTTTTGCACATACAGTACTGCATTGTCAATGAGGGCAAACATTGATCTGCAGGTGGATAGATGGGTTGGACAGGGGTAGAGTGTGCCCATGACCATGTATAAGGATGGCAGACACTGTTTCTACAAGTGTATTTGTATGTTCAGTAAGAATTTCCATGTATATAGTAGAACTGACAAGGGATAAGATTGTAGTCACTTCTTGGCCACAGCCAGCTACCTAGAGGGAATGAGTAGTTGGACCTGTGGGCTCAGGACCATGGTCACAGGGGACTTCAAGCTCAACTGTCATAAGATACTACACAAAAACATCGTTCCACATCTTATTTTGGCAAGTAGTGGCTAGGATCTTAAAAGCTTGCAAGCAGCCGTCCAGATGCAACGATGTGTCTCTCCTTGTCCAAAGCAAAGATGCATGGAAACAATTAGTCCAAGGGACTGGTACACCACATGATCCTCAGCCTATATGACTATGAGACCAGAAGAACTGATGATGCCCAGCTACCACTGTCAACAGCTCAGAGGGAGATCTATGTAGGAGATCCTGGATAGAGTGGGAGAACCATGTGGAACAAAACTCAAAATCATAAAAAGCAAAAGGGACCAGGTTTGCTGATCTGATAGAGCCTGGTGGAACTCCTGAGACTATGGCCTCTAGCTGCCCTTCAGATCTTTAATTGAACCCACTCCTGTGGCTTCCAGCCAAACAAAAGACAGGCATATGAGCTGAATATTTATATTAGATAGATACAGTTCTGGGAGAGATCAATCATGGGAGAATAGAAGGGCTGTGTATGCACAGGGAGACAGGTCAGGGGCAGGAGTATATGGGAAGGAAAGACAAAGGGAGGAGGTGACTAGGGGGAAGAAGTGGGAGGAGAGCTGTTGCATTGTGGGAGATTGAAGTCAATGTCATGAGACAAAGTGTATGTGAATTGCTGTATGGAGGATGAATTTGCTCTGTAGACTTTCACCTAAATCTCAATAAAATTATTTAAAAAAGCATTTACCTATTTAATTCTCATAAGACACTTAACAACAGAAAATATTTTCCAAAAAATATAAAAACTTTACCTATTTATGTTTGTCTATATGTATGTATTTATGTATCAGTCTATGGATCTATTGATATTTTGTTTTCTCCTCTTACAGCCACATTTCAGCTTATATTCTATTTTATACTCCCCTACAGAATCCCTTCTCTTGTCAACAAGAACCCAGTATATACTTAGGTATTTTCTTTGCAATACATAATCTGATATAATATAGCCAGTTATCACACCTGGAGGGTCAAGCTCCATGCCTGGAGGCTAACACACACAGAAGGGATGTTTTAACATATCAAGGACCTCTTCTCCTACTTTAAGGACAGCCAGAATCAAAGATTGAAATGCTAAGTCTCTTCTTGGGAGTGCCAAGATCCAAACTTGTTAGACTCTGTTCTGTGTTTGAAGATTGAGATTTAAAATATGGAATGCCAAGTTCCATACTTTTAGGGTCAGGTTCCATGCTTAAGGATGGAAGCTCTACACATAAAGTGTCAGCTTGCATGCCAATAGGATCAGGTTCCATATCTTGGAGAGCCAAATTCTACGATTGAATCAAAATTCTCATGCGTGTTTTCCATGTATGTAAGGTCATGTTACAAGTTGGAGATTGAAATTCCACATATACAAAGTCAAATTCCATGCATGTAGGGCTAGTTTTTGATTAGACATATAGATTTGGCACATGGATTGCCATTTCCCATATCTGTAGGGTTCCATGCTTAGAAATAGAAATTATATATATGTAAGTTCCATGGCTGGAGGCACTGTTGCATAAATTGAGAACTAAGGTAAATCCTTGATAATCTACATTGCTAAAATTGGAAAGCCAAATTTTAAACAGAGATGGCCATGTCCCAAACTAGGAGAGTTAGAGGAGTTACAGTCCATGTCTATGAGTAATGTAACATGTAAAACCTTGTATTATATTTAGAAAAGTACAGATGTGACAGTTGGAAGGCCAGATTCTATGGCAAAATGGCCAGATTTCTTAATGCTTTAGTCAGATAACATGCTTTAAAGTTTACATTATACACAAATAGACCAGTTTTCAAACTGAAAGGAAGAGATTTGACATAAGAAGGAACTTGTGGTATGCATGACAGGCCTGATTTCAGTCCTAGAAGGCCACTATCTAGATACTGAGTTTCAAAATTAAGAGGGCTGCACTCTATATCTGTCTTAGGCTGGGTCCTCTAGAGGAGCAAAACCAGTGAGATACACACACCCACACACACTAATATATAGAGAGAGATATCAACTTGAAGGAAATGGTTCATGCAGTTGTGGAGACTGGCAAGTCTCAAATCCATGGCTCAGGAGTAAGGCTACAGGCTTCCCCCTGACTCACATAGTTGCAAGGGCTGACAAATCCATTATCAGCATCAGACTGCAGGCTGCTGGCTCAAATTCCAAGAACTTGCGGTCAGAAGGTGATGAGTTTGATACAGGATCAAAAGACGTGGAGTTTCAGGTTCTATGCTTAAAGGGTCAGTATGGAAACTGATATTCTACACATAGAGTTCCAGGATCCATATTGCATGGCCAGATTCAATGCCTGGAGATTGAGATTCCACACATGGAGATCTTGGTTCAGTTCCTGAATATGAAGGTTTAATGTCTTGGATGCAGGGTTAGATTTCCAGAGGCACATATTCCAACCTGAAGTGCAAGATCCCTTGCTTGCAGGGTCAATTTCCAAATATAGTTAGTAGGTTCCATGCCTTAGGAACGAGGTTCCATGCTCTGATGACCATGATTCACAACTGGATAAACATGCTTCATACCTGAAAGACTAAATTATCTGCCTGTAAACTCAGGCTTAATTCATGGAGTGCCAGATTCCATGCATGGAGTAATAGTTTCTGTGTTAAAATTCAAGCAGACCTTGACTTACGATGGTGTTGCATTCTAATGACTGCGTTGCAAGTCACTTCTTATGTAAGTCAAATACCTCCTTTTTTAAAAAAATTTTCATTATTTTTGCCCTTTATTATCAATATCTTTATATAAATATGAAAGGGCTTTGAACAAAAATCATAAAATTGAATATCTAGGAGTGAACCTCTGAGAATGATAATAGTAGCAAATTATACACTATAACATATTGCTAATTAATGTACAAAAAAGGGGGTATTCATAATTATATTTTGTTGTAATTCAGAAACTTCATAAATCAGTTTCTATATGAGTTTTATGCTTGGAGATACATTTTTGAGTCCTTGAATGCTAGCTTCTATATCCAAAATCCAAGCTCTGTGATAAGTGGTATCCCAGACTCTATATATTGCATACCAAATGCCATGCTTCAAAGATAAAGTTCTATAAATGGTGGTCCAGTTGCCATGCCTGAAGCATCTGATTTCACATTAGAGAGTCAAATTTCATTCACCGGAGGCCAGGAGCAAGTTACATGCCTAAAGTGCCTCATTCCTAGTTTGTAGGTCTATATCAGTACTTGCACAAGTTTCCATGTTTGGAAAGCCATGTTCAAATCTTGGAGGGTGAGGTCCCATACCTTAGGGGTTAATAATCTGTCTTCAAAGTAAGGGCTATACCTGAAGTGTCATATTTTAGACCTACTATCAGAATCCATCCTGCTGAGCCAAGTTCCATGCCTAATAAAACAAAGTCATGCTTGAAAATCTAAGTTCCATCTTTGAAGGCCTCAGATCTATGGTTGATGGCCTAGCTTCTATGCTTAGAGTAGTGGTTCTCAACCAGAGACAATTTTTTTTTTTCTTTTTTCTTTTTTTTAATGACTGGGGACTACTTCTAACATCTTGTGGCTAGAGACCAGAGACTGCTAAACATCCTACAATGCACAGGACAACACACTACAACAAAGAATTATCTAGTTCAAAATATCACCAGTGCCACAATTGAGAAAACCTGACTTAGTGGGGCAGTTTTGAAGCCTGAGTGCTCTTTCTGCACACCATGAAGTTCATGTTCCACTCCTGGGGAGCCATAAGCCCTGTATAGAAAACAAATGCCATGTCAGAAGGACTGAATCTCATTCTTGAAGTCCTTGTTCCACATTTTGAAGTATACATTCCATTCCTGAAGAATAAAGGTGGAGGACTAGTTTCCATGCCTCCAAGCCTAGAGGTCAATTTCTATGAGTAGAGGGTCAGGTTCCCAGGTTCTAGGCTGGAGTACCAGATTCCAGTTTGGAAATCCAGGTTCTTTGTTCAAGAAATCTATAAATAACTTTCAGAGACATCCCCTTTGAGTCTCTGTTACTAAAGAACCCAACGTAAGACAAGGCAGAAACCTAGTTTTCACAGTGTTAATACTTCAGTGCTGGACTAACATTAGAGATCAAATACGGAGCCCCAGACTTCTGGTCTAGGGAACCTTAATTCTTTTCAGATTGTGGTTGGTATTAGTGCTACAGACTACAATAGGGCAGAAAGTGAGTAGGGAGATGTGACAGTAGGAAGTGTCACTAGCTATGATGAGAAGTACAAATACTATATTTGTGCACTATAAGTTTAGAGTGATCGATATTCCCTAGTGAAGCTAGAAATGACCTTTGCAGATTAGAAAATAGGAGCTGATGGTAAAAGAAGCCTCTGCACTTTATGTGAACTTCCCTCATGAGAAGGCTATATTTGGGCCAAAAAGACCAAGTGGGATTATCTTTTCCAAGGACATTATCCCATCCTCATCATCTCTACTGCATTCAGCCCGGAAGACAATGTCTTACTTCCTAGGGACATCAGCCTTATCATTATAGTTTCTAGTAATGACACTAAATAAACATTTGCCTGGTGAATGAATGCATCTTAATATCCTCAATGTAAGCTTGTGGGTATCAGAAGTGCCTAGAGCCTGCTTATCATTGTATATAATATTCATAAAGCATTTTGAGCCCCATGACAGAGGATCTTTGTAGACAGGATACAGTTATCTCTCTCTAAAGGATATGGTGAAGATTAATTAGTTAATTTCATAAAATGCTTCAGGGATGAAAATTGCTTTATGAGAACTAATTATGAATATCTTACTTTGTGCATGCCATAAATTCATACCTCTGAAGTTGAACAGAATTTGCTTTCTTATTGCTTTTAGGAATATTTATTGGAGTTGATGCACCATTTCTTTCTTATATTATTTAAGATTATTTTTCAGTTCAAAATGTAGATTATGGGCATCACACCACAGAAGCTGGTTGGGCAGCCAGGAAATTAGAACTAACTGCTATTCATTTTGGGCTTATTCAAGACTTCAGGCACAGCCTATTATCATTTAAAATGCATTTAATGTAGCAGAGCTTATATTCTTCTCTACTCTATATGAGTTAGGTTGTTGTTGTTGTTATGAACCTTGGAGTCAGACCCAACTCATAGCGAGCCCTCCTTGGGTTTCTGAGGCAGTATCACTACGGAAGTAGATTGCCCAACTTTCCTTCTGAGGAGTGGCTGGTGGGTTTGAACAGCCAGCCTTCTGGTTAGCAGTCAAGTGCCTTAGGCACTACACTACCAGAGCTCCGGTTTCAATGATCAACTTTTAAACCCAATTCTTTACTATTCATGGAGCATATTTTCTTAGAACCTTACAAACACTGCAAACTCACTGTGTCCAAGACTGAATCCATCACCTTACTCTGTAATACTGCTACTCCTACATTTGTTCCCTGGAGGCAGTGGTAGTTGAGTGGTAGAATTCTCATCCTGGTAAGAGATCCAGGTTCAATTCTTGACCCATGAACTTCCAGTGCAGCCACCACCTGTCTCAGTGGAGGCTTGCATGTTGGTGGAAACAGATGGCCTGGTTCATCTACTTCCACAAATCATGAAAACCCTATGGGTCAGGGTCACAATGGTCTAATCCATAAACTATCATGAGAATGGCACAGGACTGGGCAGCTTTTCATTTTCTTCTGCATAGAGTCACCATGGGTCGGGGCTGCCTCAAAGGTAGCTAACAACAACAAGAAGAAGAATTATTTTATTGTTTGTAAGAAACAAACAAACAAACCCTGATAGAATTAATGAGAGGTAAACCAAACCAAACTCACTGCTGTTGAGTTGATTTCAACTCATAGCAACCCCTCCTTGGGTTTCTGAGGTGTTATCACTACTGAAGTAGATTGCCCAATCTTCCTTCCAAGCAGTGGCTGGTAGATTTGAACCACCAGCCTTCTGGTTAGCATTCAAGTGCCTTAGGCACTATGCTACCAGAGCTCCTTTTGGAAACTCAGTAAATTTCTCTGTGCCATGGTTTTCTCATTTGTCAAATAGGAGGATACATTCCACAGAACTACATGGTGCAATGCAGACACCCAGTGAACACAACATCTGACTCGACTCAAAGTTAGCACTCAGTAATTCCATGGAATATAGACATACATGAAAAAATCCAGTACTCTATGCCCATAGGTGATGATGCTTGTTGAAGTTCTTTGGGACAGAAATGTAAACGCTACCACTACCTCAGGATTAATTGCTGTCCTTTTTTTTTTTTGGATAGAAGAAATCTATGTAACAAATTTACCACTGACTATCTGATTGGTTTCCTTGATGAATGATACCATATCAGGGGTTCATCATTGTTCTTTCCTACTGGAAGCTTAGATATTTAGCAGTGGTAGCAACTAGATCAGTGAGTTCCACAAGCAGGTTGTCTTAAAGCCTGCCTCAGGATCTCAAGTAGCCATCAGACTACTAGGATGAGAATTCATCCAGTGGAACAAAGCACTCCATGGGTGCTTTGTCCATCCAGTCTGATCAAGTTGTACACGCAGGACACTTACACAGTGTTGGCAGAGTGAAAGCCATTGTTATTAGTTATAGAAAGACAAGCTTTCCCTTCTCAAGAATCAGTGTCCATTCTTACGTTATTCGGTGAGTATGCTGAGGCTCAAGTGTAAGCAGGTGAAACATGGTTCAGGTGCTGGGTTTATGCCACCATTTTAAGTCTTGGTAAGTGCAGCATGACTCTCCCTCTCTTTCACTCTGTCTGTCTATATATCTATGTGTGCATCTCTCTGCAGTTCTTGGCTGGCTCTGCCCCACTGCTGACTGGTCCAGCTCTCAACCAGTAGCCTCAGGACAGTCCTGAGTCAACCCAAGTTTTAGGCCAGCATTAGGACAATTCTCAAATTGTCTCAAAGCAGAGCTACTGTGCAGGCAGACCTTTGCACAGGATCTCCCAAGCTTCTGCTGGACTTGCACTGCCTCTCTGCTCTGTCCTCCTGCTGGGCCCACTCTGGTCTGTGAGCCAGTCTTCAGAGTTATTGACTCAGTGTTATAGCTGTTTACCCTTATAAAGCTCTATACCAGATCCAGAAGCACTTTAGCACAGGGCCCCATGTCTCAAAGATTTACTCCTCTCATAGGTCTTGTTGAAGAGGGGCGTCTCCCCAAATCCTTTGTTATATAGGAAAACTTATCATTTTCAACACAAAGCTTTCCTAGCAGGATCATAGCCCTATCAATTATTTTAGGTGGATTTCAAACAAAGGGCCAAAAAGGTCACTTAAGGAACCCATTGTACTCCAATTAGCCCTGGTGAAAGAGAGTCTATATTTCTTGGCCTATCCATAGCCTCCATTTCTGCAACCTTGACTACTCTGTAGGTGAGCTCATTACACAAGCACTGAGATGAACAAGGACCAAAGCCAATTGACAAGTCATCCTCTTCTCTTGGCTATTTAATTCTTCTAATGTATTAATGTAGGATGCAAAGATATTCATACTTTTTGCCCTCTCACTTGGGTCTATCCATGTGCCTCTTTCCTTGACTTCCTAGTCCCTAATCTTCTAATCTTACTCCTTTCAAGCTCCTGAACAATCAACTAAGGTATTCACTACTGCCTATGAGTCTATGTATGTTCTTAGCTCAGGCCATTTTTCTTTCCACACAAATGAATGACAAGGCTCCTTGTCCCAGACTCTGACCTACAGGAGGATCTCAGCTCTCCATTGTCTTTCAAGGACACCCTTGACCGAAGATGCAGTGCATAGTAAGTGCATTTTCAACTTGCAGAACACACCGAGTTAATCCATCTGTGAATCAAGACTTGTTTTTTTTTTTTTCCTTCCTTCTTCAGCTGCTCATAGGAAAGTGAGGCCACAGTGTGAGCTGAGGGAAAGGTGTTGGTGCAACATGGTGTTGGATAATATCGAGGGTTGGATCACCTGTTCTTGTAGGTTGCTCTTGCCTTCTGGAATTGCTTGAGAGCAGTCCCAGATATTCCAGCTACACTTCATGACATACGGTCGCTCAGCCCTGCTGATCTTTTAACATAGTGCATCTGACAGAATTCAGCTCACAGTGGTCAGTTCTGAATGCAAGTCACATAATGGTTAGAAGCTCAGTATCTAATCGGGTCCATGTAGCATGCCGGAAGATGTTTTACAATTTGTACATAATTTTCTGCTAGACATAGCACGGCCTTTTTCCAGAACCCTAAGTGTTTGTACCGTGATTCTCTTATCAGGTCTTGCTAGAAGCTCCACACAGATAGTATAGTACTGTGGAATCTCCTGGGTCACATGGCCCAATTGGAAAATGTACTTGTACTACAGCCCAGATCTGCTCCAGAATCCTTTCTTGCTCTGAATCCTATTCAAAACTGATAGCCTTCCACTTTACCTGATGAATAGATTGAAAAGAGCAATCTCAAAAACAATATATGCAGTTTGTAAAATGCAACAAAGCCCACCTCATGTTGTAGTGTGGTGCTTTTCTCTTAGTGGTGGGAGGGGCAAAATACAATAATTGGTTCTTTTCCTTGAAGGTAAAGATGATTGCCATACCTCAGATTATTTAATCTCTAAAAGTTTATCCAATGTAGCAGGCTTCTGAAATTTTTTAGGGTTTAACTCTCACCATCTGGAGTACATGTAATGTCAATTGGCCATTTCCTGATCATTGTTGTTGTTAGGTGACATCCAGTCGTTTCAGACTCAGAGTGACCCTGTGCACAGCAGAACAAAACACTCCCCTGCCCCGCGCCAGCTCCTGAGCCCATCGTCGTTGTACTCTATCATATTACCATTTAATTCACTGTGCTATCCCCTGAAAGAGCTGAATACATAAATAGATAACAATGGAAATATAAAATTTACCCAAATGGAAATCCCTCCAATTGTAGTTCTTGTACCAGATGTTTTGTCTTTATTGAAAGAGACCAATACTGTCTCTAGAGTGTAACTTTCAATCTGAGGAATGCATCCTTCTCCAGCCACGAAGAAGGAGGAGCAGGAACTGCTCACATTCACATGGGATGGTTGTTGTGTTGTTATGTGCTCTCAAGTCGGACCTGACTCATAGGGACCCCTCCTTGGTGCAAGAACTAGAATTAGAGGGATTTCCATTTGGCTAAATTTTCCATTTCCATTGTTACCTATCATTAAATATTCAGTTATTTCAGGGGATAGCATGGTGAATTAAATGTTAATATGATAGAGTACAATCCACCACTACTGCATCCTTTAAATCTTTGATGCTTTCCCTCCATTACATCCATAGCATGATATTGTTTTGGGTTATTATTTTGGCTTGAAAAAGGAAGCTTCAGGGAATTCCACTCAGCATTTCCTACTCCAGTAGCTCTCCTTCCACAGGTCAAGGAACTGATGTAAAGATTCTGCCAGTTGCTAAACATACTTCTTCATATTTTACATTTGGGAACCAGGGAAATGGTCCCAGTGTGAGTCTATGGATCCAATGGATCCGATGGAACAACTATAAAAAGCACCCCAGACAATTCTCTACTAATTGTATTACCATCCTGCACCATTGCTGTAATAGAAGGTCATTTTGACACTTTGAGTCTCCAAGTGTTAGTGTCAGCTCTAATTCAATCTAAGACTATTTCTTGCTTTATTATTCTGTATCCAACAACTTTCAAAAGATCTAGATTTTCCTATTACCCAGTGTACAATTCCCCAGTATCTGTAAGTCCTATTGCGAAGGACTGGAGGAATTACTACTATATATATTTTCTTTCTGTGGTTTTGCAGAGTTCTTTATTCAAGGGGCCCCAAACCAAACCAAACCAAACTCATTGCCATAGAGTAGATTCTGAGGCAGTATCTCTACAGAAATAGATCTCCCAGTCTTCTTTCCGAGGAGTGATTAGTGGGTTTGAACTGCCAGCTTTCTGGTTAGCAGTCAAATGCTTTCGGCACTATGCCACCAGAGCTCCCAGACTCTTTTAATCGACTGGCTGGGGACTGAGCTAAGAGGTATAAATGTAAAGCTGGAATGGGAAGAATTTGCCAATATGGAAGAACACTCTCATTTGTCAGGCAAAGGTCCCTGGAACTAGTCCTAATATGCTGCTGGTATGTCTCTCAGAAGCTTGGACAAAGCAAGGGCCCACATAAAATCCTGTAGAGATGGAAGAATCACAGTGGGACAAGAGTCATTTCTCTGGCATCAAGCCTCTTGCAAGCTATATGACCTTGAGCTTTTTAACTTTCTGAAGCTCACTTTCTGTGTGTGTAAAATGGGATAATAATAACCTACCTCACAGAGTATGGCTATCAATTAACTAGAGATGTTAGAATAGGGCCTGACACAGTAACCTCTTTGGAAATATGAATTATTATTGTTTTCATCGCTATTGAAAGAATTCTGTGATTCATACTGGTTGCTTGGGTTTCTGAACATTCCTTCTTCCTAGATTCTGCACTGCCTTCCTCAATCTGCTTATTGAAAACAAGTCCTCCCCTGCCCCAACCATACAGGCTGTTGCTCTCCTCTGTCATGAGCTGCTTATCATCCTTGATACTAGATTCTGCCTGCTATCCTAAATTTCCTCCTAGCCTTGTCTCCCAGTGGGCAGATCTCATTCAAAATCCCAGTGTCTCTCATTTGCCTCTCACTTAGATTCTGTATGCACTGGCAAGAAGTGGTCCTGCTTTTGGCAAGAGTACAATATTCTCTCTGCTTTGGAACTAGTAGCATTAATAAAGCAAGAAATAGTCTAGATTGTAAAAATCTTCAAAACCACTGTCATTTGATTTATTCAACTTCTGAGCTTTCAAATATATTTTTATTGCTTGACTGTCTCATTTTGCAACTGAGTATTATTTTCAAGCATGATTTGTTCCTGCCACATGAACTGATAAATTTGTAAGTTTGGAACTGTAAATCTAGTTAATTCATGCTTTATGTAAGCAAATTAATTTTTTCCTCTGGAATTATTGAAAGTATTAATATTGTGAACACTACCGAGATATTAAAGAGGAATCTGGGTTTTAAAAATCATTGCTAGATGGGTTAAATGATCTGGGGAAGTTTTACAGAAGAGCTGACACTTGAGTTAGAACTTGAAGGATGATTTCAAGAGTCCCATGCGGGGGTATAGGATGAAATAGGGTAGCAGACAGTTGTACATACTGAAAAAGGGATGGTGTGAGTGAGGGTGTAAAAATGACAAAGGACAGAGCTAATGTGAGGAATATTATTGTCCAGCTTGACTTGAACACAGGCAAAATAAATGACTATAAAAGCACTATGGTGGAGGGTAAGTTGATAGAAGTCTTTGAATAGTGGACTTCCAACATGTCTATCCTTTGTCCTTATTCCTTCTGAATTAAACCTTCATTAAATAAGTTCATGTATAATAATAATGTCATAAGTGATATTTCAGGGGCATATGTACCAAACTCTTCAAACTTAGAGTCATAGTGGACCTACAAAAATATGGTAGACCCATAATGAAAATTTTCTGTTATTTATAATGAATGCCATGGTCGTTGTTGTTGTTATGTGCTGTCGAGTTGGACCCGACTCATAGCGACCCCTCCTTGGGTTTCTGAGGCAGAATCACTACAGAAGTAGATTGCCCCATCTTCCTTCCTTCCTTCTGAGGAGTAGCTGGTGGGTTTGAACCACCAGCTTTCTGGTTAGCAGTCAAATGCCTTAGCCACTATGCTACCAGAACTCCAATGGGTAGAAACATTTTAACACTAATACTAGTTGCCACAATACCTCCCACAGAAGTTGAGTAAGTTTTCTTCCTTATCAACTAAATGCTAATTTCTTTTTGAGGCAGAAAATGATAGGCCATGAAATGAATTGTTCTTTCTTACCTTTAGTCTTTTGACTAAACTAAGATGAAAAAGCTAAGATGTTTCTAAAGAAGCCCTGGTGGCACAGTGGTTCACGTGCTGCAAAGCCACCCAAAAAGAACTCAACAGGTCTCCACAGGTCAGCCTATGGAAAAGTATTTAATGATATGTTGTAGCATTTTAGTTTTCTACAAGAGTGTCCTGATGTGTTGTTCTCATTAAAGATATCCATACATAACCCTTCGATTTTAAATCATCCCTTTTTGTATGAGATACTGATCTGCTGAAATTTTAATTTCAAGAGAACAGAATGAATATGTAAATTTATCATATAATAGATTTTAATTTAACGATATTTATTAAGTCACTGGGAGCCCTGACGGTGCAGTGCTAAAACACTAGGCTGCTACCTGAAAAGTCAGAGGTTCAAAACCACCAGCTGCTCTGAGGGACAAAGGTGTGACAATGAGATTCTATAAAGACATACTAGCCTTGGAAACCCTATGAGGCAGGTCTTCTCTGTTCTATAGGGTCTCTATGAGTTGGAATCAACTCAACAGCAGTAGGGTTTATTAAGCCACTACTATGCACAAGTATTTGTGTGCACATACAGACACACACACACACATATGCACACATGCACCCTAACTATAAACTACTGACTTTCTGAACTGAGTTCATCACTTCCATGCTTTTGCAACCCACCTTCTAGTCATTCTCCAAGTGTCAGTTTAAGGCTCATTTTCATGGCTCCCCACTTTCTTATCAGAACACTTCCCCAATCTCCAGGTTGGGAAATTTACTTCCATAGTGATACCGCCTTGGAAACCCAAGGAGGGTTCTCTATGAGTCAGGTCCGACTCAACAGCACATAGCAACAACAAATGCTTTAGGTGTTGTGTTAGATGATCAACACAGTGCAGAAAGAGAACAAGGTGAAGTGGCCTCTGTCCTCTGTGAATTTACAGTTGACCTCCATATCAACAGGCAATTATTTTCACAGCTTAAATGTTCTGATAGGAAAAGTGGGGAGCCAAGAAAATGAGCTTTAAACTGACACTTGAAGAATGATTAGGAGGTGGGTTGCAAACATATGGAAGTCATGAACTCAGTTAAGAGCGTCAGTAGTCTATAGCTGGGGTGCATGTGTGCATACATGTGTGTGTGTCTGTATGTGCACTCAAATACCCGTGTGTGAAAGTAAGTATATGTACATGTAGGTATATGTATATACACATGCATGTATGTGCATGTGTGCCCAGAAGTTGGGCTCATGGGAAGACAAAGCTAAATTTTTCAGGGTCTTGAGACATTTGGAACAAATCCCAAGGCCAGTGGTGGCCACTGAACATTTTTGAGTTCAGTGAAAAAGCTGGCAATCAAGTTTTAAATCAACTGCAGGGAAAAACAAACAAGACAGAATCAGCCTATGTTTTCTGGATAATCACTGACTTAGAGCGCAGCATTAATAGGGGAGGGGAGAGGAGAGGTACAGAGTCCCAACAAAAAGCTCAACAGTGCTCCAGGGGCAAGGTGGAGGCAGAAACGCAGGCAAACGTAGCTATGAATTCCAGAGCTACTTACATGTTAGAATTCATAAAACCTGGTAGAGTTGTGATGAGTGAGAGGAGTCAGGGGTGATTCTCACTCTTGGGAAAAAAAAAAAAAGAAGAAAGATTAAAATGTTCCATCAAAGCATGTTCTGTTCTCTGGCTCATAGTCACAGGGAACAACAAAGTGATTTATATAACTGCTTGTTGCATAAATTAATAATACCTGACTTACTGGGCACTTTGAACCAGACAATTAATATTTCACAACACTCCATGAGTTAAGCACTATTATCATCACAGATTATTTCAGATGAAGAAACTGAATCACAAAGAGGTTAAATGATTTACCTACATCACACAGTGCAAAAGTACAACAGCCTGAGTTCACTGTCTTCCTTCTCTCTCTCTCTCTCTCTCTTTCTCTCTTTATCTCTCTCTGTTTTTTTATTTCACATTATCATAATGACTTCTGTTAGCTAAAGGGGAAGTGAACCCAATGAATTTAGTTAATTCTTTTAAAGCTAAAGCATTGGAAGATGAGCAACTGATTTTAAAGAATAAACAAAAAAGCCCAATTTCGTAGAAATTAGGTGTCAAGTAAGGATAGGAGGCCAAGACTTCACATCAAATTATTATAGACTGGTATTGCTAAATTTTTAGGTGATATGCCTTTAAATTAAAACCTCCCCCTTCCATTTTTTTTTCCTAACAGACAAATTCAAAGCTGGGGAGGAAATGGGAAAGAGGAAGTCATTATTGCTGTTAAGCTCTGAGAATTTTCCCAAGTGTAATTCAGTCTGTAAATTGCTTTAGTAAATTAGACTCTTTTGAAAACTTCCCCTAAGATGTAAATAAAATGGTGTATTTTATATTGTACCCATGTAGGATTGAATCTTCTTATTTTAAGGGTATTCCATGTTCCAAAAAGACTAGTTTTCATCATAAAAAATATTAACAGAAGTTTGTATTGGGAGTCTAAAATGTCTACTAGAAAAACAATTGTATGATTAGAATTTGGTTTCCAATTCTTCTGCAGAGAAAAATAGCCTAATAAGTCTAGTAAAAAGAAAATTCAGCTTTGAAAATTTGTTTCAAATCACCATGGTTTACCTACACACTAGGCAACATGTCCCAGTTTTGAGGGATCTGTTTTGGGGAATGTGCTAAATGGTCAGCCTCTTACATGTTTTACTAATCAGAGCCTATTTTGCACTTTTAAAAAGAAATGTCAAATGCATGACTGAAGCCCTTTTTCACACAGGAAAGAATGACCAAGAGGGGGAAAGTGCTAAACAGGGTGAAAATGGGTATACTTTGTCCTGAACCTGATTGCTATGAAAGTGCTTGCACCGTGAAGAGTGAGTGAGTGCGCTCACAATACTTGTACGCTCATCTTGTGGATGTGCCTCTCTTTTCTTTATACCTCTTTGAGGTTAGTAATATTCAGAATGCTGCACACATCATGATGATCCTACTGTGTGCTGGCATTGATTTACTCAATCAGTGTTCACTGAGAGCTTCTTTTGCATCTCAGGCAGCACTAAATGCTGGGGGCACTGTTGGGAACAAAACAGAGTCTGCCTAGAAAGTACACGCAAGCCAATTGATATCCATTTTCACCAATTCCACAAAACCCTTAGAAAGTGAATTCTATTATCTCATCTTTTGAGATGAGACAATTAAGACTTACACTGGTAAAGTGACGATTCCATGCCTGATGAAGTGACGACTCCATGGCTGGTAAGTGGCAAAGCTGGGTTTGTCTCCTAAAGCCCTCCCTTGTTGCACTCTCTCGCCAGCTCCCCATCATTTAATGACACACACACAAGAATTCATTGTTGACCCCTAAATTTCCACATTTCCATGAAGAGGCCAAGCCAGAAAGAAATGAGGCCTATTTAGGGCCTGGTTAACATCTTTGGGGGTTCTAACACAGTTGTCAGAGCTCCTCTCCCACTTCCCTGGAATCCTGAATTTTAAAAAACATAGATGCATGCTGAAATCTTACTGTTATTTCCTATAGTTTCTGAGGAGTCCCTGGCTGGTGTAAATTGGTCAAGGGCTTGGCTGCTAAACAAGACGATGGCAGGTCAAGTCCAGCCAGAGGTGCCTCAGAAGAAAAACTCTGTGCTCTATTTCCAAAAAATTAGCCACTGAAAACCTTAGGAAGCACAATTCTACTCCAACAAACAGGAGATCATCATGAGTCAGAATTGACTCGGTGACAGCTGGTTTTGTAGGCACATTTTCTAAAATGAAAGCTAAGTTCATCAAAGTTTAGCTTTTCTCTTTTAGGGAAGAACCTCTGCAAGGTTTCCCTAAAGACTTACTCAGCCATCTGGTAACCCAGCTCTGGTTAGCTGTAGCAGCCTATACATAGAAATCTTATTTCAGATCACGGGGCTTCTCTACTTCTTCTATCTTTTTATCATCAATTCATATGCTTGGATATTATATCAAAGAAGTAGCTAATGTGTCTATTCTCTTACTCTGACTTTTATATTCATTATATGAATTATTTAATCTTTCCTTCTGTTGTTCCCTCAGTCTGCATTGACTGAGTGCCTACTATGTGTCAAGCCATTTATCAGGCACAAATATAGATGAAAAAAAGATATTTCCTACTGTCTACTATCTCAGAGCTTAGGCAAGCAAGCAGAGAAGATGGTAAAATAATTTTTTTTCAAAAAAAAAAAATGTGATTAGGGACTTGGAAGGGATATGCATAGAATGCTATGGAAACAAGGAGGAGGGAGGGGCAAACACCCAGCAATGGTGATTGGGTGGGGGGAGGCTCTCCAGGAGAGAAAAAGATATCTGAGCTGACTCTTAGAAGCTAACTAAGTGATGGGCAGACTGATTAAGGGAGCGAATGCCAAGGGCAACAGCCCAGGAGCCTGTGAGAACAACGCGTACCCAGGGATCTGCAAGTAACGATAAATGGTTCACATTTGCGTGCCATTATTTTTGTGCATGGTCTGTGCTATGTGTGTTACATGAATTATTTAACTGAACCCTCATCTAAGGCCTGTGCAGTAGGTTGCATCCTTATTTGTATTTGAGAGTTGAGAAAAATAGAGGATAAATAATATGCCCAAAATCACAACAAGAAGTTAGGTTGGGATTTCAGCCCAGGTCTTTTGAATATCAGAATCTGTCTGCTTAACCATTCCATTCCACTCCAATAACACTGTGTGGCTGGAGTGTGGGGTGGGAATATTGAAGCTGGAGAGATGATAGAGGAAGGGACTCCGCTGGCTTTGTAACCACTGGACACTTGTCTTTGTTCATAGTCACTAATAAACTTTAAGTGTCTGCTTCTTTTTGTGTCCCTTGATCCAGATTAAAATCCCAGTGATGCAACAGTAAAGATAATTTTATTTTGAAGGCTCTGATGAGCCTCTGAAGAGTTTTAAGTAGGTATGTGTTATGCTTAGATGTGCATTTTGGAAGCCTCGCACTGTTGAAAGTATGATGCATGAGGGGCCAGACTGGAGTCAAGGAAGCCAGATGGGGGCTGTGACATAGATCCAGGTGAGAGGTAACAATGATCTGGTCTCATGTGTGGCATGAGAATAGAGAAGAGAGAGTGGATTCCAAAATAACTGTTGGCAACTGATTGGAGGGAACAGAGGATAGGATAGAGACGGGGTGAGGGGCAGTCATGGAAGGGGCTAAGATTGTTCCTGGGTTTCTGTTTTGAATGACTCATAGATGGTGACATCATTCAGCAAGATATGGAATACAGAATAACTTGTGGACAACAATAATGAATTCATTCTTAACCATGTTTAATTTGAGATGCCTATCCACGAGGAGATGTGCACCAGCCAGGCTGAAATTTGAATCTGTAGATGGGGAGAGGTGGTCTGGTTACATAGTTATCAGCCTACAAAAAAAAAGTAAAACAGTTTCCGTCCAGTCGATTCTGATTCATAGTGACCTCACGTGTTTCACAGTAGAACTGTGTTCCATAGGGTTTTCAAGGCTGATTTTTCAAAAGTAAATCACCTGGACTCTGTTGTGAGGTGCAGCTGGGTGGGCTCAGACGACCAACCATTCAGTAGCAGCCTAATGTATGAACCATTTGCACCATCCAGGGACTCCCATTGCCCAGAGACAGTGGAAACTATGGAATTGGATAATAGCATGGGAAGCTAGGGATACCACCTAGGAAATTTTAACATTTAGAAATCCAGAAGAATAAGAAAATCTCATGAAGAAGGCTGAGAGGAGGAAGAGCACAGGCAGAAAGCAATTTCTTAAACATAAGGTTCAAGAAGGAAGAAGCTATTGCAGCCTGGCTACACAGCAACCTCAGTGCTAGCGACTATACTGCTCACTGGACCTACCTCCCAGACACTGTGCCATGTACTTTACCTGCAATATCTCTAACCCTCACAGCACAGTTGCAAAGCTTTTGTTGAGCATTCTCTCTGTGCCTAGCATTTGCTAAGTCTTTTCCACCTTAGCCTTGTTTTTACAGATGAGAAAACTTGACTAAGAGAAAGATGAAGAAGGGTACAATACCTGCAGCAAAGCCCAGGGTTAAGAGAGGCTGTGTGGTGCTTGAGGTTTCTTTGCTTTTCCAAGGCAGAAGACCTTCCAGTTGAAGCAAGCCAGTAGACAGGAGTTTTATTTTACTCACACAGTAACACAGCATAAAAATTTTATCCTCAAGTACCTCATAGGAATGTAGCCATTATTTTAAAAAATTGGCCCAGGGCACTTGTTACTCCTGAGTCCTAATTTTGTCAGCTACTGTTACATAAATGGTCATGCAGAGCAGGCACTAATGGGGAGAAGTCCTCTGTCCTTCCTGACCACTCACTGCACATCTCAGGTGATACAGTTGTCTCCCTGTATGAAAATTATCTATTACAGTAGTGTCTTTTTAAAAAGAAAGGAAAAAAAAAAAAAGGTAGAACAAAATTCAAAATAATAAAAAGACCAGACTGTGTATGTCCCTTAGATACCCTTCAACCCTGGAACTCAACCCACCCCCAGGGACCAACTTTCAGCCAAACAATAAATAAATCTATAAAGTGGATGATGACACCAGGGAGGAATGTACTTCTCAGCACAATTGATCATACGAGACCAAAGGGAAGCATTTGCCCAAAAACAGAGCTCAGAAGACAGGAAGGGGCAGGAAAGAATGACAAATGCAAATTGGGAACATGGGATGGAAGTGGTTGCTGTTGTCATTAGGTGTCATTGAGTTGTCTCTGACTCTTAGCGACCCCTTGCACAGCAGAAGGAAACATCGCCCGGTCCTGCGCCAGCTCCACGATCCTTGCTGTACTTGAGCCCATCACCGTTGCCACTGGGCCAATCCATCTTGTTGAGGGCCTTCCTCTCTTTCGTCAACCTTCCACCTTACCAAGCATGACATCTTTCTCCAGGGAATCGTCCCTTCTGATAACATGACCAAAGTATGTGAGGCGAAGTCTGGCCATTCTTTCCTCCCAGGAGCATTCTGGCTGCACTTCCTCCAAGACAGATTTGTTATTTCTTCTAGCAGTCCATGGTACTTTCAGAATTCTTCGCCAGCATCACATCTCAAAAGCATCGACTCATCTTCGGTCTTCCTTATTCCTTGTCCATCCCTCACATGGATATATGGTGATTGAAAATGCCATGGCTTGTGTCCAGCGCACCTTAGTCTTTACGGAGACAGCTTTGCTTTTCAGCACTTGAAAGAGGTTCTTTGCAGCCAACTTGCCCATATGTCATCTGTTGTCCTGACTGCTGCTCCCAGTGGCATCAATAGTAGAACCAAGCCATATGAAGTCTTTGACAACATCAATCTTTTCATCATTTATCGTGATGCTGCTTATAGGTCCAGTTGTAAGGATTTTTGTTTTTGAGGATTACATTGAGATGTAATCCACATTGCAGACTGTATTCTTCAATCTTCATCAGTCAGTGCATCAAGTCTCATTTTCAGCAAGCAAAGTTGTATCATTAGTGTATCGCAGGTTGTTAATGATTCTTCCTCCAATCCTGATGCCACGTTATTCTTCATATAGTCCAATTTCTCAGATTATTTGCTCAGCATATAGAATGAATAAGTATGGTGAAAGGATACAATGCTGACACATTCTCTTCTTGATTTTAAACCATGCAGTGTCCCCTTGTTCTATTCGAATGACAGACTCCTGGTCTAGGTACAGGTTTCTCATGAGTGTAATTAGGTGTTCTGGAATTCCCATTCTTCTCAAAGTTATCCACAATTTGTTATGCTCTACACAATCAAATGCTTTTGCATAGTCAATAAAACACAAGTAAACATCTTTCTGGTATTCTTTGTTTTGAGCTAAGATCCATCTGACATCAGCACTAATATCCCTCATTCCACGTCCTCTTCTGAATCCAGCTTGCATTTCTGGAAGTTCTCTGTCAAAATACTCTTGAAACCGTTTTTGAATTATCTTCAATAAGATTTTACTTGTATGTGATATTAATGATATTACTCAATAATTTCCATATTCTGTGGGATCACATTTCTTTGGAATGGGTACAGATATGGTTCTCTTCCAGTCATTTGGCCAGGTAGCTGTCTTCCAAATCTCTTGCCATAGCCAAGTGAGTGCTTCCAGTGGGGCATCTGTTTGTTGAAACATCTCAATGGGTAGTCCACCAATTCCTGGAGCCTTGTTCTTCACCAATTCCTTCAGTGCAGCTTTGACTTCTTCCTTCAATACCACTGGTTTTTGAACACATGCCACCACCTGAAATGAATGAAGATTGACCAGTTCTTTTTGGTACGGTGATTCTGTGTATTCCTTCCATGTTCTTTTGATGTTTCCTGCATCATTCAATGTTTTGCCCATAGAATCTTTCAATATTGCAACTCGAGGCTTCATTTTTTTTTTTTTTTCCCTCAGTTCTTTCAGCTTGAGAAATGCTGAGGGTATTCTTCCCTTTTGTTTTTCTAACTCCAGGTCTTTGCACATTTCATTATAGTAATTGGCTTTGTTTGCTCAAGCTGCTCTTTGAAATCTTTTGTTCAGCTCCTTTGTCTTGTCATTTCTTCCATTTGTTTTAGCTACTCTTCACTCAAGGGCAAGTTTCAGAGTCTCTTCTGACATCTATTTTGGTCTTTTCTTTCTTTCTCATATTTTTAATGACCTCTTGCTTTCTTAATGGATGATGTTCTTGATGTCATCCCATAATTCTTCTGGTTTTTGGCTATTGGTATTCAATGCATCAAATCTTTTCTTTAGATGGTCTCTAAATTCAGGAGGAATATATTCCAGGTCATATTTTGGCTCTCATGGACTTGTTTTAATTGTCTTCAACTTAACTTGAACTTGCATTTGAGCAGTTGATGGTCTGTTTCACAATCAGCTCCTGGCCTTGTTTTGGCTAAATATATTGAGCTTTTCCGTAGTCTTTTGCCACAGATGTAGTCAATCTGGTTCCTGTGTACTCCATCAGGCAAAGTCCACATGTATAGCCACTGTTTATGTTGTTGAAAAAAAGGTATTTGCAATGAATAAGTTGTTGGTCTTGCAAAATTCTATCTTGCGATCTCCAGCATTATTTCTGTCACCAAGGCCAAAATTGCCAACTGCCAATGATTCTTCTTTGTTTCCAACTTTTGCATTCCAGTGACCAGTGATAATTAACACATATTGATTACATGGTTGGTCAATTTCAGAGTGCAGAAGTTGATAAAAATGTTCAATTTCCTCATTTTTGGCTTTGGTGGTTGGCACATAAATTTGAATAATAGTAGTATTAACTGGTCTTCCTTGTAGCTATCCTTTCACTGACAGCATTGTACTTTAGCACAGATCTTAAAACATCCTTTGCAATGACAAATGCCACACCATTCCTCTTCAAATTGTCATTCCCAGCATAGTAAATCATATGGTTGTCTGATTAAAAATGGCCAAAACTGATACATTTCAGCTCACTAATGCCTGGGATGTCAATCTTTATGTGTTCCATTTCATTTTTGACAACCTCCAATTTTCCTAGATTCATACTTTGTACATTCCATGTTCTGATTATTAATGGTTGTTTGCAGCTGTTTTCCTCAATCTGAGCCATGCCACGTCAGCAAATGGAGGTCCTGAAAGCTTTACTTTATACACATCATTAAGGTTGGTTCTGCTCTGATGATTCAGCTCTTTCCCAGTCATGTTTTGAGTGCCTTCCGAACTAAGGGGCTCATCTTCCTGCACTGTATCAGACAATGTTTCCTGACTACTTATAAAGTTGCATAGTAATGTGTTAGACAGTGTTTCTCTGCTATTCACAAGGTTTTTCCTAGCCAATTCTTTGAGAAGTGGGTGGCCTTTTCCTTATTCCTAGTCTGTCTCAGTCTGTAAGCTGAGTTGAAACCTGTGCACCATGTGTTACCCTGCTGGCATTTGAAACACTGGTGGCACAGCCTCAAGCCTCATGGCAACAGGCAAGCCACCACAGTATGACAAACTGACAAACAAGTTTGTCTCCCTTAGCTGTTGGAAACCTCTCTGCCCTCCCCTTACCTGATTCCTACCTGGATCCTGCCGCTTTGTCATTCTTGCCATTCCCTCCGTTTCCTGCCTCTGTGGGTGGATCCTGTCTGCCATCCCTTACCTGGATCCTGCCACTTTGGTTGTCCCCAGATAGTGCTATCACACTGAGGGGATTGCAACCAATGTCATGAAACAAAATGTGTATAAACTGTTGAATAGAAAATGAATTTGCTCTGCAAACTTGCACCCAAACTATAATAAAAAGTTTTTAGAAAATAAAATAAAATAGTGTCTCCTTAAGTTGCTTATATTCCATCAGACCATTGACCAGTCTTTCAAATAGTCTGCTGGCTCTATCAGTTCCCTGCCATGAAGCAGGTACCTAATAAATGTTTGAACAGAATTACCTTTTTTAACCAGTTGTTTCTTTCTATCACTTAATATATGGCCATCTTTAACAGGAGAAATTTTGACTACTGACCAAAAAATTGGCAGTTCTAGTTCACAGAGCAATGCTACATAAGAAAGGCCTGGTGATATACTTCTGGTAAGATTTCAGCCATTGAAAACTTTATGGAACAAAGTTTTACTATGAAACACATGAGGTTGCCATGAGAGGCATCTACTGAACAGCAATGGGTTAATGGGAGAAATTTAGGTCAAATTTTTCAGCCAGAGTTCTTGGTTTAAGCAAAAAAGCCAACTCTGACTAACGTAAAACAGAGAAGTTATTGGAAGGATACTGGGTTGCTCAGGAAGTCCAAACTGAAGATCAAGCTTGGAAGATGGAGCTGCAGAAATCGCAGCTGTGGGTCACTTACCAAACTGGTGAAGCTGCTTCCAGTGGCAAAGTGCCAGTGGCTCTACTGGCTTTTCAGCTACTGGACACTATATTGCCTTTGCCCACTGCTCTTACTGAACTCTAAGTGTTTCTTTTCTTTTGTGTCTCTTGATGCAGTATTAAAGTTCCAAATGGAGCATCCTATTGTCTGAGCTTGTTGCCATCCAGTTGATTGCAGCTAATAGTGATCCTATAGGACAAAGTAGAACTGCCCCATTGGGTTTCGAAGCTTTAACTCTTTCCAGGAGCAGACTGTGACATCTCTCTCCTGTGGAGTGGCTGTCGCAGTACTTACGTGCTAGGCTCATAACCAAAAATTTGGCAGAGGTTCAAATCCACCTGCCACTTCGTGGGAGAAAGTTCTGACAGTCTGCTTCCCATGCAGTTCTGCTGTCACATAGGGTCGCTATGAGTTGGAATAGACATGATGTCAATGGGTTTGCAGTAGTTTTCTTTTCTTTTCTTTTCTTTTTTTTAATTGTCTGGGCTGGATCACTGTCTGTGTTTCTGCCACCAGGAGACAGGGAGAGAGATTATCTTTTCCCTTTCAGATGGGTCTTGCCCCTAATTCGGACTCACACCATGGAGACATGCCCTTAGATAAGGAAGAGCGCTTGGACCCTGGGTAGTAATGAAAATGTCTACTACATTGACTAAAAGGATTCTGAGTCTTTTATCTAAAGAACCGCTTTCCCTAGAATTTTGAAAATATAAATAAGATAGATTCCTGGCTGTCTGAAATGGTTTAGATAATAGTTCTTCCACGAGGTAGAGATGAATTGAAATGCAATACATTCCTACAGTGCTATCATCTCCTGAAATGCTAGAAATACCTTTATATCAAAGTCTTATCTTAGGAAGCCTGATAGCTGGAGTCTAGAATTACATTTCTTTCTTTCTTTTTCTTTTTAGGCTCTTGCAGCACAGACGTTGGTGAGAAGATATATTTCCTCCCTCTAGTCTGCTGTCTCATGTTTGTGACTGATATTAGGTAGAGCAGGGTGGCATCTATGTTTCAGGAAAATAATGTGTGAAAACAGCTTTCAAAAATGCACACTATCTACATAAGAAGAAAACTAAATAAGTGTCTAGTTACCACTTTGTAGAATCTATTGAGTTTGGCTGTGAATGAAGATCTAATTGCTGCCCATTTCTGCTGGTCTTTCCACTACCAGTGCATTTCCATCAAAAAGAGAAATCAGCTACAACATTATGGTTTACATACCAAACCAAAAAAACCAAACTCATTCTCCTTAAGTCGGATCTGACTCATAGTGACCCCTCCTTGGGTTTCTGAGGCTGTATCACTACAGAAGTAGATTGCCCAATCTTCCTTCTGAAGAGTGGCTGGTGGATTTGAATCACCAGCCTTCTAGTTAGCAGTCAGGCATAGTTAGGCACTATGCCACCAGAGCTCCCATACAGAAGTAAAAAAAAAAATAATATCAATAATAATGACCAGTTGGTTGTTTAATTTTTTTTTTCTTCTTGCCAGGCCATTATGGGGACTAAGCCAAGCTACAAGTACCAAAAAAATCATTTGTAGTCGTCAAAGGTGAAAGGATCATTTTTACTGAAGCATTACAAACAGCTCACTGATTTTGAATGATGACTACTAATTATTTTCCTGTTCTTCATTTTCAATCAGAGAAAGTCTTCTTCATCACCTGCTCCTGTTACCATGGAATTGGCATAAAAAATATTACTTCTTGCAAGACTGAATTTAAGGAATAAGGAAACCACATAGCTTGGGTTAGAAGGACCAGACTTAAACCACATACTTGTTGCAGAAAAACCTATTCAATCTTCCGTCCAAATAATATTTTATTTTTGGAAACTTCCTAAGTTTGACATAGTTAATACCCCTCCTCCTCCTTTTCATGTGGTTTATCTTAGAGATTTGAATATTCAGTATCCTTTGGAGATTTGGCCAGTCTGTTTATTATTATTTTTGTTTTTTCTTAATGAACCATTAAAGGGAAGGGGCTATTCCTTCATTTCAGATAACACTATTTACAGTTAATACAGTAAAAGGACACAAAGCTGCCAGAATAATCTTTCTAAACTACAGCTCCAATCAATAACTTCCTGATGCAATCAAATGCCTCTTTAACTCCCTACATGAGTCCAGAGTTCTAACCCTAGAGTTCATCAACCTATGAAGCCCTATGTACTTATATTTCATTCTACTTTTTCCTTGTATGTACAGTACAGTCAAGTTCATGGTTCTTAATCCTGGCTGCACTTCAGAATCACCTGGAACCTTTTTAAACGAAAACAGCATACTGATGCCCAGGGCTCTCCCAATGCTAAGTGAATATAAACCCGGGGATGAAGCCCAGGCATCAGTTTTTGTTTGTTTCTAAGCTATTTTAGTTGTCAATTGCTACAAAATATATTTGTGTGAAACAGCAACCATTTTATTATCTTCTCAATTCACAGCCTTGATGGCATGTCTCTGTGCTATGATGTCTACAGACTCAGCTGGGACAACTCAAATGGCTAGGGAT
Organism: Orycteropus afer afer; assembly: GCF_000298275.1. Taxonomy (NCBI): domain Eukaryota; kingdom Metazoa; phylum Chordata; class Mammalia; order Tubulidentata; family Orycteropodidae; genus Orycteropus; species Orycteropus afer. Next base: position 2,340,388 of record NW_006921809.1, read on the forward strand.
GTCTCACACAGCTGGAGGTCTCATTATCACATGTCTGCTGCTGAGGCTGTGATGATGCAAAGGATGAACTCAGTAGGGACTATCAGAACGGGTGCCTACCTATAGCTCTCCCTGTAGCTTGGGCTTTCTTGAAGCATGGTGGCTGAAAGTAGTCAGATTTCCTATATGGAGGCGCAGGACTAGAGGAGCAACAATTTCATTGAAAAAGGTGAAAGTGTAAGTCCTTTTATTCATCTGGATTCAGAAGGCACATAGATCACTTCTGCTATGTTTTATTGGTTGAAGAAGTCACAAGCCCAAAGATTCAAGAAAAGGAGACCCACATTTTTATAGAGGTCAATGAATTTGTGGCCACCTTTAAAAATTACTGTCTGCCCTAGATGATTGTAATGTACAGCCAGAGTTAAGAACAACTGTGTTGTTCATCTCTTTCAAAACACTAATCTGTAGAGCAGGGCGAGGACTTGAGTGAGGTGAATGAAGATGCAAAATGTATGGAGGGTCCTGCAAGTGCAGGGTGGATACTGAAAATGAATGTCTCTTAGGATTTTGTGCCCTCAGCACCTCACTTCCCTGACTTCATTCCCAACCCACCTCCAGAGTGGCTGTGTATGAATCATATGGGGGGCTCAGACACTTGGGCTTTACTCTGTGATATTCTGATTCACTAAGCTTGGGGTGGAGACCAGGATTCTGCATGTTTCTGGAGATTCCCAGAAGACAGAAGACTAAGTACAGATTCCTTGTGTGTTCTTGCTGCTGTACCTTTGCTCAAGCTTTTCCTTCTGCCTGGATTTTTTTTTTTTTTTTTTTCCTGTCTGTTTCTATCAGCTATGGACTGTCTAGACAGATCTCTGGTGATACACTTCTGAAAATCAGCTAATGAAATCCTATGGATCACAGTGGTCTGATCTGAAACCAATGATGGGCATGGCACAGGCCTAGACATCATCTAGTTCCATTGTGCATGGGGTCATCATGAGTGTGTGTATGGAAGTGGCACAGAGGGAACACTCCACAGCAGCTAACAACAATGTGGAGTATTTACTTATTCATTTTAAGAACCACTTAACATATTACCTCTTTCACTTTAAACTTTCCTTTCTAAGAAACCCATAGCACTTTTTAACTGTCTTCAGATGCTCATAGTTTGTGCTGTATTCTGGTTGGTTGTGGATTCTTACAGAAAGAACATGTTTCTTTTTCTTATGAGACTACAAAATGGAGATCTGGGAGCACACAGGCCCTTGTCACAGGCAGATGTCTTTGGACCAAATGCTATTGTCTCTGCCTCATCTTGCTCCCAGGTTGTCCAACTTTGTAACCCACACAGCCACTGTCAAGTGCCTTACACATTTTTAGATGCCCCATAAACAGTGCATATCTCTCCTATAAGAAGTGTGGTCAAATGACCATGCTCCCACAGAAGTTCTCAAGTACCTAGAGACTCCTATTTTATTAAATTCCTAGCATAAGTTCTTAAATATTGTCAGGAACTGCATCTTTATTGTAACTTTGACCTTTGGAAGACTTCTTAAACATTACCCAACAATTCTTTCCCCAAAACGAAGGCTTTCAGATGTTTACTCTGTGCCAGACCTTTGCCAGTGGCACTGTCACACTGAAGCTTCTGGAACGCTGTGAAATAAGTACCATAATTGTGACCATTTTACTTATGAGGAAAATTGAGGCTTAAAGAGCTATGAACTTGCTAGTTCACACAACAACAAAATAAGAAAGGTGGGATTCAAACCTACGTCTGGCAGACTCTGAAACCAGAATGGCTTAAGCCCTAGACGAAAAGATCGCTCATCACTCATTTAAAAATTTACAATCCAAGTCTCTCATCCTAAGACTGTCTTAAAGGAGGATGGGCAGAATCTGGGCTTGGATTTGTGAAAAGCAAAAGCCCTTCGAATCCTTCTGGATCCAATGAGGGCTTCGACCCTGGATGGATGGAGCGCGGGGGTTGTCCTAAATTTGGCTTTGGTTGCTCGGGACAAACACCTTCCATTTATTTCCGTATTCTCTGTCGGAGATACCTCCTCCCTTCCCGGCACCTGGGGCGTCGCTCCGAAGGTGGGAAAGGCCCCCAGGGTCATTTCTCGCGGTGGCCAATGGCCGCACCCGGGGCAGAGCCCATTGCCCTGCTTATGGAGCAAGGCGTTGCTAAGTGCGAGGATGAGAGGATATGGAGCCGTAAGGCAAGGAAAGGGGGAGGCGAGAGTTAAAGTGGTGGCAGCGCCGGCGCGGACGGGAGGGAGAGAGTCTGAGCCCGCGCGGGAGGGAGGCGCGCGCGAGCGAACACCCACTCGGATCCGAGCTTGGGCTGCGCGGGGCTCGGCGCTGCCAGCAGAGCTGCGGCCGCGCCCGTGCCCGAGGCGGCGCGCCCTCCTCGCCCTGCTCCTGCCGCTGGCCCATAGGGCGTGCAAGGATGGAGGATTCCCAGGAGACGTCGCCGTCCTCCAACAACTCCTCCGAAGAGCTCAGCTCTGCCTTGCAGCTCTCCAAGGGCATGTCGATCTTTCTCGACGTAAGTAGAGATGCAAGGAGTTCCGTTGGGAGGTCCCCAGTACCTTACCTGTCCTCTTCCCAGAGTGTGGGTGAGTGTATGTGCGCGCTTGTGCGTGTGTTGTGCGGACTTCGGTCCAATCAGGGTTTTGTCCCCAGAGCATGGGTGAGGATTACCTCCTATCCCTCGGCACTTCTTCCAAATAAAATAAAATAAAATTACAGAGGTAAATGCTAGAGAAAGACGTCGACTCAACTTGTAAAATGGGCTGTCCCAGACCTGCCGCCTAGGATTTAAGAACCTGTAACGAAATCCCAAAAGTTCAATTAACCAACAGCTTGGGTTTCAATGGAGACTGGATCATAAATAAAACGGTCTCCATTTGGCTGAATAGGACGTTTTAAGGGGGCTAAGGGAGGAAGGGCATTGTCTCAACTCATCTTAATGTGCCCTGTTTGCAAACGTCCGCCTCCATACTGCTCTAAGGCGACAAGGGAAGCAGCAGAGATTAGGATGACCCTCACTAGCCTCCCGAAACCCCCTCGGAAAACAATTACTCGGAATACATTTCTCTTTACAGCCGTGACCAAGATCTCTGATGATTGTTTTTTTCAATGACACCTCTTATTTTCTTTCCTGCTGTTGTTCTTCCCTCTGCCTCTCCAAGTTGTAATTACTATTATCCTCATCAATTCTAGCTTTTGGACTAGATGTCTTCCCTTTGGTCCTGTGCCTGGCTTTCGGTATTGACTCCCTTCCTCCATTTCTCTGATAAAATGGTCTTTCTTTTCCCGTCTCTATTTTTCTGTCCTAAAGCTGTGGTTTTCATCTTGACTGTAGTTTTATTTCTTACTTATTTCTCAATTTTGCTGCACTCCCCCAGTCTGCTTTTTCTGTACTCTGTATTTTTCACCCTGTTGCCCAGCCCAGGTCTTTTCTCTGCCTTTGGGTTTCATGGTTTCCCTATCCCTGAGTTGCCTGCCTGGATTCCAGCTCACCAAGCCCCTCACTCGTCTCATTCACACTGTCCCCCCAAGTCGCCTCTGGCTTAATGGGGATAATTCCTGTTTAGACAGGATAGTAAACCAGCAAAAGGCATGGAGGAGGTCTGCATGCTGTTTCCTTTACCCTTCCCTAAGTTACCATTTCTTACTAAAATCTAAATGAGTGGAAGATGGGTCAGAGGCCAAGCACATTTTCTTTGTGGGAAGGATGAAAATAGGAGGAAAGCAAATTATTAGTATTGTAATAATGAAAGATAATGATAAGATAATAATGAAAGATAATAAGATATTGGGGAAGAGGCCAGAAGCCTTCCCAAGGTTATTTTAAATTAAGCAGTTGGGCTTTATTCAATTGGGAGAGGAACTCCTATCAAAAATTTAAGCTAGTCTACAGAGAATGGTATAGACAGTGTTTATGAATGTCTGCTGGCAGTCTTTCCCCTTCCCCCCATTCCATGCTGTTTCAATCTGGGATCCAGGAATTCCCTGCTAACCATCTTCTTCCCACCAAAGTATGTATCTGATTCCCATTCATTCATTCAGTAAGACTGTTTAAGCAGGTATTCTTTCAAAGCCTCAATGCTGCTGGTTTGGATCAACCAGATGATGTCATTGGTGCTAATGGTTTAACTGGCTGATAATATTCCTTCAAGTTCTTCCGTTCAGGGCCTTAAAGCCTGAGGAACTGAGCTGAGAGAAGGGAAGAAGACACCTTAGAACAGCTGTGAAGGAAATCTTGAGGGATAGGACAAACTCAGGGCTCCAGAAAATCATGTTAGTTAGGCAGCTGATGGCTAAAATTAGATTAAGTTGGTTTGTAGAGGGTACTTGGAGTCTCCATTAATTCTGACCTAATCTTCATTCTATCCCTCCAAGGATATTGTTTGATCAGTCACTCTGTGACTTGTTTTTTTAAAAGCAGTTAACAAGTCCTGGTTGTAGAATGAGGAGGAATGGATTGAAGCTATGTAAGTGGAAAGTCATCCTTCCAAACACTCACACCAAACTTGGCTCAAGTGTTCGAAATACTGCTTTAAAAAACAGAAAGAAAGGAAATTTAAATTCTCTCTGTTATTAAAGATGCATGATTGTTTCCAAGTTCTCCAAGTAAATAGTATCACATTCCTGGAGTCTATGAGTAGCGTACACCTGCCTTCTTCCAACTATTAGTTCTAGACGTTTAAAAATAAAAATATAAAACCGATTTCACAAGAGAGGCATTGACATGCTTGTTTAGCAGGAAAATGCTACAGTCCCTGAAAAATAACGGCTATTGGATTTCATCTCAAATAGAGGAGATGATATTTACACGTTCCTTGAGATATTTTGTGAACAATCTGACACTCTGGTGAAATATGTGACATGAGAAAGGATTTGTAACTTAAGGATTTTTGAATTATTCATTTCTGGTCCCACTCCTTTTAGCAAAATAAATGTGAAATAAAACTTCATCATTTTATTTGATTAGTTTTAATATACTCTACTAGCACTGTTGGGAGCTCTGGTAGCATAGTACCTAAGGCACTTGACTGCTAACCAGAAGGCTGGCAGTTCAAACCCACCAGCCACTCCTCGGAAGGAAGATGGGACAATCTGCTTCTGTAGTGATACTGCCTCGGAAACCCAAGGAGGGGTCGCTATGAGTCAGGGCCAACTCAACGGCACATAATAACAACAACAGCACTGTTAAGAAGGACAGGTTTTTTTTTTTTTTTTAATTCTAGGCAGATTATAATAAATATGATGGTCTTTCAAACTGGAACAGAAATGAAATCGATGGCAGGTTTCTGCATCACACAGAGTGATTTCCAAATTTAAGCAAAACTTTTGTTTCAAATGTTTGCATTCTAGCGCCATTGAAATAATCAAGCCCCTAAGAAATTATTTAAACTGCTTAGAGAATAGTGCATGACACAATGATGTGCTTAACTGGTCAGAAGCAAGAGATAAAAATCTAACAAGAAAACCAGAAAGAGAATTCTAACAATTCTTGGTCATTTTCTTCATTTTTCTAACTCTAGATCAGAAAAAAATAATGTGTATGGTACTTACCAAGGTTGTTGTGAGTTTTAAATGAGAGACCATAGGATAGAAAACAAAAAGAAAGGAAAGGCGCTATGTAAATTTGGAATATTAGTGTTACATCAATGTTCCGTGATGAAGGCATAAATAAGTCACTAAATCTACAAACTATAAGAACTATTTCTTTATGAGTGTAGTTCACATGATTTTCTTTCTAAAATTATGGCAGAATTAAGTATTAGTTTATCATATTCTTGAACTTCTAGCAGAGTTTTGAAAACCTAACACTGGTACCAACCTAAGCCAGCACACTGTGGCTGGTGCTGTGTGTTTCTACAGAGGGCATCTACCATCCAAGGGAGAGGGAGAGGGGCTGGACTGGGTCCAGCGTGCAGCTCCCCTAAAGAACCAGGAGGCTGTCAATCATGTTCCATTTTACACCAGTACACTATCTTTTCCCAGGTTGTTGCATTCTAGATCAGAGAATAAACTCTAATATTCAGTACTAACTCATGTATCTTGTGGACTCTCTTTTGAACCATTATATTAATCAATACTGCTACTGTGCAAAGAGAAAAAAATAAACTTTCATTCATCCCCAAAAGGAAGATAAATCCCAAATGACATTTGTTACAACCCTACTCACTGGATGTTACTCTCCTCCCCAGGAGTTTTCCTTTGAATTTTAATTGGGTAGGGGGAAAGGAGTGGCCTTTCTCTACTTCACTGATGAGATGGAAGGGGCACTGAAGGATGAAAGAAGAGAGATGACTTTACTGTTGACTTTACTGATGACTTTACTGTTTGTCCTTCTGCCACCTGAGCCATGGCTCAGTGCCTGGATCAGGGACTTTGTGGGAATATGTATTCATTTCCTCACAAAAACACTTAAGTCTTAAACCCTGTGTGAGAGGTGAGATGAATAGAGGACTATAAGAGCAGAAACAGCTTCCGTTTATGATAAGTTTGTGACTGAATTCTGTTGCAACCACACACTTCCTATTTGCCTAGCAACACATGTGCGGGTGATTATTTTCAGTTGTGGGAGACCTGGGTTTGATCCCTAGCCAATGGACCTCCTCTGGTGCAACTGCACTTGTCTGTCAGTGAAAGCTTGCATGTTGCTATGATGCTGAATAGACTTCTGTGGAGTTCGTAGACCAAGATGGACCAGGAAGAAAGGCCTGGTGATCTACTTCTGAAAACCAGCCAATGAATGCCCTATAGATCATAATGGCTTGATCTTCAACTGATTGTGGGGATGATGCAGGAGTAGGCAGTGCTTCACTCCATTGTGCATGGAGTCACCATGACTAAGGGGCAACCTCAACAGCTAACAGCAACAAAGTCTATTTGGAGAGTGGCAGTTGACTCCATCATTGTTTACTCTAGTTGACAAAGCAAGTGACACTCAACTAGTTTTAGAAAGCAACAGAAAGCACTCGGGTGCTAACCAAAAATCTGTGGTTTGAAAGCACCAGCCACTTCACAGGAGAAAGATGGAGCAATCTGCTCCTGTGAATAGTACAGCCTTGGAAGTTCACCTCTGCCCTTCTTATAGGATCCCTATGTTGTTGTTGTCATATGCCGTCGAGTCGGACCCAACTCATAACGACCCCTTCTTGGGTTTCCGAGGCAGTATCACTATGGAAGTAGATTGCCCCATCTTTCTTCCGAGGAGTAGCTGGTGGGTTTGAACCGCCAGCCTTCTGGTTAGCAGTCAAGTGCCTTAGCCACTATAGGTCAGAATTAACTCAATAGCAACGGAATGTAGTTTCACTGTTGTTACACATTAAACATTGCTTTCATGCACAGGGCTTACCCTAGGCAAAATAGAGAAAGTGAAATATATGTGCTAATTCCTTTTTCTCCATCCTTGTTTCAGTGCCCACTTCCATACTTTCTATCTCAGGGTGACTAGTGGCCTCATAGCAAAAATGACCTTCTGCATGTCCAGGCCCCCACATCATGACTCACCAACTAGGTCTTCTCTTCTTGCTGGTCCTCCATGTTATGGGTGGGTCCAGAATCCCTGGTGTAAATCCACATATCTCAGGGGTTCATTAAGTGACTGACTAACTCATTTCATCTACATTTAACCTGGCATAGGGTAGGCATTTAACAACCAGCAGTTCAGTGAATGACTGTTATTGTGCTTATTATTTATGCCTATAAAATTACATGTATTTTCATACCTCCTTCAATAATTGAGTAATGAGGAATCTGAGGAAAAGGTATCAAATTATATCTAAGATAAAAAAATATTTGATTTGATAATCCCTAAATTATATTGAAAGCATAGTAACATCTGCATGTAAACTTTAGTCTGATCATAATACTTTATTTACTATCCATCTAGTGTTATAATCAGTGAGACTAACTGACCCGGATTGCTGGAGTTACCTAACATAGTAAACACAGTTCTTCCCTGCAGTATATTTTTATTAGTCTTGGGCTCAGGGGCAAAATTTGCAGCAAAGACAATTTTGTTCACATTTAATTACAAAGAACTATCTTAATATCAAAAGCTACTGTCTAAATTTCATCTGCAAGAGGCTGAATGCTATTTATGATTGCTATTTATAAGCTGAAATGATAGAAATCCTAGGGTCCAGATCTTTGGGGTGTGGTTATTCCTCTTCAGAAGCAATTCTAGTCACTTCAGACTGGTGAGAACACAATGGATCATGAAATTAAATCTTAGAGTATATCAGAGGTAAGAAATAGGCTGCTTTTTGTGTTTCTCTAAGGTACAGAAGAGGAGAGAAAGCATGATGGTAAGATGGTGATGGTAAGATGGATCCCCAAAGTCACCATTAGAAATTGACTCTGTGGAGTAAAAAGAATTTGTGTTTCACTCAAATATAACTATAAACACTATTACTGAAAGCTATCTTCCAGCAAGAATTACATTCAGTCAAAAAACGGGGTGAGGGACATGCTTCTTAAAAACAGAGTTCAGGGTGATGCATATCTGTTGCTGGAGAAGTTCCTTGTGTGGGTTTACTTAAGTAATAATATTAGTATTTGATAGTAAAGTATACCATAGTAAGGACTAGATTTCTCTATACCTCCTCTCTGGTAGCATAGTGCCTAAGGCACTTGACTACTAACCAGAAGACTAGTGGGTCAAACCCACTAGCCACTCCTTTGGAGGAAGGTTGGGCAATCTACTTCCATAGTGATACTGCCTCGGAAACCCAAGGAGGGGTCACTATGAGTCGGGTCCAACTCGATGGCACATAACAACAACAACAACCTCTCCCTAAAGTCAACAGAAGGAATAGAAGATAATGATTCTTACAGTAGCAGACAGTACAACAGACAACAGTGGGAATAAGAATGATTGTTCATGCTTCAAGTGATGATCTAAATAGAAGAGTTGTTGTTGTTGTTGTTATGTGCCGTCGAGTCGGCCCCGACTCATAGCGACCCCTCCTTGGGTTTCCGAGGCAGTATCACTACGGAAGTAGGATTGCCCAACCTTCCTTCCGAGGAGTGGCTGGTGGGTTTGAACCACCAGCCTTCTGGTTAGCAGCCAAGTGCTTTAGCCATTATGCTACCAGAGCTCCCAATAGAAGAGTAGCTCTGGTTATTTAACTGTAATCTTCAAGTTTTCTAGAAAACATGTGGTTCTCAAGTACCCCTTCTAAATTATTCAAGTGTGTCTTTGCAATATGCGAGAGCTTTCTGGGGGACAGTGCTATGTATAAAGTGTTGTTGTGTGCTGTCAAGTGGATTTCGACTCATCCTGACCCTCTGTGATGAAGCGGACCAGCCCCCGCAGGGTTTCTCAGGCTGCAGCCTTTACAGGGACAGATCACTAGGTCTTCTCTCCCATGGAGTGGCTGGTAGGCTTGAACTGCCAAGTGGGTTTGAATCGCCAGCCTTTCAGTTCACAACCAATAGATTTGTGTTCTCAAATGACATTGGTTGTGACGTGCTTAACCATTGTGCTCCCAGGGATGCTTTTATACAGCACAGCTGTGCACTGTATTATCTGGATTTTCTTCTGTAAGTATACAATGTCAGTTAGGGCTAATTTAATTTCAGGTCACAGAAAAAAATAACTGTTTTAAGATTTAAAAATGATAATTTATTAGATCCTATAACGAACCATCTGAGATCAGCCAGTCAGAATGACTTGATCAGAGGCTCAGAGAGCATTATCAGGGTCTAGTCTGTCAGCCTCAGTACTTGGCTTTTCTGAGTGTTGGTTACTTCCAGGTTATATATGTCAACAAAATGACTGAACAATTCCTTGCCTATGAACTTCCCGGGTTCAAGATCAACCAAAAGTAAAGTGTCTTCCAGTAACTCAAAAAAAAACTGTGGCCTCTCATTCACTGACCCCAATAGGCTCCTGCCTGAATAGTCACAGTGGAATGAGGGATGTGACCCTCTGTTTACCAGGCCTGAGTCCTCTGCCCAACCCTGTTGCCGATGGACTGAGATTGGAGGAAAGATTGGTTTTCCAGAAGTTGAAAATCATCCCCAAAGAGTAGTGGATGCTGTATGGCTAGAATTGATGTTTACTAAAGATATATCACAGGTTCAAGATAATATAATTAACTCATACAAGTAAAGGAATATATAGTTTAAATGCAAGTTTCTATATAATAACTCTTAATTTCTGTTTTTCCCCCAGCTGTATTGAGGTATAATTGACTTATACTAAACTGCACATACTTAAGGTATACAAATTTGAAGAGCTTTGACATATGCATAACCTATGAAACCATTACTACAATTAAGACAATAAATAGATGTACCACCTCCAAACATTTCTTCTTATCCTCTTAAAATCCATCCCTTCCGGCCCTACCCATTCCTCAAAACCAAAACCAAACTCTATGCCATCGAGTCGATTTCAACTCATAGCAACCCCTGTTGGGTTTCCAAGGCTGTAAATCTTTATAAAAGCAGATTGCTTCATCTTTTTTCTGCAGAGCAGCTGGTGTGTTTGAATCTTCGAGTTAGCAACCAAATACCTTAACCACTATACCACCAGAGCTCCTTACCCGTTCCTAGGCCACCCTTAGTATAGTTTGCACTACAGTATAGTGTATACATTTGAGAATTTTATAAAAATGGAATAATACAGTAGAAACTCTTTTTGTCTAGGCTTTTTACTCAGCATAATTATTTTGAGACCAATCCATGTTGTTGGATGTATCAATAATTTATTCCCTTTTTTATTGCTCAGTAGTATTCACTGTATTGATATAGTTTGTTTATCCTTTTACCTATTGATGGACATTTGGGTTGTTTTTGGTTTTGGGTCATTAGAGATAAAGATTGGGAAACCTTTATTTAAAATTAGAAAGAGTTTTAAAAATATAAAAGAGAGAAAGAGAGAAGGAAAAAGTTAGAAACAGTTATGCTCAATAGAAGTTGAATTATATGTGAGTATAAAATTCACTGCAATATTTTTTAAAAAATGGTGATACAATTTTTTTCTCTTTTCCATTCCAGATACTGAGGAGAGCAGATAAAAATGGTAAGAACCAAAAATCTACAGTTGTCTACTTATCAGCCTCTTACCTTTTAGGCTGCTTTACAAAGAATTCTATGGAAGGAGAAAAGCCTAAGAAATCAGCATATAAAATGTCAATGTCTTACATAAGTAGCAGTTTTAGGCAAGGAAATAGTTCCAGATACTCATGAGAAGAAGGATTTACATTCGACTGGAAGATGGAATTTATGTCCTTGAGTGAGGAGTTTTTTTCAGACTTGGGTCCTAACTTTTTTCTTTTATGTTTTAAATTAATTTTAAAGTAACAAAAACTTGTATTTATTGAGTCCAGGTGTGTGTGCTAAGTATTATACATGCATTATGTCTTAGGGTTATTGAGATACAGAGCTGGGACTTGAACCCATGTCTATGTGACATCAAAGTCTAGACTCCCTACACTGACTTTCATAGGTGCCATGGGCTACTTCTACACTCTAAGAAAGTTGTCTGGAAGCATGCATTGCCAGACTTGTCTCCACCCCATGACTTCTTTTCAAAGTGTATGCACTGAGGGTGATAATGTAGAGAAGTGGGAGATGGCAAGTCAGAAGGGAAAAAAAGTGCTTTGTCAAAGGAACTAGAGTTTAAATGACACCTGCATGAAGTCTAATCATAAGCAAGCTGTCACAAGCAATGTTTTTGACTTTTATTACAGTACAAAATTTATTTTACATGATATCAAAGAGCTTATTAAGTTTATGCTGTTACCATAGTATAAGTGCTATAATAGAGGTATATTCTTCACAAGAGTTTCTTGACAAATCTAGGATACAGAGAGTCCTTTCTGTGTCTTATAATCCCATTTCTTATCTATGAGGAGAGATTACAGTCACAGTCCAGATCTGATAGGTTAAAGGCAGACGTTGTAGTTACTCTTTTGTGTCTTTCACTTTCCATCAAAACTTACTTCCTCAGTTGCCCATCGTTATAATCCACTAAAAGAAGAAAAAGTTGCCATTGAGTTGACTCTGACTCATGTAAATTCCACATTTTTCAGAATAGACCTGTGCACCATAGGATTTTCCATGGCAGATTTCTTGGGAGTAGATGGCCAGACTTCTCTTTCAAGGTGTCTCTATGTAGACTTAACCTCCAACCTTCTGTGTAGCAGCTGAGTGCATTAATGTTTGCACCACCCAGGGACTCCTTAGAATCCATAACTTATTGCCACTGAGTCCATTCTGACTTGTAGAGACCCTATAGGAAAGACTACAACTGCCCTATAGGGTTTCCAAGGCTGTAAATCTTTACAGAAGCAGACTGCCACATCTTTTCATCTATGGAACACCTGGTAGGTTCAAACTGCTGATCTTTAGGTTGGGGGAGGAGTGCTTTAACAACTGTGCCACCAGGTTCCCTTTATAATCTGTAGTTATATTTACATTGGCGCCTGACAAAACAATTTGCAAGATTTAATGGGAGATGATAACTTCATATGTTATGATACATACATGGAGTTGTTATTGGCACTGGCAGCTTTGTGTGGTCCACTTCAGTCCCCCATTTCCTCACCTATGATACCTCTTCCCTTTTTCCCCCTTTTTCTAATGCCAGATCTTAATTCTGTCAAGTCAACCAGCTCTTGTGTTCTTATCTCCCATGATCTTCACCTTGTACCTTCCTTTGCAGCCTGCTGAGGCATTCAGGATTCCCTGAGCATTGCTCTGTCTTTCATGTCTGTGATGCTGCCTCTGCTTTTAGCTCTGCCTGGTACAACCTTTCCACTCTTAGCTGCCTAGAGAACTCTCAGATCCTGTTAGATTTTTGCACTAAGTCCCCTCATCTGGGAAGCCATCCCTTCCACCTTTGCTCTTAGGGTGGAGCCCTTGTGGTGGAGTTCTGCAATTGTTAGCTGGAAATTCTCCTTCTCTAGGCCCAACGTGCCTCTCTCGGAAAAGAACTTGTCTTATGGCCACATACTGTGCCTGGATGCTCACTGGATGCTCATATAATCAATCAAAAATGATTTAGGATGCTGCACTCCATTGTCATCTCTGTTATGTCTATTACTCTTCCCTCTGCCTTTCATCCCTCCTTCCTCTTTTCCTCATTTGCAGTGTAAAGTAGGAGGATGGAATGAGGCAGACCTGGGTTAAATCACAACTATGCCACCTAGTAGCTTTGTGGCTTTAGGTAAGTAAGTTAAACTTGGCACCATCATCTTTCTCATCTACCAAATAAAGATAATAACATCTACTTATGTCCTAGAGTTACTATGAATAATAAATGAGATAATGTTTGTGAAGTTACCACTGTAGTACCTGGCACACAGTAAGAACTTTATACATGCTTATTTTGCTGCTATTAGTATGATTATCACTGAAAAGCTTGAGCTGTTTTCTGTGTGGTGGGAGCTCTGGTGTTGTAGTGCCTAAGGCATTTGAGTGCTAACCAAAAGGCTAGTGGTTCAAACCCACCAGCCACTCCTTGGGAGGAATACTGGGCAATCTACTTCCGTAGAGGTACCACCTTGGAAACCCAAGGAGGGGTTGCTATGAGTTAGAATCGACTCGACGTCAATGAGTTTTTTTGTTTTTTTTTTTTAAATGTCTTGGGTATCTGAGACACTTGTTGACATCCCAGTCATTCTATTCCAGTGGAGTTTAGTGGAAAAAAATAAGTCTATTTATCATGCACACAGAATTGAAAAAGGGAAAAAGGGTGGTGGATAATGTAACATAAATGAGAAGATACTGGCTCAAAAACAGTAACCATTTGCTGTACCATGTGTCACATTCTGTATTTGCAAATAAATAGCTGTTACATATACTTGATCTCTTGGTAATAGACCTTCATATAATAGAGTCCCTTGTGGACAGTGTTATTGGTGATGGGAATAATCAGGGGAATGAGAAGTGATAAGCACCATGATAGTTATCTTGCCAGAGTACAGATTCAGCTTTTGCAATATATCTGACATGGAATAGAAGCTCTTGAAGAAATGGAAAAAAAAAAAAAAAAAACATGATTAGTGATTTCCTATAGTAATGGGGACTTACAGAGTTGGCTTTTTTTGGGGGGAGGGGGTTGATTTTAAATCATAGGCTAGGATCTTAGACATAAAGATAGGCTTCAAAATAGGATTGTTTTGTATAGACATAAGGACTTTGGTCTAAAAAGACCAGAATTAAATTTAGAAAAGCAAAACTCTTGAGAAAGCTTACTTATATGCTGGTTGAATGAAAATGGAAATGGCATGTGGGTATTTGTAAATCTTGCAAAAAGATTCTTTTAACTTTAGAATAAGATAAAATAAAAAGGCTCTGAGTAATGAATAATACCAGCAGATTCTTCTTGTTGGTTTGTACTTGCTAAGATCCACTGCCATTTTTTTTAATTGAGGTTTAATTAATACATACATACACACACACACATATATGTATGTGTGTTTTATATGCATATAAAATACATGGGAGCTCTGGTGGCATAGTGCCTAAGGCATTTGACTGCTAACCAGAAGGCTGGAGGTTCAAACCCACCAGCCACTCCTTGGAAGAAGACTGGGCAATCTACTTCCATAGTGACACCGCTTCGGAAACCCAAGGAGGCATCACTATGAGTCAGGTCCTACTCCACGGCAGTGACTACTGACTATACTACTATATATAAAATATATATACACACACACATATATATGTAAACATTTGCCTTCTCAACAGTTTTTTACATGTACAATTCAGGGACATTAATTATGTTTATGGTTCCACTGCCATTCTTGCTCAACAGATAGTCTATATAGGTGACACTTTTGGTCCCAATTTAATGACAGATATCATTAGGAGATGGTTATAGTTTTCCTCCATGGTCTTTAGTCCATTCCAGCAGCCTTTGTAAATTTGCATAGGCAGAGATGTTACCTATTTTGCATTCTGCCAGTCCAAAGTGATGAGCAAAATGCGTCACATCGTAAGTGCTCAATAAATATTGGTGAATCGATTTGTAAGGAATGCTTAACCAACATTTCACCTTGAAAACTAAAGACAAAACACAATCATGTTTTTATCTGCTGTCAAGTCGGTAACAACTCACAGCAACTTTATGTACGACAATGAAACACTGCCTGGTTCTGCACCTTCTTCACAATCATTGCCATGCCTGAGCCCATCATTGAACCCACTGTGTCAATCCATCTCATTGAGTGTCTTCCCCTTTTTCGCTGACCCTCCACTTTACCAACCATGATGTCCTCTAGGGACTGGTCCCTTCTGATATTATGACCAAAGCATGAGAGATGAAGTCTGGCCATTCTCACTTGTAAGTAGTATTCCAGCTTCATTTCTTGCAAAGACAGATGTGTTCATTCCTCTGGCAGCCCATGGTATTTTCAATACTCTTCACAAACACAATTCAAATGCACAATTATATATGAAACATAATCATGTGCATGTCATTAATAAGACTAAACACTGTTGTTGTTTATCTACTGTATATTAATTAACAGAATTGGCTAAAATTTATTGGGGTTATATTTTGGGATGGACACTTTTTTAGGTGCTCTGGTGGTGTAGTGCCTAAGGCATTTGACTGCTAACCAGAAGGTTGGCAGTTCAAACCCACCAGCCACTGCTTGGAAGGAAGACTGGGCAATCTACTTCCGTAGTGATACCACCTCGGAAACCCAAGGAGGGGTTGCTATGAGTTAAATCAACTCAAGGCAGTAAGTTTCTTTTTAAAATATATATGCATTGTTACCTATCATTGTAAAAAGTCTACAGAATAGTCAATAACACAGCAAGGGGTGTGAATATAAACATTTATGTCAGAGGAATTCCAGTGCTCTGGTTCTGCCTCTTCCTAGCTTTTAAGTTACACGACTTCCTTTTGCTTCAGTTTGCTCATCTGAAAAAAGGGGGATACTAATATTACTTCTCTCATAAGATTTTCTTGAGAATTAAATGATGTCGTATCTGCAAAACACATAGTCATGCTCTCACACATAGTAATCGCACAATATTTTTTTAACTACTTTATTATTAGTCCCATTTTTTATAGACACAGTGGCTGCAACAGTGAGCTCAAGCGTAGTAACAATTGTGAGGATGATGCAGGACCAGGCTGGGCTTTGTCCTGTCCTGTTGTACACAGGGTCACTAGGAGTTGG
This sequence comes from Orycteropus afer afer, assembly GCF_000298275.1. Taxonomy (NCBI): domain Eukaryota; kingdom Metazoa; phylum Chordata; class Mammalia; order Tubulidentata; family Orycteropodidae; genus Orycteropus; species Orycteropus afer. Next base: position 2,356,542 of record NW_006921809.1, read on the forward strand.
AACCACTTGATGGTCCCTAAGAACAACAACAGCAGGTGAAACTTGCTAATTGCAGTCCCGTCAGTTCTGACTCATGGTGACCCCATGTGTGCAGAGTAGAACTACTGAAGGGGATTTTTCAGGCTGAGACCTTTGGGAAGCATATCGCCAGGCTTGTCTTCTGAGATGCGTCTGGGTGGGTTCGAACCACTAACCTTTCAGCTAATAGTGGAGTCCTTAACCATTGTGCCACCTAAGGAAATTAAATACCGTTTTCCAGGTTACATAGCACGTAAATAAAAGAATGAGGATTCTTGAGCGCAGGTCTCTCCAACTACAAATTTTATAATCTCTTCACTTTTTTTATGTATGTACATGACTTTGTGTTTTAGTCACTCACAGCTACCCCTCCTTGGGTTTCTGAGGCAGTATCTCTATGGAAGTAGATTGCACAATCTTCCTTCCAAGGAGTGGCTGATGGGTTTGAACCGCCATAGGCATTATGCCACCAGAGCTCCCTACAAACATATATATATAGTTATATTTGTTGTTGTTAGGTACCATTGAGTCAGTTCTGAATTATAGTAACCACATTTACAACAGAACAAAACGCCACCTGGTCCTGTGCCATCCTAACAACTGTTGCTGTGCCTGAGCCTGTTGTAGCCATGTGTCAACCCATCTCACTGAGGGTCTTCTTCCTTTTCACTGACCCGCCTCGTTACCAAGCATGATGTCCTTCTTAAGACACTGACCTCTGTTGATAACTTGACCGAAGTACATGAGATGAAATCTCACTATCCTCACTTCTAATGAGCATTTTATCTGTTATTTCTTCCAAAATAGATTTGTTCATTCTTCTGGAAGTCCATGGTATATAGAATATTGTTTACCAACAATGTAATTCAAAGACTTCTATTATTCTTTTAACTTCCTTATTCATTGTCCAGCTTTCCTGTGCATATAAGGTGATTGAAAATACCATGCCTTAGGTCAGGCACACCTTAGTCCTCAAAGTGACATCTTTGCTTTTGAATACTTTAAAGAGGTCTTTTGCAGCAGATTTGCCAAATGAAATACATCATTTGATTTCTTAACTGCTGCTTCCATGGGAGTTTATTGTAGTTGATGTAAAAGGAAATCCTTCACAACTTCAATCTTTTCTCCATTTATCATGATGTTGCTATTGGTGCAATTGTGAGGACTTTTGTTTTCTTTATGATGAGGTGTAATCCATACTAAAAGCTGTAGTCTTTGATTTTCACCAGTAAGCGCTTCAAGTCCTCTTCACTTTCAGCAAGCAAGGTTCTGTCATTTTCACATCACAGGTTGTTAATGAGTCTTACTTCAATCCTGATGCTGCATTCTTCATACAGCCCAGTTTTTCAAATTATTTGTTCAGCATACAGATTGAATAAGTATAGTGAGAGTAGACAACCCTGATGCATACCTTTCCTGATTTTAAGCTGTGCAGTATCCCCTTGTTCTGTTTCAACATGTATCTCTTGGTATACGTACAGGTTCTGCATGAGTACAATGTCATGTTCTGCAATTCTCATTCTTCACAATGTTACCCATAATTTTTTGTGATTCACATAGTCAAATTCCTTTGCATATTCAATAAAACACAGGTAAACATCTTTCCTGTATTCTCTGCTTTCAGCCAAGATCCATCTGACATCAGAAATGATATCCCTCATTGTACATTCTCTTCTGAATCTGGCTTAAATTTCCAGTTGATCTACTGCTACAACAGTTTTTGAATTATGTTCAGCAATATTTTACTTTTGCTTGATGTTAATGAAATTGCTCTGTAATTTCTACTTTCTATTTCATAACTTTTCTTGGACTGGGCACAAATATGGATATCTTCCAGTTAGTTGGCCAAGTAACTGTCTTCTGTATTTCTTCGTATAGAGGAGTGAGCACCTCCAGCATTGCATCCGTTTTAAAAACATTTTGATTGATACTCTGTCAATTCCTGGAAGCTTTTTTTTGCCAGTGTCTTCAGTGCAACTTGGACTTTTTCCTTCAATACCATTAGTTCTTGATTATATCCTGAAATGGTTAAATGTCAACCAATTCTTTTTGGTACAACAATTCTGTGTATTCCTTCTACCTTCTTTTGATGTTTCCTGCACTGTTAAGTATTTTGCCCATAGAATCTCTAGAATTGCACGTCAAGGTTTGAATTTTTTCTTGATTTCTTTCAGCTTGAGGAATGCTGACCTTGTTCTTCCCTTTCTGTTTTCTAACTGAGGGCCATTGCACATTTCATTATAATACTTTAGTTTCTATTCTTGTGCAGCCCTTTGCAATCTTTTGTTCAGCTCTTGCACTTCATCATTTCTTCCATTCATTTTACCTTCTCTATGTTAGCAATCTACTTCCATAGTGATACCGCCTCAGAAACCCAAGGAGGGGTCACTATGAGTCAGGTCCACATAACAACAACAACATGTTAGCATAGGGAGCTCTGGTAGCATAGTGCCTTAGGCACTTGACTGCTAACCAGAAGGCTGGTGGTTCAAACCCACCAGCCACTCCTTGGAAGAAAGATGGGACAATCTACATCCATAGTAATACTGCCTCGGAAACCCAAGGAGGGGTCGCTATGAGTCGTGTCCGACTTGACGGCACATAACAACAACAACAATGTTAGCATAGTGCCTAAGGCACTTGATTGCTAACCAGATGGCTGGTGGGTCAAACCTACCAGCCACTCCTCGGAAAGAAGGTTGTGCAATCTACTTCCGTAGTGATATTGCCTCAGAAACCCAAGGAGGGGTCGCTATGAGTCGGAGCTGACTCAACCACACATAACAACAACAACATGTTCTAGATGGTCTGTTCCACAGTTAGCCCCCTGACCTTGTTCTGACTGATGATATTCAGCTTCTCCATGATCTCTTTCCATAGATATAGTAGATTTGATTTCCATGTATTCCATCTGGCATGGTCCACTTTTATAGTTGTCATTTATATTGTTGAGAAAAGGTTTTTCCAATGAATAAGTTGGTCTTGCAAAACTCTATCATGCAATCTCTGGTGCCCTTTCTATCACCAAGACCCTATTTTCCAACTTCTGATGCTTCTTTTTTGTTTCCAGCTTTCACATTCCAATCACCATTAATTTTCAATGCATCTTGATTGCATGTTTCATCAATTTTGGAGTGCAGAAGTTGGTCTGAATCTTCAATTTCTTCATGTTTTGCTTTAGTCATCGGTGTGTAATTATAGGCGTAACCCTGAATTTGCAAATATCTTGATATAATCCCCTGTTTCTCTAGTAGAAAGTAGTTTAATTGATTTATAGCACTCAATGCTTCCTTGGTGAGCTGAAATAATTATGAATAGTCTTTTTATCTTTTTTTTTTACTTTTTATTGTGATTTGATTGAAAGCTTACAGAGCAAATGCATTTTCCATTAACAGTTCATACACATTTTATTTCACGACAATGATTACATTCCTGAAGATGTAACAGCTCTCTTCCTACTTCCTTCCTGTAGTTACCATTTCCCTATGTCCCTCTTACCTGTGCATTCCTACCTTCTGAGTTTTATACCTTCTCAAATGCTGCCCATTTTCTCTCATGGTTGATTGTTCTAAGGAATGCATTCCTCCCTGTTGTAATTGTTCACTCCTAGACCTATTTGGCTGAAAGTTGAGCTACAGCAGTGAGTTTAATTCTATGCCCAAAGAGTGACTAAGGCCACAGTCTTGTGGTTTAGTCTCTATTAGACCAGTAAGCCTGGCTTTTTTTTTTTTTATGATTTTGAGTTTTATTCCATATTTTTCTCCCCCTCTATCCAGGATCGCCAATTTTGATCCCTTTCACAGTGGTTGGCAGTCATAGCCAAGCACCGCCGAGTTCTTCTGGTCTCAGAGTCATGTAAGCTGAGGTTCCCATGATCCATTAGTCCTTTGGACTAATTGTCTCCCTGAGTCTTTGATTTTCTTCACTCTTCTTTGTTCTAGATGGAGAGAAACCAATAGTGGCATCATAGATGGCTGCTAGCAAGTTTTTAAGACCCCAGTCACTATTCACGAAAGTAGGATGTAGAACATTGTCCTTGTGTGCTTTTATGTCAGTTGAACTTGATGTCCCCCTGACTATGATCAAGAGCTCACAGGTCAAACGGGACTCAAGGTGTTTTGTTGTCACTAAGAAGTTATCATCCCTTTACCCTCTCTTAACTCTTTTGTATATATGGACATTTTTATACCACATACAAATGTATGTAGAGATACCAAACTTATATAGTCATAGGTATAGTCCCATTTGCCTACCATACCAGATCCTCTTGCCTCTCTATGTATCCACTCAAGGCTTAGTGTTGTTATTACTGATAATGCAGTGCTATGTATGAGTACATACATAGCACTTCGTTGTCTGTGCCTCTTGTACATCTCTCCTTGGGCTCCTTTTTCTTAGTGATATTTTGCTTGTCAATCACTTTTACTGTATTGCCCAAATTTTGATATATCCACCCAAATCAATACATATCTCCAATGCAGCTAGCAATTTTCCTCCCCACCACCATCCCTGGTACCATCAAAGAATGTCTCTTTCTGTATGTAACCTTTCCTTGACTTTTTATAATAATGAACTTATACAACATTAATACTTCTGTGATCAACTTATTTCATTCAGCCTGATATCTCCCAAGTTCATCCGTGTTATGAGGTGTTTTGTGGCTACTTCATTTTTCTTTAATGTTGCATAGTATTCCATTGTGTGTATGTACTCATTGTTTGTCCATTCAACCTCGATGGGTGCTTTGGTTGTTGCCATCTCTTTGCTATTATGAATAGTGCTGTGATGAACATGGGTGTGTATATATCTGTTTGTGTCTCAGCTCTCACTTTTTTAGAATATATACCTAGTAGTAGGATTGCTGGATCAAAAGGTATTGATATTTCCAACATTTTAAGGAAGCATCACATTGTTTTCCACAGTGATTGCACCATTTTATAATCCCACTAGCAGCATATGAGAGTTTCAATATCTCCACATCCTCACCAGTATTTGTCATTTTCTGTCTTGTTGAACTTTGGTATTATTGCTGGAGTGAGATGATATCTCATTGTTTTGATTTGCATCTGTCTAATGGCTAATGAAGGAGCTCTGATGGCGTAGTGGCTAATGCATCTGGCTGCTAACCAAAAGCTCAATGGTTCAAGCCCATCAGCTGCTCTGCAGCAGAAAAATGAGGCAGTCTACTTCTGTAAGATTTACTGCTTTGGAAACCCTATGGGGCAGTTCTACTCTGTCTTATTAGGTTGCTAAGAGTCGAATTGACTCAATGGCAGTGGGTTGGGTTTTTGGTTTTAATGGCTAATGATTCTGACCATTTCTTTATGTGTTTGTTGACTGCCTGAATATCTTCTTTGATGAAGTATCTGTTCATGTCTTTTGCCCATGTTTTAACTGCATTTTTTGTCTCTTTGATGTTGAGTTGTTGAAGTTTTCGAGGTAAATTTTAGAGGTAAGTCCTTTGTCGGATATGTAAAAAATTTCCTAATCTTTAGGTTCCCTTTTTACTCTTTTGGAGAAATCTTTTTTTTTTTTTTTTTTTAATTTTATTGTGGTGAAAACATATGCAAGACATGTGCCAAAATAAAAACTTCTAGATTTACAGCTCAGGGACATTGTTGACATTTTTCATGTTGTGCCACCATTATTAGGAGCTCTGGTGGCATAATGCCTAAGGCATTAGACTGCTAACCAGGAGGCTGGTGGTCAAACCCACTAGCCACTCCTCGGAAGGAAAGTTGGGTAATCTACTTCCGTAGTGATACTGCCTCAGAAACTCAAGGAGAGGTCACTATGAGTCAGATCCTTCTCCAAAATATTCTACCCCTATTAGCATAAACTTGATGCTCCGCATACAAAAGCTTTCCCTTTCCCCCTCCCTCTTACCCCTGGTTGTTGTTGTTATGTTGTTAAGTGCCGTTGAGTCGTTTCCGACTCATAGTGACCCCATGCACAGAAGAATGAAACACTGCCCGATCCTGTGCCAGTCCCACAATCCCTGCTATACTTGAGCCCATCATTGCAGCCACCGTATCAATCCATCTCCTTGAAGGCCTCCCCCTCTTTCATTGACCCTCCACCCTGCCAAGCATGACATCCTTCTCCAGGGAATGGTCCCTTCTTACAACATGACCAAAATAGGTGAGATGAAGTCTGGCCATTTTTGCTT